>NC_091289.1:26535927-26870927 GCF_032444005.1 Ranitomeya imitator
CAAAGCCATCAAGCACGTCAAATGGGCCTCATACCTTTTTCCAAAAGTTTATCCATACACTTGGGAAACATTTTTAGTACACCAGAGTCTGGCTTTGAAAACTGGCCCAAATTGGAAGCATATGGTGACCAGTGTGCTCATATTAACCAACTAAGTTTCACACCTAACCACCATTTGATATATTAATGAAAGGTGTAAAGAAAAAAAAATTATAAAAAAAAACTATTAGGTTTAAGGGCAATCACTTTCACGCAGGGCCCTGTAGGTTTGGATTTCTTTTTTCCTTGATAATAAAAAACTTAACTTAAAAACTGCATTTTGCGGTTACTTGTGTAATCTTTGTCTCATATTAAATTAGATTTGGTGATCTTAAACATTTAAGTGTGACAAACATGCAAAATAGGAGATCAGGAAGGGGGCACTTTTTCACACAACTGTCTTGGTTCCAGTTACCTCAATTATGCAATTATTTACCCTATTAAAATGATAGAAATTGCAAAAAAATGATCTACAAGTTGTGGATCATCAGCAATACCCAGGGCCATATTTGCCACTAGGCACGTGAGGGCACGTGCCTAGGGCGCCAGGATCCGGGGGGTGGCACATGAGCAAGGTTTTATTTTATTTATTTATTTTTTTTTTTTTTTAAGGCTGGGGTCCGCCCGCCCACCTTCTTCAACCTGCCCCCTTCCCCACCCACCACCTCCCTACCTCCTTGAAGACCATATACTCACCCTCCAGCGGTGCCTGGTCTCAGCGCCGGCAGCAAGTCCTGTGCTCACAGCGGTCACGTGGTACCGCTCATTAAGGTGATGAATATGGATGCATTTTCATGACCTTAATGAGCGGTGTCATGTGACCGCTCACACAGGAAGCTGGGGAAGAAGCTTCGGCGCTGGGAGTCGGGACAGACGAGCAGGACAGGGAGTCCGTTCAGCGCGCTGTGAGGAGGGTGAGTATGACGGGCGGGGGAGGAGAAGGAGGATGGGGAGCCAGGTATACAAGATGGGGGGGAGCCACGTACACAAGATGGGGGGGAACGGAGTCACGCATACAAGGATGGGAGGAGGGGGGGGAACGAGCCACGCATAGAAGGATGGGAGGGGGGGACGGAAAAAACCAAAACCAACTAATCTAAACAATAACTTTATTTCAAAACCCTTGGATTAAAACAAGCACGACACCCCAACTCCTTATGGTAGGAGTGGGTTTATAAAAGCCCGGTTTGGTGAGAACAGGGCAAAGGTGAAGGAAGCAAAAAATGGGATAAAAAATCCTATGTATCCCTAGCATCTGCTCCCTGCCTATCTGCGGAGGTTGGCACCCTCTTGGACGCAATATGGCGCCCCCGCTCCTCGTCGACTGGCCCTAAATGCCCTGCAAGTCCCTTAATGTGATGATGTCTAATAAAACATACCGACAATACACACACCAAATACCAGGTAAAAAATCAACAACGTACAAACCCAGCCAGGCTGGTCTGACCGTACAGAGCCCTACAACCTATAATACTACGCTGGTAGCTAAAGCTAACACGCCCTAAGGAGTCCCTAACCAAGAGACCCTGCCTGTCAGCGGAGGTTGGCACCCTCTTGAACGCAAATGGCGCCCCCGCTCCTCGGCGGCTGCCCCTATTGACCCTCACTGTGTCCCTACACACGTAGGTGGATCCTATACACAGGGGGTGCCTTAGGGACTAAAACGGTGACCCGTAACTCTGAACCCTTCTAACTTCGGACAGACCGTAAAAAATACACACAACAACACACAAGCTGTTATAAACCACACTATATTAAGTATCTTGTTGCAAAGACGATATGTACATGAGTAAAGATATTTTTATTCTAATACTCCTACAAAGATGATATACCCAATATCAATAGCTGAGCCATGCAGGGTATTTTTTCAAAGTTCTAAAATGCTTCAAACATGGTGACTGATAAACATAACACTCCCAGCGTCTGAGGAAATACAGATAAGCAAAGATACACTAGCCTCAGTGTTGAAGCCGCAACTTGGTATCCAAAAGAACACTCATGTTCAATTTACGTCAATAAAGCGTCTACGATTGGTGAAATTCACAAATAATAAAATTAAAAAACCCGATCCACTTATCTGCGATCAGGTTTCGCCTCTACGCGTTTCCCCCCCATGATGTGGTTCCTCAGGAAGCATATGGGAAATTAGACTTCCGTGTGTTTAAATCACATGTTGTGTGTATTTTTTACGGTCTGTCCGAAGTTAGAAGGGTTCAGAGTTACGGGTCACCGTTTTAGTCCCTAAGGCACCCCCTGTGTATAGGATCCACCTACGTGTGTAGGGACACAGTGAGGGTCAATAGGGGCAGCCGCCGAGGAGCGGGGGCGCCATTTGCGTTCAAGAGGGTGCCAACCTCCGCTGACAGGCAGGGTCTCTTGGTTAGGGACTCCTTAGGGCGTGTTAGCCTTAGCTACCAGCGTAGTATTATAGGTTGTAGGGCTCTGTACGGTCAGACCAGCCCGGCTGGGTTTGCACGTTGGTGATTTATTACCTGGTATTTGGTGTGTGTGTATTGTCGGTATGTTTTATTAGACATCATCACATTAAGGGACTTGCAGGGCATTTAGGGCCAGTCAACGAGGAGCGGGGGCGCCATATTGCGTCCAAGAGGGTGCCAACCTCCGCAGATAGGCAGGGAGCAGATGCTAGGGATACATAGGATTTTTTATCCCATTTTTTGCTCCCTTCACCTTTGCCCTGTTCTCACCAAACCGGGCTTTTATAAACCCACTCCTACCATAAGGAGTTGGGGTGTCGTGCTTGTTTTAATCCAAGGGTTTTGAAATAAAGTTATTGTTTAGATTAGTTGGTTTTGGTTTTTTCTATTGATACTAATTCTGGTTTATCAGAAACTGTACTTCTTTCAGAGGGGGGGACGGAGCCACGCATACAAGGAGTGGAGGGGGGAAGGGAGACACGCATACAAGGATGGGAGGAGGGGGAGCAGAGCCACGCATACAAGGAGAGGAGGGGGGAACGGAGCCATGCATACAAGGATGGGGGGAGAGGGGAACGGAGCCATGCATACATGGAGGGTAGGGGGGAAAGGAGCCACGCATACAAGGATGGGAGGAAGGGGAACGGAGCCACGCATACAAGGATGGGAGGAGGGGGAGCAGAGCCACGCATACAAGGAGAGGGGGAACAGAACCACGCATACAAGGATAGGAGGAGGGGAGGGGGGACGGAGCCACGCATACAAGGATGGGAGGGGGAAGGGAGCCACGCATACAAAGATGGGAGGAGGGGGGAGCAGAGCCACGCATACAAGGAGGGGAGGAGGGGGAGCAGAGACACGCATACAAGGAGGGGAGGGGGGAACGGAGCCACGCATACAAGGATGGGAGGAGGGGGAAACGGAGCCACGCATACAAGGAGGGGAGAGGGGGAACAGAGCCACGCATACAAGGATAGGAGGAGGGGAGGGGGGAATGGAGCCACATATACAAGGATGGAGGGGGAAGGGAGCCACGCATACAAAGATGGGAGGAGGGGGGAGCAAAGCCATGCATACAAGGAGTGGAGGGGGGAACAGAGCCACATATACAAGGGTGGGAGGAGGGGGAATGGAGCCACGCATACAAGGAGGGGAGGGGGGAACGGAGCCACGCATACAAGGATGGGAGGAGGGGAGGGGGGAACGGAGCCATGCATACAAGGATGGGAGGAGGGGGAGCAGAGCTATGCATACAAAGATGGGAGGAGGGGGAAGCAGAGCCACGCATACAAGGATGGGAGGAGGGGGGAGCAGAGCCACGCATACAACAAAGATGGGTGGAGGGGGAAGCAGAGCCACGTATACAAAGATGGGAGGGGGGAGCAGTGCCACGCATACAAAGATGGGTGGGGGGAGCAGTGCCACGCATACAAAGATGGGAGGAGTGGGAGCAGAGCCACGCATACAAAGATAGGGGGAGCAGAACCATGCATACAAGGATGGGAGGGGGGAGCTATGCATACAAAGATGGGAGGAGGGGGAGCAGAGCCATGCATACAGGATGGGAGGAGGAAACCATGCATACAAGATGAGACAGGGGAGCCATGCATACAACAGGGGGAGCCACACAGAGCAGAACAGGATGGGTGGAACTACACATACCGGGATAGGAATGAGGGGACAATGCATACCCGGCTTATAATCGAGTCAATAAGCTTACCCAGTGGAGCTGAAGACTCCGAAGATTAAGTGCACGGGGATGGGGGATTTATTATGTGTGGAGAATTTGAGTGGGGATGGGGGTTTTTAATGTATGAGGTGAGATTTGAGGGCACAAAATGAATAGCAAAGGGGGAGATGGGTTAACAGTACAGGGGAATAGGGGGCATGTATGATGAAACAGTACTGGGGAATGGGGGCATGTATTTGGAAATAGTACTGGGGAATGGGGGGCATATATGAGGAAACAGTACTGGGGAATGGGGGCATGTATGAGGAAACAGTATGGGGAATGGGGGCATATATGAGGAAACAGTATGGGGGATGGGAGCACACATTATGGGGAGCGACAGGGTAATGTATGTGGACACAGTATGAGTAGCGATGTGAAAAATGTATGTGGACAGATTTGGACGGAGTACGGGGAGTGAGGTGATGGGATGTGTGCAGACAGTATGGGGAGTCAGGTGAGCAGGCAGTATAGAAAGTGAGGAGGTAAATGTATGAGGAGACAGTATGGTGAACAGGGGGATGTGAGAGGAGAGAGTATGAAGAGGGAGGGGAATAGTGTGAGGAGACAGTATGGGGGGGACAAAACTGAGTGGGCACAGAATAGAAACAGTAGTGTGGGCGTAGCTGTGATAAGAGTACAGTATAAATACTGAGCCTTATGGGGGGACACCGTGTGAGAGGACAGTGTGAAGAGGGGCCCGGTATGGAATGGAGAGGTCAGTGTAAAGAGCATGTACCATAAGAGGGATAGCGTGGGGGTCATAATTTGTGCAGACAATATAGTGAGGGGCAATTTTTTTATTCAGGAGCATTATAATGACACTTGTATCTTTAAGGGCATCATGTGGAGATTTTCTGCAAAAGAGCGGAAAAGCTGGAAGTCTGCAGAGGCTAGCTGTAGCTGAGAAAACTCATCATGGGGTCTAGACAAGATGAAGAAAAGAAGGAGAACGACTCCAGAGACGACGTCACCTATAAGGTACCTGGAAATAAATGTTATTTGTGATACTAACTAATTCTCATGTTTTTATTTATGTTAGGAGAATTAAAGGGGATGTCCAGGTTTGTAATGAGTCTTCAGTCATTCAATGTGACTGCAGACTTCTGAATTCTCACAGTGTGCAGTGCACGCTGTCAGGATTCTCTCGTGCTGCGATCTACATACATGCAGTCATGTGCTGACTAGACATGTGTGGCCTCACTCAATAAAAATGAACTGAGCGAGGCAGGGCACGTCTAGTCGGAATGTGGTCAGAAGTATACATGAAGGCAGCAAACTTGCTTAATATCCCTGCCTGTTCCAAAAGACCAACTCTAAATGCCAGGCGGGATGCAAACGAAAATCTCACACAAAAGGCCTCTAATAACGGCTGACTGAGCAGAATGACATGTTAGAATAAGTCCCCACTACTAACACCCAACTTTGAAAAAAAAAAAGTTGACATTTAAATTAGTTTTGAAAATTTGAATGCCGGAATGTTTTAGACACTTCATACTTCACCCTGGCACAGAGTCAAAAAATATTACATCAAAAATGAAAATACTATATGTAAATCTGAGAAAATGTTGCCTTCAGGCCTGTAGAAATCAAAGAGGAAAGAACTTCAAAAGCTAAATCTGCATGATAACCATGCTGGGATCTATGGATAAAGTCCACTGCATGGATAATGCAGATATTAACCTGATCACCTTTGGTAAACTAAGAAATAAGTTGTTCTCGAGTTCTTTACATTCTTTTTTTTTTTTTTAACTATTGGCCTCCTGTTTCAACTGGTCAAGACTTGAGAATGACCCAGAGAGTAAAAAAAGAAATAAAAATCTGTGGCAATGGCTGCAGTATAAAAAATGACCCTTTTGGAGGATGGCTTGAGAACCAAAGTTCAAAAATACGTCTGGTGTTGTTCTTGTATATAAAAAAAATATAGGGCTAATAAGACCAATGTTTTTACACGGGTCTACTTGGGAAACCACTGAGAACAATATGCTGATGCTCACTAAGCCTACCCACACCACTAATAATTAACGGACATTTGAGGTTTTCCAGGCCTTTTTGTCAACCACTGCTCTAATATGGATACCAATCCTCGAATATAGATGTTGGTTGTGTGACCCAACCTTTCCTCTTCTGGTAGTGTTCTAAATCACGTACTGTACATTTCGAAGCATGAATTTGACTGGCTGGTTGCCTGCCCCATAGTATGTGGGGTCATACTTTGCCTTATGCTCATGTACCCCTTACAACGTTGGCTGGTTGCCTGCCCCATAGTGCGTGTGGTCATACTTTGCGTTATGCTCATGTACCCCTTACAACGTGGTATCTAAACAGTCAGAGCAGTGACACTTGGAGGCTCATGTACATCACAAATAGGTGAATGGGAAATCTTAGTATAGGGGGTTCAATTCTGGAACTGTAACTCGCCATTATGCTGAAAGATAAACAATCAGCAAGTTGAAAGCATTGGGTAGTTGAATAATTATTTAGACTTATATTGGTTCTTTCCTTACAGGGGTTGTCCTTGGAGCAACATGAATATGAATCTTCAAAGCGCATGCAGCTTACGCTATCAGGATTCTACGGTGCCGGCAGTGAGAGGGCAGGCAAGTGACAGGAAGTATGTCATATGCATATTCCCGGCCAAAATGAGACTAGACTTGTTTGGCCTCACTAAAATTTGCTTGGATCGAGCAAGGTTGCACAGGTCTAGTCAGAATGTGGCTGGAAGGATGCCTTTCACATACTTGTTGTCACATGACTGTCCGCTCCCGCCACCGAAGATGTCTTATAGAATGCTGTGAAGAGGCAAAATTCTGCGGGAACACAGACTGATTGCAGACTTTCATAACAAACTTGAACCACCCTTTTAATGCTCACAGTCCAGAGTTTAAAGCGCCATTGATACACAAGTCGGTGTTCTACCAGATATGACAGCCAACAGTCCTTTCACTAAGTGAATGGAAGTTTTAGGGCTCACCATTCTCAGATTGGAGTCTCACATGTCTGAATTTGTACCGTGCCATAAACGTGTTCTTAGACTTCCAATACTCACATTATTTAGAAATCTAAATATATCACAATATTAAAAAAAAATACAGTCCGGCACACAGCACAAAACCTAATAATGTCTTACAGAAAAGCTCTCAATCCCTTACCTCCAGTAGACCAACACAGCGATGAGCAGAACCAAGCAGAAGAAAGTCAAGGCAGAGACGACCATTAAGGGAACAATCCATTCCATCTTGTTGGTGGAAGGGCGGCTGTCCATGCTCGAGTTAACTGTCAAACAAATTTACAACATTGGTCATCGATGATCATAAGTTGTTTTTGTGGTCTTTCTGTTGAGCTCCTAAGCAAACAATTATTACATACACACATATAAAACATGTAAGACCCTGTTGTAGTAAATGTACTACCCAAGTTCCATCATGGTGAAAGTCAACAAAAGACACAGGTGAAATATTGCGTCATAATAACCGAGGGAGATTCTTCCCTTCTACGTCATGGGTTTTATTTCTTGGCACAACATAGTGTAGTAATATTGGTCCTGATGACATGGAGTCTTCGTTCCAACATGGCGATATCCTCTGTTCAGTCAACATTTCTAGTCTTTCTGTTGGCAAAAATACTTGAAACCCAACGAGAGCCATTAAAGTCAATGTGTCTTTGCCGATAGGAATGGAAATATATCCAGAACATCGGTTTTGGTTTCGTCATACATAGAAACAATGATCCCAGTTTGAACAGCCCATGAATGACTTTTTAACCTCTACCTATCGTGGGCAAGTATAAATATTCCCTCAAACATATATACTTACAGTACTTATGAATATTCATATGCATATATTAAGTATTGACTTGAGGCTTCAAATATACAAAATCCAGCTGCTCATATTAAGGAAGCATAGAGCGGCCCCATACCCAACACTGCTGAGCCAGCTTTCCTCGGTGTTATAATTTACCTCAATGACATTTATGAATGGGAAAGTCAATTATAGACCTGTTATGAATTGCCAGTGAACTAATTAGAAGAATCTGGGAGGTGTCGCACAGCAAATATACAGAATACAAAATAAACACTGAACAGAACCAAAAAGGTGATGCAAGAAGACACTGGACAGGAAAGCAGAAAGGAAGCAATAGGGAAGGCTAAACCAACAGCACAGCAGGGGTTTATTATGTTTGCAAATCTAGGCCAGTTATCAGCAGCCACAGATACTGCCCTTTAAAAGAGACACATCTTGCAAGGAGCTAATCAGTCAAATGCATGGGGATAGCGTGAATTTTCTACCGAGGCGAAAGCTGACTTTTAGACATGTCTACGAATTAATTAGAATGGAACGATCTAATTAGACACGACATAGCCATGTGTGATCATCATCATATGGAAATGACATAGGGTTTCTTAAAAAAAAAGTGCTATACATAACTGAGCAGTAGCTCACGATGATCTGTTTTTAACATTTAGGTAGGCCAGGTAATAAAAAAAAGGATGTCAAACAGCTAATCCGGCCACAAGGCCAAGGGTAGGAGATCCATTTAACAGACTGAATGGCTTCATGTTCTACAAGGAGATTGTACCAAGTGTCTCAATATTCATGCAGACCCAATAGATAAAGGATGGATGTAGTGGACTTCTGGGGCATTAGCCTTAAGACTATTGCTGGTTTTCTTTGGGCCGGTAACTGGGGTAACTGCGTTCCATGTAACGTTCGTTTTGGCGGTCTAAAGCCAGCAATCTCTGATGAGCGCAATGCTCGTTCTTCGGTTACAATGATATTTAATCAGCCTAAAGGGAACCTGCATGCCGATTCATGCTGTCCAAACCAGAGACTGGTTGCATAATTGCAGACAGGTATATTTTTCTCTGAAATGTGGCAGAAATTCAGAGAACACAGTTTGAAGATCCAGTTGGGGACCATAGGCTGTCCTTTCTCAGAGTCGCTGCAGGTGATTGACATATCTCCTCCTATGTATCTACATTATGAGAGACCTGTCAATCAACCAGAGAAGTGCAGGGCGAAGTTGGCCAGAGGCAGCCCCCAGAGTAGTCTCGTTTCTGCCTACGGTTCCCAGCTGCATCTTCAAATTATACTTTCCCTGAAGTGTCCGGAGTCCCCCGAACTAGTCTCGTTTCTGCCTATGTTCCCCAGCCAGATCTTCAAACTTTATTTTCTCTGAAATACTCCTGGCTGTAATTGTGCCGTTTGTTCGGGCAGCATAAATCAGATAAACGGTTCCCTTAAAAAAACAAAAAAACAAAACAAAATCAGTAACGGCAGGTCATTGGCTTGCGTAAACAGGTGACGTGCTGCCAGGAACAAGTATATTCTATACACACAGAATGACTTTTAGCGATCCGTCTGTGCACATAGAATTCTGGTCCAAACAGGCCATTAAATGACCACCAATTAGCTTGTCAGTAGCTGATCGGTGATTGGTTAATGGTTGTGGATGACCGGGCTAAATCCAGCATTAGGCCTTCATTATACAAGCCAATCCACCTCGTTGACCGCCAATCAGATCCATTTTTAATGATCATATAGCCTGAGATTAGACTGGTAGACTGAGGTTCAGATGCACAAAGAACGATCAATAATAGATTGAAAACATATACTCATATACTCACCTTCCGAGGGCCCCTTGTAGTCCTCACCTGTGTGCGGTGCACGCGGCAGCTTCCGGTTCCAGGGTTGGTATGAGCGCAGGACCTGCGAGGACGTCGCGGTCACATGACCGTGACGTCATGGAAGGTCCTTCTCGCACAGCATCCTTAGCACCGGAACCTGCCGCTTGCACTGCCGAGGACAGGGCGCAACGGCGGAGGGTGAGAATAACGTTTTTTTTAAAATTATTATTATTTGTAACAGTAGATCTTATTACTATTGATGCTGCATAAGCAGGATCAATAGTAAAAAGTTGGTCACACAGGGTTAATTGCTGCGTAACCGGAGTGCGTTACACCGTGCTCCGGTAATGCTGGCATTAAGCCTGTGTGAGGGCTGACTGGAGGGGAGTACGGAGCGGGCACTGACTGCGGGGAGGAAGGAGCGGCCATGTTGCTGCCGGACTGCGCCCATCGCTGATTGGTCGTGGCAATGGTCGTAGGCATTTTGCCGCGATCAATCAGCGACTTGGATTCCATGACAGATAGAGGCCGCGACCAATGAATATCCATGACAGAAAGACAGAAGGACAGACAGAAAGACGGAAGTGACCCTTAGACAATATATATATGTCATTAAAATCAGACTGTACAGCACAATGTAGGACGAAGAAATGTGACGTAGTTGCCCGCACGGACGCCATTAAAAAGCTAACCTACAATAGAACCATAATAGAGATCACAACACACTTCATTTAAAGATTTACAAACAACTTATCAAAAAGTTGACCCAACAGATAAAAAATATATAAAATTTTGACAAGAGTTATGAGAACATTAATAGACATTCAAGACACACCATGAAGTAGACAAAAATGTTATTCATTGACCACCAACAGTAGCAATTCGTAAATTCACTGTGATTAGTGATTTTATGTAAGCTGCCATTTTTTTGGTTGGTAAATGAAGTAGGATTTTACCTATCATGGCACCCTTTCAGTAAAAAAGAAACATGGGTTTGAATCCAGCCAAGTGAACATCTATATGGAGTTTCCAAGATGTCTGAACGTTTATGTGGTTATTGTTGTGTAACTTGAAGATCTTGGACTTCAATACAAAAACTGTAACAGGACTTCCAACTACCTTAACTCTTTATTTTTACTGGTGGTAGAGCGCCCCTTCCCCATCCTTATGCACCAGAGCCAAGGTATTTAGGCTTATTCCGCAGTAATCTATAGGTAAGTCATCCTCTGGTTAACATGTCTTTTTCCTACTTTTTAAAAACAGCATGGACACCATGCAGTTTATAGGACTAGCCTAATAACCACAGATGCGTTTCCAGTTCAACCAAGCATGCGTGTGTTGTCTATTTTGAAAGGGGAGCACACTACCTACAGATAGTTCTGTTGAGACTTATCTCTTTATCGAACATAAGGTTGGGTATTGTTGACTTTCAACATGCCCGATCCTTGTCTTCCCTACCCCCTACAACATAAGACACCAAACATCGGCTGAATATCTGAAATAGCTGTGGTTACATTTTAACGTTACGTTACAACCACAAGACCAAGGACGTAAAACCGTGGCCATCTAACACACATCTAAAAAACGACCCAAGAGTAAGTTCCATCAGCGTCTTTTTTAAAGAGAAGATACTTCAAGGAAAAAAGGTGTTTTTCACTTAAAGATTTTTTATCTTCTTTTCAGTCATTCCTTGCGGAGGCTTTGCAGCTAGCGTTTTTAAAAAAAAATTCCATATACAGTGGGGCAAAAAAGTATTTAGTCAGTCAGCAATAGTGCAAGTTCCACCACTTAAAAAGATGAGAGGCGTCTGTAATTTACATCATAGGTAGACCTCAACTATGGGAGACAAACTGAGAAAAAAAAATCCAGAAAATCACATTGTCTGTTTTTTTAACATTTTATTTGCATATTATGGTGGAAAATAAGTATTTGGTCAGAAACAAAATTTCATCTCAATACTTTGTAATATATCCTTTGTTGGCAATGACAGAGGTCAAACGTTTTCTGTAAGTCTTCACAAGGTTGGCACACACTGTTGTTGGTATGTTGGCCCATTCCTCCATGCAGATCTCCTCTAGAGCAGTGATGTTTTTGGCTTTTCGCTTGGCAACACGGACTTTCAACTCCCTCCAAAGGTTTTCTATAGGGTTGAGATCTGGAGACTGGCTAGGCCACTCCAGGACCTTGAAATGCTTCTTACGAAGCCACTCCTTCGTTGCCCTGGCAGTGTGCTTTGGATCATTGTCATGTTGAAAGACCCAGCCACGTTTCATCTTCAATGCCCTTGCTGATGGAAGGAGGTTTGCACTCAAAATCTCACGATATATGGCCCCATTCATTCTTTCATGTACCCGGATCAGTCGTCCTGGCCCCTTTGCAGAGAAACAGCCCCAAAGCATGATGTTTCCACCACCATGCTTTACAGTAGGTATGGTGTTTGATGGATGCAACTCAGTATTCTTTTTCCTCCAAACACGACAAGTTGTGTTTCTACCAAACAGTTCCAGTTTGGTTTCATCAGACCATAGGACATTCTCCCAAAACTCCTCTGGATCATCCAAATGCTCTCTAGCAAACTTCAGACGGGCCCGGACACGTGCTGGCTTAAGCATTGGGACACGTCTGGCACTGCAGGATCTGAGTCCATGGTGGCGTAGTGTGTTACTTATGGTAGGCCTTGTTACATTGGTCCCAGCTCTCTGCAGTTCATTCACTAGGTCCCCCCGCGTGGTTCTGGGATTTTTGCTCATCGTTCTTGTGATCATTCTGACCCCACGGGGTGGGATTTTGCGTGGAGCCCCAGATCGAGGGAGATTATCAGTGGTCTTGTATGTCTTCCATTTTCTAATTTTTGCTCCCACTGTTGATTTCTTCACTCCAAGCTGGTTGGCTATTGCAGATTCAGTCTTCCCAGCCTGGTGCAGGGCTACAATTTTGTTTCTGGTGTCCTTTGACAGCTCTTTGGTCTTCACCACAGTGGAGTTTGGAGTCAGACTGTTTGAGGGTGTGCACAGGTGTCTTTTTATACTGATAACAAGTTTAAACAGGTGCCATTACTACAGGTAATGAGTGGAGGAAAGAGGAGACTCTTAAAGAAGAAGTTACAGGTCTGTGAGAGCCAGAAATCTTGATTGTTTGTTTCTGACCAAATACTTATTTTCCACCATAATATGCAAATAACATGTTAAAAAAACAGACAATGTGATTTTCTGGATTTTTATTTCTCAGTTTGTCTCCCATAGTTGAGGTCTACCTATGATGTAAATTACAGACGCCTCTCATCTTTTTAAGTGGTGGAACTTGCACTATTGCTGACTGACTAAATACTTTTTTGCCCCACTGTATGTTAGTGGTGGCTTCAAAGCAAAAGAGGTCTCAAGAAAGGACCGGTCACTTACTTTAAATTCTACGCGGCTTTCGAAAAGAAGTTAACTGAACAGATGCAAAGCAAGTCGTGTTGACATGTCTATGCATAAGTCCATTGTTTTTAACATTTATTAAGCACTTTTCCAGGGGGGATTGCAGGCGGAATTTGCCTTAAAAGAAACAAAAAACCTGCTGTGTGCACATACCCCTTGAATGACTGGTCATTTTGAAACCGCGGGATGTATGCAACAATGATAGCGATCTACAAGCCGACAGAGACTGATGCGAGTGGTTCCAATTTGTACAATGCTTCAGAAAATACTGCGTTTATACGGTATACATAATGGGAGGAAAAAAAATTAAATTACCTTGACCTACAAGCCTTAGCCAAGCTACTGACTTATTGCATTTCTTCGGGAAATTGTATTTTGGAAAACCAGAAGCTTTCACAAAAAAAAGAAAAAAGGCTTAATGTCGTCAACATGGCGCCTTGGACTCATTTTTATAACCTTCTAATGAAAGCGAGTTTATTAGTATTAATAAATAGGTACTAAAATTTTGACATGCCATCATTAATGTGTAATGTATATTTAAATCCAGCGCTAACAATATTTTCACGAGCAGAAAATAAGACTCTAAATATTAGTCTTTGGAGGAGGATGATTGCCGGGAGAAGAGAAAGTGGCTGCCGTTAAGATCTAGATCATAAAAGCGCCAGCCTTGTAAACTGTTCTAGAAATTTACCAGGGTGTCCACATTTGCAAAAGGTTCATGTTTGTCCTGAGGTGAGGGTGCATGTAGCTAGAGCTCCACTTTGTTCATGGGAAAATCCCTCTGTGTATAAAGCAAATTTTTATTTAATAGATCTTGGAATAATAATTTCCACAATCGAATGTGTTAAAAAAAAAAAATGTTCCTGTGCCGAGATAATCTTATAAATGTGCCCCTGCTATATACCGTGTATTGGCCAATTTAAGGTGTTGCTTTATGAAGGCAACCAAAGTCCATAAGTCCTGTTAGAGCATATAAATAAAAAAATAAAGGTGGTTTCTGCTCTGAGCCCAAACAAGATGTCCCTGTTCTTGCACACGCAATTCATATACAGTGGGGCAAAAAAGTATTTAGTCAGTCAGCAATAGTGCAAGTTCCACCACTTAAAAAGATGAGAGGCGTCTGTACTTTACATCATAGGTAGACCTCAACTATGGGAGACAAACTGAGAAATAAAAATCCAGAAAATCACATTGTCTGTTTTTTTAACATGTTATTTGCATATTATGGTGGAAAATAAGTATTTGGTCAGAAACAAACAATCAAGATTTCTGGCTCTCACAGACCTGTAACTTCTTCTTTAAGAGTCTCCTCTTTCCTCCACTCATTACCTGTAGTAATGGCACCTGTTTAAACTTGTTATCAGTATAAAAAGACACCTGTGCACACCCTCAAACAGTCTGACTCCAAACTCCACTATGGTGAAGACCAAAGAGTTGTCAAAGGACACCAGAAACAAAATTGTAGCCCTGCACCAGGCTGGGAAGACTGAATCTGCAATAGCCAACCAGCTTGGAGTGAAGAAATCAACAGTGGGAGCAATAATTAGAAAATGGAAGACATACAAGACCACTGATAATCTCCCTCGATCTGGGGCTCCACGCAAAATCCCACCCCGTGGGGTCAGAATGATCACAAGAACGGTGAGCAAAAATCCCAGAACCACGCGGGGGGACCTAGTGAATGAACTGCAGAGAGCTGGGACCAATGTAACAAGGCCTACCATAAGTAACACACTACGCCACCATGGACTCAGATCCTGCAGTGCCAGACGTGTCCCACTGCTTAAGCCAGTACATGTCCGGGCCCGTCTGAAGTTTGCTAGAGAGCATTTGGATGATCCAGAGGAGTTTTGGGAGAATGTCCTATGGTCTGATGAAACCAAACTGGAACTGTTTGGTAGAAACACAACTTGTCGTGTTTGGAGGAAAAAGAATACTGAGTTGCATCCATCAAACACCATACCTACTGTAAAGCATGGTGGTGGAAACATCATGCTTTGGGGCTGTTTCTCTGCAAAGGGGCCAGGACGACTGATCCGGGTACATGAAAGAATGAATGGGGCCTTGTATCGTGAGATTTTGAGTGCAAACCTCCTTCCATCAGCAAGGGCATTGAAGATGAAACGTGGCTGGGTCTTTCAACATGACAATGATCCAAAGCACACCGCCAGGGCAACGAAGGAGTGGCTTCGTAAGAAGCATTTCAAGGTCCTGGAGTGGCCTAGCCAGTCTCCAGATCTCAACCCTATAGAAAACCTTTGGAGGGAGTTGAAAGTCCGTGTTGCCAAGCGAAAAGCCAAAAACATCACTGCTCTAGAGGAGATCTGCATGGAGGAATGGGCCAACATACCAACAACAGTGTGTGGCAACCTTGTGAAGACTTACAGAAAACGTTTGACCTCTGTCATTGCCAACAAAGGATATATTACAAAGTATTGAGATGAAATTTTGTTTCTGACCAAATACTGTACTTATTTTCCACCATAATATGCAAATAAAATGTTAAAAAAACAGACAATGTGATTTTCTGGATTTTTTTTTCTCAGTTGGTCTTCCATAGTTGAGGTCTACCTATGATGTAAATTACAGACGCCTCTCATCTTTTTAAGTGGTGGAACTTGCACTATTGCTGACTGACTAAATACTTTTTTGCCCCAATGTACATGGACAGCTCATCATGCCACCATGCGGAAATACTTTTCCCTTGCAGAGGGCAGTCTGGCTGGTCGTAGCTTCCCACCCTCCCCTGCAAAATCTTCTGCTTGGCAAGATTCCAGGAGTGAGCGGGCAAATGTTGGTCTTCTATGTTAAATAGTGACTGGATAGGTAAAAGGGCCATTTGGCCGTTTTTTCTGCTTATCCAAGACACGACTTTTTCATTAATGACCATTTCAGGTGGTATTTTTGGTCCTAGAACAATAAGACTATCTATCTGTAACCTACACCAGTCCTATTGATTATTAGACAACTATTTTGTTATCAAAGGCTAAACATTTGTTAACGATTTTAGCATAACTATGTGTTGCATCTCGAGGCAAAGGCCAAGGTAGTATAGTGATGAGCGAATATACTCGTTACGCAAGATTTCCCGAGCATGCTCGAGGGTCCTCAGAGTATTTTTTAGTGCTCGGAGATTTAGTTTTTCTTGCCGCAGCTGAATGATTTACATCTGTCAGCCAGCACAAGTACACGTGGGGATTACCTAGCAGCCAGGCAACCCCCACATGTACTTATGCTGGATAACAGATGTAAATCATTCAGCTGTGGAAATAAAAACTAAATCTCCGAGCACTAAAAAAATCCTCGGAGGACCCCCGAGCGTGCTCGGGAAATCTCGAGTAACGAGTATATTCGCTCATCACTAATGACGTAGCCAGTGACTAGTGTGGATTTTTAATTATTGCTTTTAAAATGTAAATTATTTAAAGAAGCCACTATTAAAAAATGTCCTATTGTTTAAAGCAGATTTTGTGTGACAAGTATTTTTTTCTTAAGTTGGGTCGGTGTTTTATCATATCAATCTTCATTACAGAAAAAAACAAAATTAGAAATCTTGCAATTTTTTACACTGACAACTGTTTTTTTTTTTAAACTCATCCAAAAAGAGAAAGGTCAGCATTCAGTCCTTCATGAGAAACTGAGTTTATTGTAACTTTATTCCATACCTTCTAAAACCACTGAATACAGGTCATCAAACCCCGACGCGTTTCAGAAGTAAACTTCCTTATTAATAGTTATGACTGAGGTAGTATACTTCCAGAACGCATCAGATTTTCACTATAAACACAGAATTTCTCAAGAAGGACGGAGTGCTGGATTTTCCCCGCCTGGATTATATTGACAAGTTCTACTCAAGGTGGATGAATCCAATATAGCTGACATGAGCTTTTAGTTTTCTTGTTTGTTTTTTTTAAACTCCTTTCCTGTTCTTACAGGAAGAGTTTTCAACAGGCTCCTTATCATCAGAGGCAAGATAACAAGATAAGTAAAACCTCTACACACAACTGATAACACAGGATCCACCAATCTCAATAGGCGATGTCACAGCTGACCCTGCTCCTCCTTCCCTTCACCATGACCTTTGCCCACAATCAGATACTTCAATGCAAAAGATTGGTTCTGGATCTGACTATTGTAGCCACGTATCCACCATCATATTGATGGCTGGCCCTTACACGATAAGCACCTTTTTTTAATCTTTTTTTAACCTTCGGCATCACCCCCATTTCCTCCCAGATTGTAAGATCGACCTTCACTCCGATTTGTATGTGTTGAATTGTGTTACTCTGTAATGTCTTATTTGTAAATGACCTCTGTGAATTGTATAGTGCTGAAGAATATGTTGGCGCCATAAAAATAAAAATGACTATGTACATGTATTGTTTCCTGAAAAATAAAAATGACTATGTACATGTATTGTTTCCTGAAACAATTAGGAACTTAAAAGTTTAAAAAAAACTCCAGTGTACAATGAAAATTGCAAGATTTCTATTTGTTTTATCGTTATGCAGACTGATACGGTAAACATATTTCTCAAACATTTTTAGGCAATTTTTTTTTAACGCAAAAAGTTGGTTTAATCGGTTAGTTTCGGCGATGCTTTCCCTTTAAGACCATTTTAGTGAATATCAAGGAGATAGTCATCGTAGAGACAGCTGATGAAAGGATCATATAACCCAGTGTTCCCCAACGCCAGTCCTCAAGAGTCACCAACATTTCATGTTTTCAGGGTTTCCTCGGTACTGATGATGGAATTAATCACCTGGACTGGAGTTGGGGAACACTGATGTCACCCATAAAGAGAAAGACCCCCGAACAGATAGGCTCCCAATCTCTCTTCTCAGTGGACCAGTAAAGGAACCAAAATGTTTAGCAGATGGGTGACCTTCTCTACTACCAGAGATGGAAAAATTGATGCCAACAAGAGCTGGATGGGATGGCGGTATGAACCAGGACAAGGGAAGCCCCATTGTTGTTTTTTTGCCATTGCCCCCTCCTCTGTCATCCTGATAGCAGTATGAAAAGTGTGTACGGTATGATGAACTCAGCAGGATGAGCCTGAAGAAGGCCAAAAGGTGAAACGATGGGGTGATAGTGCTTGAAATGAACAAGCATTAAGCAGATGAAAGAGTATTAAGACCTTTATTATTGAACCTCAATGTTACAATACAGTTCACCGCATATAGAAATTTCTTACAAGTTCATTAATCAGTAGTGATAAAATTCTATGGATCAGTTTCATTACTACACATTTAGAACAATTTATACATTTTTTACACTTTTATTTCACTTTTTTTTTTTTGCTTTGCCCCAGGTCAAGTTGTTTTTAGTCACAGATGTATTATGTTACATCTTTGGTCAATTGGGTGTACAGGACGACCATTATGTAGTACTGGCAAAATATACAAATATGAGCAGAACGTCTGCATTATATCATGTAGAAGGCTTGATGACCATATCGGTGGATGGCCCGCCAGCTTGTAGGTTCTCTAAGGCCAGACAGGGTTGAGCGACACCATATGTGCTAATGTTTGGACCCCTATCTTTATAGGCTTCCATGGAGAAAATACTGCAGTGCTCAATTTATAACTAGCACAGATGCCAAACTAAATAGCCATGGTAAGGATACAGGTACATTACACAGGTTTCAAATACAAGTTAAAAAAGTTATATAAAATTAGAAAAATTGGGCTATTTTAAAAACTAGTTTACAAACAGCGCCCCTCTTACCCACAGGCTAAATTTGGTATTGCAGCACAACTGCATTCACATAACTGCATCTAAGCTGCAATACCAGACAGCTTATGAGCAAGAAAGGCGCTAAAAAAACCTCTTACATTTTATACACCGTATTTTTTTTTTTTTAACATTCCAAACAATCGCTGTAAAAAGAAAATTATTCAATAAACATATTTGCAAAAATAAAAAACACATTTTACACAAATCTCTTTATACTCCCAAATTAATTTTTTTCTTCCTGTTTTTATTAAACTCATTGTACTAATCAGGAAAGGGAATATTTGTCTCCAAAAGTGAATGTCCAAGATTAGGGAAAAGAAAAAAAAAAGAAAAGGAAAAAAAAAAACACTTATCCCTGGACTTCAATACAATTTAGAGTTCAGAATTAGTGATGAGTGAGTATACTCGTTGCTCGGGTTTTCCTGAGCACGCTCGGGTGGTCTCAGAGTATTTGTAACTGCTCGGAGATTTAGTTTTCATCGCCTCAGCAGCATGATTTGCGGCTACTAGACAGCTTGAACACGTGGGGATTCCCTAGTAACCAGGCAACCCCCACATGTACTCAGCCTGGCTAGTAGCTGTAAATCATTCAGCTGCAGCGATGAAAACAAGCTCCGAGCAGTCACAAATACTCGGAGACCACCCGAGCGTGCTCAGGAAAACCCGAGCAACGAGTATACTCGCTCATCACTACTCAGCATTATTAGCATGAATCAGAATGAACTGCAATACCAAACAACCCATGGTCAAGAGGGGAGCTATTTTTTAAGGGCGTGGGAAGGGTGGACTCTGAGAACAGTTTACAATTCCTATCATCCAAGAAAAAATTGGAATTTGTTATATCTGTCATTTGTGGATTGAAAAAAAATTGGAATGGTTTTAGATCAATAGAAATACTACTGGATCAATAGCATAGAAAAACCACAAGATCTTTCCAGTGGCAAATCCAATAAAATTAAAATGTTAATCAATATTAATAGCAATAAAATGCGACATCCAATACATGACTCAACATCCCCATTGAGTCTTTGGGACCGAAAGGCACACATTTTCACTTTGCTTTAAGACTTGGATTATAAAATTAGTACTAACTTCTATTTGTAAAAATGGCTTTAAAAACTGCTAGCTCCGTGGAAGAAAAGGATATGTCAAAGGAACCCTCCAGCCAAACTCCATTTTATGCCTTGGGTAGATCATAAAAGGCGAGGCATGACAAAAAGATACTTTACGCTCTGATGCTTTGACACCACCCATCAACCCTGCACTGGTGACTTAAAAAATCCTGCTTTTGCAAAAATACAACCTCCAGTACGGCATGCTGGAGGTTGAAATTGTGCAACAGCTGGATAATCACAAGTTGGAAACCACTCTCCTGTAGTAAAAGGTGAGCCATGTAGAAAATATGCAAAATTTTAAATTTTTCCATCGCAGCAATTTTATATTTCCCCAAATTATCTTCACTCTGCTGACCGATCAGATCATGGATGCATTTTTCTTCCAATGACTTGTGTGACCCAAAAGGTCCAGCTGTACAGCAGCACTGACGGTACAGAGTCCACCAGAGCAGGAAGCGCTCTTTTATAGCCAACAGATAGGATGGAAAGCAAGAGATGTCCTCTATTGAGAAATTTAGACTAGACTTGTCCAATTGGGACAACAATGTTTAACGGGGTAAGCCAGCTATGCCAATTTCTACATTGGGAAGTGAGAAATGCTGTGACTTCAAGCCTACAGACATCTGCCTCGCAGGAATCTTGCATCTGTCCTAATCTAGTAAATACAGGCTGATTCACTCTCTACTTTACTCTGAAAATTTGCTGAACTTCTAAAAAAGACGGTTGACCGAAATTTGGACTGTACATACTTTGGTTCACGAGAAGGGAGAGTGCAATGAACCTCAGCGACAGTGACGAGAAACGTCCTTGCACCGAGCGGTCTCACCGACTTGTCGCCCTGTCGGTTGTCTCCATTACGAGATAGACTTGCTGCGTGTCGGTAGTTATTTGTGTTGCTTGCATTTCACTTCTGTCGAATTCCGTCTTCATTTGTTAACAATGTACAGATACAGTTTGGAGGAGCGTGTTTTCCATTGTGAGACAGGCATGTCGTATTCCATATGTCAACGAGCGGCCAAGAAAGGTCATGTTTGCCCATACAGAGTCACTGTTGTTCAGGAATTGAAAGGGCCCGATGAAGAGAAAATAATTTGTTATTGTCAGTGGTTCCAGACCTTCACTGCTGGAAAAGAAAACATATTGGACTCTACGTGATACACGGACAAAGCCTGGTTTCACCTATGTGGCTACGTCAATTCACAAAACGCCTATTTTTGGGCAGATGACAACCTGCACGCATATCACGAGATCCCGGTTCATCCAGAAAAATGAGAAGTAATCTCCAAGGGACTGTGGCCACCAAGATTGCCTGATTTAACACCGCCAGATTTTTTTTGCCTTTGAGGCCATTTGAAAGGTCGGGTGTACAGTAACAAGCCACGAACATCACAAGAACTCCGAGAGAACATACAGCGAGAACTTCAGACTATGACCCAAGATGTCCTGCGGAATACATTCAACAATATGGAACGCGCCGTGCAGGCGTGCTTGGATGCGAACGGTGGACATTTTTAACACCTGTTATAAAACATTGGCTTCTCATGAACCAATGTATGTGCAGTCCAAATTTCGGTACGACTGTCTCTTTTAGAAGTTAAAGACATTTTTTCAGGGTAAAGGAGTGAGGGAATCACCCTGTAGAACAGGTACACGATCTGGAAGATCTCTTAAGAAGTGACGTCACTGGCCTTGGTTGCCTCCCGATGCAGAACTGAGCAGAACTGAGGCTGGGCTCACATTACGTTGTGGTGTCCGTTAGACGGACTACGTTACACCGCGGCATAAACGCGGTGTAACAGTCTGTCTAATGCCGCCATTATCCCCTAAGTCGGACGCATCGCTAGCGCACGCCCATAGTGGGCGTGCGCTAGCGATGTGCCGTCATTGAGTGACGGACCCTGAGACGCGGGCTGCAGCGTTTCCGGGTCAGTCACCGCCAGCGCAGTTAGAGCTAGCAGATGCTCTATCTGCGCTAGCGCTCTGCATATACCGCCACTTGCGTTGACAGCAGCCCATTAGCATATGTTGAACGGGCTGCTGTTTAACGCAGTGTGAACCCGGCCTAACCCCTATAATGAATATACAATCAAATAATTTTACAACCCATTACTTTAAAAAACAAAAAATGGTTATGTTCTAAAATGTCAAAAGGAGGAACACTCACCTTACCAATCTGCTGCTTCTCTGATGCTACCTGTTCCCCTTGATGGTCTCAGTTGACCCCAATCTTATGATGACATACCAATACGACATGCACCCATTGCAGCCAATCATCGGCCACAGAAGTGAACTCTGGAGCCTGCTAAATGGACAATAGCACGCAACTAGATACGTTGTGGCAGGAGAGTGGTAGTGGGTTGGCAGGATGAGCAAAAGTTTTGATATTTTAGACCATCGAAAGGTTTGTAAAAAACACACTGGGGTGGAAAACGGTCTTTAAATAATTAAACAGAGATGCATCGTAAGAAACCAAAAAAATATCAGCAACTTGTCGACAGTTTCCAAATCGCAAGTGCACAGGAGAAAAACATGCTGAAAAGTAAATCAAAACCGTAAAAAAAGAGAAAAAACTATTCTGGAGATGCAAGAGTGGAGATCTACCAAACAAAGGAATACGGCAACTCAACCTAAAGTTGACCGATTTTATCATCACGTCAGAGATTGCCAGTAGGTAAGAAGTTAAAAAGTAAACGTTAGCACTGATCTACATTCACACCAGTGGGATAAAGTTAATTATAAAGCCATAGGAAATTACTGCACAAAGCCAATGATTAATGGCCATATTTACTACCCACGACCATTAAAGTGCCTCGCTGCACAGCCTCGCGTAATGTTTGGCCTGGAAATGCATTAATGAGCCACTTTGCTGATAAAAAGGAGCCGGTAAAATATGCTGTGGTCAAAATACTTATATATAATGGACACATTAGGTCAGTTTTAGCAAGCTGTAACTAAAACTACTAGACCCCAAGTCCAGAGGCAGGTGGTTATTAAAAAAATGAACTTGGGGTCATGAGTCTTTGCTCCACACAAAGTTTTTGATCATTTCATATGGAGCGCTTTACTTCGTTATGTACCGTAATTTGACGCAATATTTTGGTTGGCAAGTCCAAGTGTACAGTTTTATAAAATGCTTTGTAAAAATTAATAAAAAGGTCCTGTAGACTATTAGGATTAAGAAAAATGATTAAAACTGTTGTCAAAGCTAAGATCTTACGCCTGAAGTCACTATGACTGTAGACTTGTGAATCCTAATAGTGCGCACAGTGTATGCTGTGAGGATTCTCCGATGCCGAGAGTGTGACCACAAGTATAAGATTTGCATACTCCCGGACACATTCCAACTAGACGTGCATGGCCTTGCTCAATACAAGTGAATCCGGATTCGTCTAGTCGGATTGTGGCCTGAAGTATGCACATCACATACTTGACTGCCAGCGCCGGGCACCGACACTGGAGAATCTTGACAGCCCGCACTTTGCGCACTGTCAGAATTCACCAGTCTGTAGTCACATACAGTGACTTGAGCGCCAAGCCTGGATGATCCCTTTAACAGATTATAGCAGGATTGCTCCCCTTGTGGACAGATTGGGAATAATGCTTTTTTTTAATTTTTTTTAGTAACGCACAATTGTACATTTGTTTTTTTCTTACAATCTGTTAAACAAAACCTCTACATTTTTAATATTGTGTGGTCACTTGCCAAATTCTGCATACTTTACTTTTTGTAGGGAATGGGATGAAATCTAATTTCAGAAAATAATCCCGGCAGTCAAGCTGTGCTGTTCATTGAGTTTAGTCATTAAAACATAAAAAAAGTTTAAATCCTTCATTTATATTCATATTTTTCATTGCTAAAGAATTAGGAGATAAGCAGCTTGCTAGACACTATTGGGAAAGTGCTACAAAGAATACCTCCATGGATTTCAATTGGAAGTCTGCAATTCTTCATTTCTCCTGTGGTGGCGCTGTGGGGAAATTAAACACTTGCTGCTATGCTTTCTTACTTCTGATTTCAAAGGACTGAGACCAGTTTATCTTTAGGGAACTGATCTAGCAAGAAGGAGGTTGATCAAAGCCCTTGAAGTCCAAGGTAAACTATTATATGAGAACATCGTTTCAAAGGCTAAATATTCCAAGGTCATCCAGAACTTCAAAACGGGAGTTTTCTGTTGACACATCTTTAAGAAAAATTTACCTTTAAGGTTTTGGTGGTACTTCTCAAAGTGTTTTCAAGTACGATACTTTTCAGAATAAGCTGCCATGTATTTGTACACGAGGAATAACACTATCTGGTCATTATGAGACTTAGTACTTGAAGAGGTGAAAACTAGTGAAAATGCAGGATAAATCTCAAAATTTGCAATCGACTCCGAGCTGGTAGACCAAAACTAGTTTCTATGAGGTTTGCCATATACAAAACTGGTCACAGAGAGAGATTCCCGATATTCATTCCTTTTTCAGAATTCAGAGAGAAGAAGCAGAGTTATAGAGAAATGTATACATCGGTACTGAGCTGTGTAAATGTGAATCCAGCTCTGAAGTTAGGCAAAAGACTTTGCAATTCTCCCTCTGTGTCTCACTCCTACTTCCTTCTCCACAGAAATATAATAAAAGTGTAACCGGACACCTCCCTCTAAGACTCTTTGACCTCAAAGAGAAGCAGGGTTATAGAGAAAAGTATACAGCAGTACTGAGCTGTGTAGATGTGATTCCAGCTTTGAAGTTAGGCAAAATACTTTGCGAGTCTCCCTTGGTGTTCTCATTCCTTCTTTCCTCTCCACAGAATAAAAGTGTAACCTGACACCTCCCGCTAAGACTCCTTGACCTCAAAGAGAAGCAGCAGGGTTATAGAGAAAAGTATACATCAGTACTGAGCTGTGTAGATGTGATTCCAGCTCTGAAGTTAGGCAAAATACTTTGCTAGTCTCCCTCTGTGTCTCATTCCTTCTTTCCTCTCCACAGAATAAAAGTGTAACCTGACACCTCCCTCTAATACTCCTTGACCTCAAAGAGAAGCAGCAGGGTTATAGAGAAAAGTATACAGCAGTACTGAGCTGTGTAGATGTGATTCCAGCTTTGAGGTTAGGCAAAATACTTTGCGAGTCTCCCTTGGTGTTCTCATTCCTTCTTTCCTCTCCACAGAATAAAAGTGTAACCTGACACCTCCCTCTAAAGACTCCTTGACCTGACAAGAGGAAGCCGAGCTGAGTTTTTTTCAGAATGGATAGTTGGGTTCCAGAGGCAGGGAGAAAGGGAAATATTGTCTCATAAGTGGGAAATGAAGCAGATTTCTCTACTAAGATAGATCTTACATTCACTTGTACTATTGATTTATTCAAAGTTTGTTAAAAGTTCACTTCCCATTTAAAAGGTTGATATTCACCTCTAAATAAATTAAACGTTAATTAAAACAAACCAGTTTCTGATAAATTAGTCACACTTTTAATCTAAAAAAACAAAACAAAAACCAACCATTATTTTTGCCATTAAGTCAAAATAATGCAGACGATTTTATAAACTGCTTTATCTTATCGTCAGAAAAGTTCAGAAAAGCACTGAGCTGCCCCCTGCAGGTCACAAGGGAGATTGATCCAATTGAATATACAAAATAAAACATTAAAACTGTTGTCCTTAAATGGACTAATAGTCTCCAATCTGTCTCCTTTCGGCTGTTTCAAAACTTCAACCCCTAATGTGCTGGAGAGTCACAAATTAGAGACTATTGTTTTCAACAATATTAACATTTCGTATCCAAAAATTTCCAAAACCGCTGAAATAATTTGCAAATGACCAGGTGGTAGATATAGAAGACACATCTGTCCTGCTTAGATAACTTTGCAAAATTTATGGACTTTTTACCATGTATAGAAAAAAAATATCCATAAAACAATATACATCAGTGTCATAAATATTCCACTTTTTAAAGTCGCACTTTTTAACTCACTTTGGGACTAATCCTCGGAATGTTTTTTTATATTAATTGTAAAAATTCCATTCCACCTTCTCTCCACCATCACATAATTTGGGAGAGAGGAGGAGCAATGGCGTCTTTCATATACTCGGTATACCATTTTGTGGATAAACAGCATATGCAAGTCATGTATCTTATTTCTTCCAGACGCTTCTATTAATGAGGACAACGTACTCAAATCAGTCCTACAAAAATATATCAAGTCCTGCTGAATCTTGGTTCAGAATATACAACCAACACCAATTATTTCACTAATTCATCTTTTTTTGTTGGCAATGTGTATCTGGTAATATAGAAATCAATTGATTTGCATCACCTTTCCAGAACTTTGACCCAGTAGTGTCCACAGTGATACTGTAAGGGATGTCCCAAACATAAGGTATTAATAAGAAACCCCATGGAGAAGTGGTAGAAAGACCTCACCTAATTTTCTATAACTGATATTCATTTAAGAGTATTTAATGAAACCCAGCACTTCCCTTGAGAAAATAATTAGCATTCACAAATCTTAGTGACTTTTTCATAGAGCTCCCGAGGGGCACAGAGCTCCCGAGCACCACAAAACTCCCGAGTGCCCACAAAAAACTCCCGAGCGCCCACAAAAAAACTCCCGAGCGCCCACAAAAAACTCCCGAGCGCCCACAAAAAACTCCCGAGGGGCACAGAGCTCCCGAGCGCCACAAAAAACTCCCAAGCGCCCACAAAAAACTCCCGAGCGCCCACAAAAAACTCCCGAGGGGCACAGAGCTCCCGAGCGCCACAAAAAACTCCCAAGCGCCACAAAAAACTCCCAAGGGGCACAGAGCTCCCGAGCGCCACAAAAAACTCCCGAGGGGCACAGAGCTCCCGAGGGGCACAGAGCTCCTGAGCGCCACAAAAAACTCCCAAGCACCCACAAAAAACTCCCGAGGGGCACAGAGCTCCCGAGCGCCACAAAAAACTCCCAAGCGCCACAAAAAACTCCCAAGGGGCACAGAGCTCCCGAGCGCCACAAAAAACTCCCGAGGGGCACAGAGCTCCCGAGCGCCACAAAAAAAACCCGAGTGCCCAAAAAAACTCCCGAGGGGCACAGAGCTCCCGAGGGGCACAGAGCTCCCGAGCGCCAAAAAAACCTCCCGAGTGCCACAGAGCTCCCGAGCGGCACAAGACTCAAAGGCATATAGGAGGCTATTGAGTAAAAGTCAGGAGACTAATTGCTGATTTGGAAATGGTGATCTGCACACAGACTGTAAAACCAGCCTCACATTAATAAACCCTTTTTTACTCGATAAGTACAGATACTCGAGTCACTTAAAGGGAATCTCTCATCAAGTTTTTGCCACCTAATCTGAGAGCAGCAGATTGTGGAGAAAGAGACCCCAAATTCCAGTGATCTGTCAATTACTGGGCTGCTT
Source organism: Ranitomeya imitator (assembly GCF_032444005.1). Classification (NCBI taxonomy): domain Eukaryota; kingdom Metazoa; phylum Chordata; class Amphibia; order Anura; family Dendrobatidae; genus Ranitomeya; species Ranitomeya imitator. The sequence continues at coordinate 26,563,400 of NC_091289.1, forward strand.
GCTGTAGTTTTGATAAAATCACTTTTTTCAGCAAGCAATCGTCACTAGAGGATTAGTAAACCTGCTGGCATGTAGTCCTACATATTCCTGAGCTCTGTATAACCACGCCCACCACCACCGATTGGCAGCCTTCTGCCTATGAACAGTGTACACAGAAAGCTTCCAATCGGGGATGTGGGCGGAGTCTTACAGAGCTCAGCATTCAGAGAACTGCTGGATTTACATCAGATAAAAACAGTGATTTTATCAAAACGGCAGCAAGCAGTCCATGAAGTGATACGACAACGGAATTAAAATTTCTGCCTCTACATCATGCTGCTCTCAGATGGGGTAGATAAAAAAAACTTGGTGGCCTATTTTCTTTAGCTTCTCTTAGGAGGGGCATCAGGTATGGCGCTAGAGGGAGGACTACCGGGTATTTATCCCAAGTGCTACTGGAGTGAAGAAGATCCCAGATATGGCTCCGGGAGACCAGCCCATGACTAATGTCTATAGCAGCGGTAAGTGAGTGTAGATATCAACCATGTTGGAAAAGTTGGGCCATCAGAAGTGGTGAATATAGGTAGACGGGTCATATGAGAGAGATATGATCGTTATCGTTATTACTATGCTTTGAGAAAACCTTTGTGGGGACAGAACTGGGGAAATTTCTTCATAATTGAACTTTAATTAAAAAGTAAATCACATGACAATTTACTGCAGAAAGATTTGGATAATCAAAACGCTACAAGATTTTTCCCAATTCTACTAATTTTCATAAAACGTTCTCTTTATTCTTTTGATTTTACTGCTATGAAATATATGAATTATGAATACCTTATACCGTTGTATATTTGGAAGTGCGTTCATCTAAACCACAGAAAAATGAGTCCTGGTAGGCGACTATAGAGTAAAGGTGGACGTTTATTAACACTTGGTTCCTCGTGGGCGTATATGCTTTGTAATAGTACAGAGAGTTCCACAAAAATTGGAACACAATCTACCGTAAGCGATAAAAAATTAAAAAAAAAAATCCAGCAAACTGGTTCCCTCTGCCACTTTTCAAGTTAACATGATACTTCAACCTGCACAAGTGCATGTCTGTCTGAACATCGGCCAACAAAGGTTCTGCTTTTGTGACCATGTACAGGCCTGTACGCTAGTGAAGGAGTTTGCTTCTGAAAGGGACACTTCCAGTCTCCAGTGTAAGAAAAAAAAAGAATTTAGTAATGTTGCGCTCGTGGCCATTAAACTTTCTGATAGTGGTGCAAGTTCTCGTGCTTCGTTTTTAATCATAATCTGCAGACTTTGCAGCATGCCAATAAGCAGATGACAGAAAACACACACCTCCCTCTGCTGGTAATCCAGAAAATTGCATGGGTTAGTACCATAATTTCTACTTTGCAGACCCTTACAAAGGTCCTTTTTAAAAATGAATCTCTCACTATATTTATGCCTCTAATTCACCAGCACGGTTTTATGGAGTCAGAATTTAGCATTTCAGAGACATCCATGTCAATACCGGCCATTTGGTAGTAAAAGGACTTTAGGAGAGCAGTCAATTGGCGGACGCTGCATGTACAATGTCTGTTCTCAATGTCACTCCATGTGACTGCAGACTTCTGAGCGCCGACCGCATGCGGTGCGCACACTGTCAGGATTCACTGGTATTGCTGGTGAGAGCGGGCAGTCACATGACCACAAGTATGCTATTTACATATGTCCAGCCACATTCTGACTAGACGTGGCAGGTTTCTCTGAATTGACAGAACCCTGACATGTCTAGTCGAGCCAACTCTCACCTGCGATAATGGTGAATACTGACAGTGTGTGCACCACTTGCTGCCAGCATTTGGAAGTCTGCAGTGACGGCAGACTTGTCAGAAGAGCAGACAACCCCTTTAACTGTGAAGACAAGGACAGTACTTTACCAATGAACTAATCTACCCTTTAATTATTTAAAGGGGCCCTCTCACCATTGCTTTGCAGAAGCACATTGCTCCCCATGCACCTGGCTTTCTGCTTGCAAGGGAGTGGTACGATCCAGATTGATAGACCGTTCGGAACAACATCATGATCTGTGCACGCACTGATGCAGCAAGGAGGGAGGCTTGTGATCTTATCTTCAGGAGCACCTCTGCTCTCCTGCCTCCTGCTTGGGATATGTTCACACCTGTAAACTGACAGTTTAGACCAGCAGCAAGGTTGCACTGCCGGTACGAACTGTGCTTTCTTCCTCGCTCCAAGTTGGTTGTTTTTACAGGCACTTTGCAATTTTACCCATATAAGATGATTAAACAATCTTTCCTGAAACGGCCAATCTTGACTGACAGTGAGCATGTTTAGAATGCCAAATGCGTAAAGACACACTGATGATTTAATGGCCCCACACCTAGCTGCAGGTTACCTTTAATACATTATCTAATACGTGACCTTGCATACACTGCCTAAAACCCGTTACTGCCCCCTTAGTATCATCTTACTAGGAGACCGGAGGTTCGGTTTAAAGAAGTTGTCAAGGATTAAAAAAAACAAGCTGGCTTTCTACCAAAACTGGCACCACACCTGTCAACAGTTTGTGTGTTCCATTTTAATCCAGCCACATTCATTTCAATGGGATGGAAGGGAAATATAATAAAACATCCAAAAAGGACAGGTGTGGAACATCTCTAGAAGAAAAGCATCAGGTTTTACCAATTTTGGATAATTGCTTTAAAGGGACGCTATAGTCAGAAAACAACCTACTGATTAAAATCAGGTTTTTATGTGTTAAATAAATTTCATGACATTTTTAGGAGATGTTTTTGTTTCCTTTTTACACATCACAATCTGTATTAAAAAATAAAAAAAAATACAGTTTTCACTCCAGTCAATGGGACTTTTCTGACTAGTGTCGTTTTGTTTCAGGAAACAACACATGCACATAGCCACTATGGCCATATGCTGACTCTAAATGTGTTTTTTTTTCTTTTTGCATTATTAAAAGATACACAAAAACCTGATAGAAATAATAGGTCATTTTCTGATGATCACTTTCCTGTAAGTGTGTACTGTCATCACAGTAATATTTCTTGTGCTTAAAATCCACTGCATCAAGTACCACCATTGTGCAGAATTACGCTTTTATATTTTCTATTGCATTCCCAATCAAATAAAAATTACCGTACATTATTTTTAAAGTTAATAAAAACATCAGAAAATTCTCACATTTGGTAATTAAAAAAGGAAAAAAAAAAAAGCTTCAGAAAATTGGAAAATTAGTCAACGACAAATTCAAAAGAAAAGGATGGGTGATGTCAAGACATGGAGCAGTGAGGTTAGTGATATGTACAGGAATCTGGAGCAAAAGGTTAGATATATGTACAGAAGTTCTGAGCAAAGGAAACATTCTTTTTAGTAAGAAAAGTCAGTAGTTTTAAGGACACAGAAGATACTGGTTTAGCCCCCGAAGATGATAGATCTAGTCACCAACCTTGGTTAACAGTGGATCTGTTGTCCAAGTCTATCCCATCGTTTTCAGGAATATCGTAATCTTCTGTGGATGGCACTGAGGTTTGTAAAGGAACTGTACTCCCAGTAGGCGTAGCCAAGTCACTGACGTATACTAAAGTAGTATTTTGTTTTTGCTTGGAATCTATTAAAGTTTCAATAGTACCGGGATCTTTTTTCACATCGGCACTTTCTGTAGTCATGGTAGACTCTGTGTGGTTCTGCACATCTGAAGAATTTGTGGCAACGTCAACCTTCTCCTTCTTTTCGCTGTCTTCGCCTTCCTCCTCTTCCTGTTCTCGTTCACCCTCTTCCCCCTCGCCTTTTTCACCTTTGTCCCCCTCCTCAGCCCCATCGCTGGTTTTTGTAGGAGAAGCATCGTTGTCTGAGCCTGTGGACGGTAAAGGTTCAGTAGTAGACACTACAGGCCTGGCGGCCTGTTTACTGGCGGAAGAGGAAGTGGGGAGGCGAGTGGGCCACACAGTGCTAGGAAAAGAAGGTAAACCACCACCACTAAACCCAAGACCAGCAAGCAGAGTACTTGTCACCACAGAGGCCACGGTAGCTTGGCTCCCACTTGAAGAAGGGCCCATTCCAGTGGCCATTGAAACAAAAGAAAAGGGGATGCCAGAGGAAGTCCAGGTGGAGGATCCAGAACTGATTGGAGCCATGTCAGCGGAGGAAGCAGGGGAAGCAGTAGGCTTGTAGAAGAAAAGAGCAGAAAAAGAAGAGTCAGTACATTACCTGGAATAAGACTTTTAGAAAGTGCACTGGTGGAAATTTCTTTCTCAACTTTCTCATTCTGTATTTAAGATAAAATAAGACACTATTTTCAATCATAAGACAAATCAGGGATGATAGGGTTCTCACGGGATATAAATGTGGATTTCACTTTCAAATGGATTCCAAAGTGGAGTATTTCCATATCTTCGAGTGATGGCAAAGAAAGGGTATTCCCAAAATGTAAGATTAACATCTATTGATAGTTGATGTGACATCTTACAAATGCGACTACTGGGACAACCTGGAAATTCTGGGAACCAGTTTAGGATCCCAAGAACCAGACTCCACAGCCCTGTCTTGAATCATTCAGAGGTGTGCATACTCAACCTCCGATCCATTTATGTTCTATGTGTTAAGTGCTATACTGCGTTTTTGGCATTCTCCGCCAGTCCTTGTTGTGAATGGATCAGAGGTTGAACATGCGCATCTCCACCCCACAGATGATGAAGATATGGAGCAATCACTAATTTGTAGAAGGTTAAAAGGGGCTGTCTTGTGAAAACAAGTTATCACCTAAGAACAAGATATCATATAGTCTTAAGATAGGTGATAAATTTATGACCAATGGGAGTCCAATCGCTGGAACCCACATCAAATCATCCGAATAAACAATTTGTGTCCCCCTTAGGAAAGGAGTGGAGTGCTTGACAGATGCTCCAATCATTCCCTATGGAGCTGCACTTGGATTTTCCCAGACTGAATAGAGCAGCGATTGGTCATGTATTAGTGACCCTCCATTTTGGAACGGAGATAAAAGTTTCTCAACCTGCCGATGGCTGCTAGTCCCAGTGGCTGGACCCAAACTAATTGGCCAGTTATTACCTATCCCACGGATAGGCGATTTCTTGTTTTCACTGGACAACCCCTTTAAAATCCACAGGATAGAGGATAACTTTAGATTCTGGGAATACTGCGTTAATGATTACTGGTGGTCTGACGTCTGTGACTTTGAATAAAAAAGCCAAAATTCAGCACCACTAAGAAAGGAAAAATAGTGAAGGGCAGCCATTGCCTCTTTTTTTCCCCCTCAGGATCAAGATGGTCCAAGAGGTCAGACAGTGATCATTCGGTGACGTCAATCCTAGCGATAAAGAGTTTTGCTACATGTCCTGAACTCCATTTTTACCAGGACATTTCGATGACTGAAAGAGGTTCCCAAGACTATCCACCTTCAGTGTGCTGATTGTCAAGGCCTCATCTCTAACAGTACTTAGAGCAAGCTACCATATGTATTTGTAAAGATCTGAAAAAAAAAACATTAATTTCATCATACGAGACCGTACTAAAGTCCGTGTGGCATCTTTGTATTCCAGTCCTGTTGGTAGGGAAAAAAATGGCCCATGAGGCAGCAATCAAGGGAGCACGTTGCCATTTCTGTGCTCCAGGAGGCCATTTTGAAGCATTACATAATTATGGGGCTCCTGGTACATGCACCACCAATTCCTTGGGAGTTATTTTATTATGGTGTAGACTTTGTGAAACTGAAGTTAACTCTTAGTGAACCAGAGATGAAATTATGCTTCTATATAATAGGGAAATCAGAAACCGCCAGGTGAATTTTTTTTCTCCTATTGGATGCCACTCTTACAGCAGTAAAATAATGTATACAGATGTATAAAAGTCAGAGGGAGGCCGAGAGGACACCATTTTAGTCTCCGCCAGGAGAATGGAGGCTTATTGATACATTTGGCATACGGGCCAGGAGCTTTCTGGATACATATGGCTGGCAAACACCTGGACCCGTGGAAGCGCATTTTGCGTGTAACGGCCGTAGTCCTTCTCCTCTCCCCCGCACCCAATCCTCTTTCCTGCCGCCTCTCCGCATAATGTCTCACATCGCTTTAAGCGAATAAAGGACACTATCTTCAGCAAGAATCTGGTGAGTGCTGCATCTTTTGTTATTTAACTGGCTGGCAAACACGGTTTAACCTATTTAATTCAGAATCGAAACATAAAAAATTAAATAAAACTGCACAATATAAGTTCTTCATATTGACTAACCCATATATCTCAATCTGTTCAATAGGTTGCAGAAGAAGAAGCCAATTTTCTTAGCGGAGATTTTAATTACATTTGTGTCCACCGGATGTCACCATTGTGTCATCTACAGTCAGCAAATTTCCCTCGTTAATGTGCCGCTTAGCGACCAAAAAAAAAAAATTGGCACAGAGTGAAGAATAAGGATTTCCTAACAACATTCAATTTATTTCCTCCGGACGCAGAGTTTAAGGTCCAAAGCTAAACTCGGATATAAAGTGCTACCTGTTTTTATTACAGCTGTGGACAGCAATATGCATGTGATGGGAGATAACTAGTACAGATAGAAGGATATCTAAATAGAGGGGCTATAACAGCTGGCAAATGGAAAAAGAGACAGATCATTTGAAAACATTTTGCCAAGACTCGAGACACAAATTTCGGTTTTCGAAAAGTTTGATGCTTCAGTTTCTATAGTGGAAATTTGCATTAACTCTAGACTACTATGAAGAGTGATCACTTGAATCGCAAAAAATTGTACAGTCATAAAATTTATTGTAATCACAAAAACCTAATTTCCACCGAATTTCAGCCCTGCCACAAAAATAAACTGCTTACATAATGTCTGATTTTCTCGGTAGCTGAGGAGATGGTGTTAACAAGGACAAGGCAGCTGATATTACTCAGTCATACTTTATTTATAAGGGCAGACTGGTTACTTTAAAAGGGGAATGATGCATGAAATCATCATCTTCTTCTGTTAACCAAGGAAACACATGAAGTCATCATTTTTTTGCATCATAAAGGCTTTACAGGCAAGGACATTGCGGCTTGTAAGATTGCTCTTATATCAACCATTTATCGGCTCATCAAGAACATCAAACAGGTTCAATATGCAGTGAAGAAAGCCTAAGGGTACTCAAAGTCTAGAAAATGCCAGGACTGTCTCCTAAATAGGATTCAACTGTGGGATCGGTTCAACATCAGTGCAGAGCTTACTCAGGAATGGTAGAAGGCAGGTGTCCATGCACCTGTGAGTGAGATAAGGGCTTTTGGAGACTGGCCTTGAGTCAAGAAGGACAGCAAACAAGTCACTTCCCTACCAAGAAAAACATTAAGGACACACAGACATTATGCATGAACCATAGGGATTGGACTGCTGACTGGGGTAAAGTTATTTTCTCTGATGAAGCCCCCTTCAGACTGTTTGGACATGTCGAAGAATGACCGTCCAGAGAAGAAAAGATCCACGCTACCATGAGACCTGTGCCATGCCAACAGCAAAGCATCCTTACAGCATTCCTGTTTGGGGCTTTTCCTCCAAGGTGGTGGACTCACTCACAATTTTGCCACGAATAAAGTATTGCATCTAAACATCATCCAAAAATAACTTCTTCCAAGCATCCAGAATCAATTTGGTGATGAACAATATAATTTGCCGAATAATGGAGCACCATGTCACAAGGTAAAAGGCATAGCTAAGTGACACAGTGAATAAAACATGGAAATTTTAGGTCCATGATCAGTAAACTCCCCAGATGACAAACCCAATGACAACCTGTGGTCAATCCTCAAAAAGCAGGCAGAAAAATAAAACCTAAAAATTGTGCTGAAGTCCAAACACTGATCAGATTAAAACGGAGAGACATCAGTCAGGATTTAGCCCAAAAGCGGATATCCAACATGCCAAGGTGAAGAGGATTAGTCTTAAAAATAAAAAGTCAACACCATAAATATTGAGTATATGCGAAAACTTGATGTATTGGTGAACAAAAGTTTCAAAAAGTATGAAAAGCTGAGCATTGTATTTCACTAGTAGAAACATCTGCCTAAAAAATGATGCATCGAACTTTGTGAAAACCTACCGTATATTTGTGTCGATCTCAAAACTTTTGGTCAAAATGGTAGAAACAAACACATAGAACGACAGATACATTTGATAGATAGGAAATGAATGGTTTATGGAAATAAACATTGAAGAACTAGTTATTCTCATACTTACCACTCCTGTCTTGACAATTCTCGTTCCTTCAAAAATGCGAGTTGTGTTGGCTGGAAAAAAAAAAAGATTTTCAAAGATTTAAAAGAACAAAACAGTTTTATGGAATTTATGATCATGGAAAGCCCCTATAATCCTGTTTTTTCATCATTACTTGTCTCGCCAGACAAGTTGAACACCTATGGTAATACCACAAAACATTTCTCTTGAACTCAAACAATGGAATTTAATTAAATCAAACATTTATTCCAAGATGGAAGATGAGAAGACGACTTGGAAGAAGGTGAGAGAAGTTGGACATCTACATGATTTAAAGCCACTTTTCAATGTTTCACATTTCATTATATGCACTGGCAGAATTAGCTGTAAACAGGTTTTATGAAAGTATCGGACTACATTCACAAAGCAAACGTCATATTTTCTAACTATCTCCTCTGAGTAGCTAGACTGAAGGACACAAAGAACACAAATGACGGACAAGGGCATTAGCTACCAGTGATATAGGTGAGACGATGACCCTGGTAATGTCAGCAGTAACTCCCACGGCGTGTGGACAGTGAGACACACACAAGGAGACATTACAATTTGATTTTTCCATTACGCTGCTTTTTCCTTAATGGGTTATTCTCTTCTTTTTCATTGAAAAACTGCTTGTAAAAGGAAACTTTACTAATGACCTCTATTAAATATCCACTCGTTTTACCGGCACTAATCCGTAAGACTGTGGACAAAAATGAAGCGATTTGAGGCTTCTAGAACGCCTTAATCGACCTTTAATACATAAGTGCTCATTTCTCCACGAATGGTCTGTATCCTTTTCTAGCCCAGAGATATATTTGCACACATAGTATATGAGGGAAATGTGGGCTACCGCCCAGAGCCCTAGGCTCCGGGAGGCCCGTGGCCAGATCGCCCGCCATCATAACAATGGTGGCGCACATATCCCAACAGGGAGTTTTCCAGGCGCCCCGATGTTGATACAGAATGGCAGCACAGCACGAGGGGAGCTCCCGTAGCCTCTGCTGTGACATGTCAGCGCAATGAAGTCATCAGAAGGTGCTGGCGAGCACCAGCATGTACACGCTGCCTGTAAGTACAAGTGGTGCCTCGGGGATCAGAGCAGAGTGCCAGGGGAACAGGAGTGAGGCGAGTAGTTTTTCTTTTTTTAATATGTACATGGCATGTGTGCCAATATATGGGCTATGTGAGGGCTCGTACTGTATATAGGTTGTTATTTGGGGGCTCATCTTGCGCATAGGGAGTTATGTGGAGGCTTATACTGTATATAGGGGGAATATATGAGGGCTCACACCGTACATAGGTGCCTATGTAAGGGCTCATACTGTATACAGGGGCTCATAATGTATATAGCAGGACATATGGGGACTCATACTATATATAGGGAGCTATATGTGGGCTCATACTGTATCTAGGGGCTATGCGACAGCTTGTGCTGTATATAGGAGTCTATGTGGGAGATCATAATTATCTAGGGGACTCATGTTGTATATTGGAGGCTATGTGAGGGATCATGCAGTATATTGGGGCTATAGGGGCTCATACTTTAAGTACGGGGCTATGTGAGGGCTCATACTGTATTTAGGGACTATATAAGGGATAATACTGTAACTAGGGGGCTATGTAAGGGCTCAAACTGTATATAGGGATTTATGTGAGGGCTCATACTGTATATAGGGAGTTATGTGAGGGCTCATACTGTATATAGGGAGTTATGTGAGGGCTCATACTGTATATAGGGAGTTATGTGAGGGCTCATACTGTATATAGGGAGTTATGTGAGGGCTCATACTGTATATAGGGAGTTATGTGGGGCTCATACTGTATATAGGGAGTTATGTGGGGCTCATACTGTATATAGGGAGTTATGTGAGGGCTCATACTGTATATAGGGAGTTATGTGAGGGCTCATACTGTATATAGGGAGTTATGTGAGGGCTCATACTGTATATAGGGAGTTATGTGAGGGCTCATACTGTATATAGGGAGTTATGTGAGGGCTCATACTGTATATAGGGAGTTATGTGAGGGCTCATACTGTATATAGGGAGTTATGTGAGGGCTCATACTGTATATAGGGAGTTATGTGAGGGCTCATACTGTATATAGGGAGTTATGTGAGGGCTCATACTGTATATAGGGAGTTATGTGGGGCTCATACTGTATATAGGGAGTTATGTGACGGCTCATACTGTATATAGGGAGTTATGTGAGGGCTCATATTGAATATAGAGAGTTATGTGAGGGCTCACTGTATCTAGGAGGTTGCATGTGGGCACATATTGTATGTACAGGGCTATGTGCGGGCTCATACTGTATAGAAGTGGGCTGTATGGGGGCTCATTGTATGTAGGGGCTATGTGAAGCTCATAATGTATATAGGGGATGTCAGCATACTTAATTCTGCTCAATATTAAGTTATACAATTAATACAAAAAATTATAATTAATATGTTAATATTGAGCAGAATTAATTCAGCCTATTGGTTCTGCCTCCACAATAGTTACCGTCTCTCATGTGGCCCCTTGGAATGGAAGTGAACAGGTTTTAGTTTTTACTTAAGTGATCGTTTGTTAAGAGACAAGTATATTCTTATTGGTATTTTGTTGCAATTTCTTAGAAAGTAAAGTTTTTCTTTCCCAAAAAATGTTGGAGTTTCCGACTTGATATATTTGGATATTAATGGGTATCCTGGCAAGGAAGCGATACCCATGTTCTCTACTGTGGTTGGGTCACCGGTAAAGAAAGTTCTGATGCATGGGGTAAGTAACGTTCTACAGCTCCGGGCCTCTCCAGAGCCAACAACAGATGCACTAATTAAGCTTAACAGATTGATTTAGGATCTTATGTGAAGACTTGCAAGTTCAGCAGCTCTCGCTCCATTACTCCTCTGTAGGGGCTGTCAGCAGGCAATGTCTATCCAGATTAATTTTCAGGTTTACCATCCATGAAAACATCAACTTTTTACACTCTGCAAAGTACCCAGTAAATATTTGCTTAATTTCCAATTTTGGACTAACAATGCCAGGCTCTTCATTTCCGTTACGGACATCTGACGATCCAACGGCTTGCCATGAATCTCTTCGGAAGCAGTCGAACAAACGGTTAATTTATTTTGCATTTCTTAATCACAAAGCGCAACACGCAGATTTGATTTCTGACAGCTCATTTTTAGGAGTACCGTATAGCGGTTACCGTCAAAGTGGAAATTAATTGGCCGGAGTGAAAATTAAAAAGATAAAATAGGCAAATAAGACTACTGAGAAGCGCAAGTGTAAAATGGTAATATACAGTACAGACCAAAAGTTTGGACACACCATCTCATTTAAAGATTTTTCTGTATTTTCATGACTATGAAAATTGTAAATTTCCACTGAAGGCATCAAAACTATGAATTAACACATACTTAACAAAAAAGTGTGAAACAACTGAAAATATGTCATATTCTGGGCTCTTCAGAGTAGCCACCTTTTGCTTTGGTGACTGTTTTGCACACTCTTGGCATTCTCTTGATGAGCTTCAAGAGGTAGTCACCGGAAATGGTTTTCACTTCACAGATGTGCCCTGTCAGGTTTAATAAGTGAGATTTTTTGCCTTATAAATGGGGTTGGGACCATCAGTTGTGTTGTGCAGAAGTCTGGTGGATACACAGCTGATAGTCCTACTCAATAGACTGTTAGACTTTGCATTATGGCAAGAAAAAAAGCAGCTAAGTAAAGAAAAACAAGTGGCCATCATTACTTTAAGAAATGAAGATCAGTCAGTCCGAAAAATTGGGAAAACTTTGAAAGTGTCCCCAAGTGCAGTTGCAAAAACCATCAAGCACTACAAAAAAAATTGGCTCATTGAGGACCGCCCCAGGAAAGGAAGACCAAGAGTCACCTCTGCTTCTGAGGAGACGTTTATCCGAGTCACCAGCCTCAGAAATTGCAGGTTAACAGCAGCTCAGATTAGAGACCAGGTCAATGCCACACAGAGTTCTAGCGACAGATACATCTCTACAACAACTGTTAAGAGGAGACTTTGTGCAGCAGGCCTTCATGGTAAAATAGCTGCTAGGAAACCACTGCTAAGGACAGGCACCAAGCAGAAGGGACTTGTTTGGGCTAAAGAACACAAGGAATGGACATTAGACCAGTGGAAATCTGTGCTTTAGTCTGATGAGTCCAAATTTGAGATCTTTGGTTCCAACCACCTTGTCTTTGTGCGACACAGAAAAGTGAACGGATGGACTCTACATGCCTGGTTCCCACCATGAAGCATGGAGGAGGAGGTGTGATGGTGTGGGGGTGCTTTGCTGGTTACACTGTTGGGGATTTATTCAAAAGTGAAGGCATACTGAACCAGCATGGCTACCACAGCATCTTGCAGCTGCATGCTATTCCATCTGGTTTGCGTTTAGTTGGACCATCATTTATTTTTCAACAGGACAATGATCCCAAACACACCTCCAGGCTGTGTAAGGGCTATTTAACCAAGAAGGAGTGTGATGGGCTGCTACGCCAGATGACCTGGCCTCCACAGTCAGCAGACCTGAACCCAATCAAGATGGTTTGGGGTGAGCTGGACCACAGAGTGAAGGCAAACGGGCCAACAAGTGCTAAGGAACTGGGAACTCCTTCAAGATTGTTGGAAGACCATTTCCGGTGACTACCTCTTGAAGTTCATCAAGAGAATGCCAAGAGTGTGCAAAGCAGTCATCAAAGCAAAAGGTGGCTACTTTGAAGAACATAGAATATAAGACATAATTTCAGTTGTTTCACACTTTTTTAAGTATATAATTCCACATGTGTTAGTTCATAGTTTTGATGCCTTCAGTGTGAATGTACAATTTTCATAGTCATGAAAATACAGAAAAATCATTAAATGAGAAGGTGTGTCCAAACTTTTGGTCTGTACTGTATAATTTATGAGAAATTTCAAAAAAATAGATTTTTTTTTCCAAATATGTTATAACATACATTGATTAAAGACAAAGGTTTATATAGAAAAAAAAGGAAAAAAAATCTATTAATATAAGATATGTATTACAGCTAAAAAATGAGGGCACCTGACCCAAAAAAAATAACATAGAAAGGCAGATTCTGAGTGACCCGAGTGGTCTCTTCATGCGGTTTAGCCCCTTTAACTTGAAAGGAGATGGGTTGCAATCCTGTACAGTGCTTAAAAGCGCAACCAGATGGAGTGAGACAGGATCGCAACTCTCGGACTGCCCAGTGGTTCTCCCAATTAAACACGCAGATACATAAATATATAAAGCTGTCATGTTCGGGTCGGGAGGGCCTCTGGCCAGTCCGTGCACTGCGTTCCAATTTGGGTCTGATTTATTTGGTCGTCTGACTGTGCCTTAAAGATTATATTCTGATTTCCCGTAGAAAGTATAATATCTGATAATCCAAATTAGTATTAAACCAAGAAAAACAAAGAAAACTAATCTATCCAATAAACTTTATTAAACAAAATAAGGATAAAAGACTGACACAACACCCAGACCCCTCTAAATGGGGGTGGGTCAATTAAAAAACCTGGCCCAAAAAGATTGTAAAGGGCAAAGGGTGGGAGGGACAACGGGGCCGATAGCAAAAACCCTACACGTCCCTACAAATATTCCCTGCCTGTCTGCGGAGGTTGGCACCCTCTTGGACGCAATATGGCGCCCCCGCTCACCGTCGACTCACCCTTAAGGCCCTATAAGTCCCTCTACATGTATAAAGATACTATACCACAAACAACACCCAATACATGGCCTAACCAAACTCGGGACCAAAAAAAGAGAAAAAACACCAGGTAGTGATTCACCAGTAAAGACAAACGGTCTGACCGTACCAATCCCTAATGCTAAAGTATAACGCCTGAAACTAAGGCTAATACACCCTAAGGAGTCCCTAACCGAGTCTCCCTACCTGTCAGCGGAGGTTGGCACCCTCTTGAACGCAAATGGCGCCCCCGCTCCTCGGCGGCTGCCCCTATTAACCCTGGCTGAATCCCTAAAAGAAGATATATCGGGATACTAAATACGGGTGGTGCCTTAGGGGCTATACTAGTGACCCAGATAAATAGGTCCCTATAGCTCGGTCAGACCCTAAAGATAAAGCAAATAGCAACAATACTTAAACCAATGCTTGCACGGCAATAGGAAAGATGTATATAACAGCTTAACGAATACAACTATATTATGATCACAGTTGGTAAAGTACTCGTATGCAAATACAATGGTTGCGGGGAAAAAAAAACAAAAAAAAAAAAACACAACTGGTGAAAAACATATAAACTTAAAAGGCCTGAAACACTTATCTGTGTTCAGGTCTCGCCTCTACGCGTTTCCCCCCCATGATGTGGTTCCTCAGGAGGCATATGGGAAAAAGAGATACTGTGTGAATAGATCACATCAGAGATACATGTTGTGCCTGGTTGCAGGTCAAGGAAACACTGACTAAAACGCCATTAAATAGTCTCCTCCCCCCCTCCCCAATAGGGACAAAGGGTTAAGGGGCTAATTACCACCTGTGTTCGCCGCTTAAAAAAAAAAAAAAATATTCATGTTCATATTCATGTCCACCCCGCTCCAACAGCGCATGTGCCTGGGCGCAATGTTTCTGTCCGGCATCTCATCCCTGGACAAACAGCAAAAGCGCATCGACGCCGACTTAAGGCTAATGTAAATAATGCCATAAACACCTTTGCATACAGCTGGGTGCGATATTCATACCCACCCAGCTGTATAAGGGACACCCATACTGGAGCCACAGCAACGGAGGACAACTATACCGGGGTTACACAGGGACATTAAACCACACATGTTAAACATTATAGCTGGCACATTTTGCGCCCTAGAAGTGTAGTGATTGCGCCATTGGTTATATTTAAAGGACCCCTTACATGTAATCACAGCTGCACCGTCACATACACATGGCCCAAGTATAATATTATGGACACCTATTGGCGATCCCTTAAAACCTGGCGGCCCTTACATGTACTTAAGAAAAAAAAAAAAAAAAAAAAAAAAGATATGGCGTTTACAAAAAATATTGGCATGTGATGCTGTACTACCCACCACACAACACGTGGTTTCCATGTATAACTTATAAAAGCACCACATACAAATAGTTTGTTAACCATGTACACTAATTGTATAAAAATAACAATACATATAGATGTATTTTTATGCATATATCACCTCCATATGATATTTAAATTCTGAAAAATACACTCAATATATAGTGTACATGTATAAGTATGCGGTGAACTATAGTCAGCAGAGACCAAAAACCCGCAACCACACTACCCTAAGTCTATTAAACGTAGATGATAAAGAGTATGCACATTGTGCACCACATTCCTATACTCTTATGAACATTCCTGCAGGCCATCTACTAGGTCTGCAGCGCTGTATTATTTTAAATCAGGGGAAAAGGGGAGCGAAGACAAACCTGACGAAAACAATTCACACAAAACAACCAAAAGTAAGCCGCTCGTTAAGTCCTCCTGGGGCTACTGAATCCATCCTAAATATCCATTGTGTTTCCTTTTGCAGGATGATCCTATCCCAATCACCTCTCCTACCATTCTGTTTTATTACTTCCAGAACACAGAATGAGAGAGTCTTGCTGTCACCCTGGTGTACCTCCCAAACATGCCGTGCTACGGGGGTATCTCTATTATTTTTGATATCTCCCAAGTGTTCCCCGATCCTCCTTCTCAACTCCCTTTTGGTCTTCCCTATATAATTCTTCGGGCATGTACACGTAGCCATATAGACCACACCAATGGTTTTGCAATTAGCAAAGTCTCTACAGAAGAAGTTTCTCCCATTCTGTGCACTCTTAAAGCTCTTACATGGTGTTACATAATCACAGAACGAACAGTTACCACATCTGAACGTACCATTGATGCGTCTATCAAGCCAAGTTCCCTCTTGTTTCGGTCTCTTATAGTGGCTGTGTACGAGCCGATCTTTCAAAGACCGTCCTCTGCGGAAGGTAATCTGGGGTCTATTTGGGATGATATCCGCCAGGGTTTCATCCAGCTGTAAGATCCCCCAATGCTTTTTAAGGACACTAAATACCCGGTTCGTTTGGTTGTCATAGGTTCCAATAATCCTAGGGGTATTCTCTGCCTCTAGTTCTCTATGTGTCTGTAGGAGCGTATGTCTCTCTCTACTCATAGCATTCCTAAAGGCCGGGTCTAAGACCTCATCCGGATACCCACGCTCACGGAACCTCTCCCTCAGATCGTATGCTTGTGTCCTAAAGATAGCAGGGTCAGAGCAGTTCCTTCTTACTCTTAAATATTGTCCCCGAGGGATCCCCCTTTTCAGGGGAACTGGGTGATGACTCTCCCACCGAAGCAGGGCGTTACTAGATGTCGGTTTACGAAATAGCCTTGTATCCAATGTACCACTGGCATTAATGGTAATTTTAACATCCAAGAACGCTAATTCATGTTCATCATTCTCAGATGTAAACTTTAACCCAAAGCAATTATCATTCAACCCTTGTACAAAGCTGTTAAACTCATTTGCTGTACCATTCCACATGACCAAGACATCGTCTATGTATCGATACCAAGCCGATATCTTGTCAGTCCACCATTCTTCTACCCCAGAGAACACTACGGTTTCCTCCCACCAGCCCAGGAGGAGATTTGCATACGAGGGTGCACAAGAGCAACCCATCGCGGTCCCCCTGAGCTGGTGGAAGTACTTACCGTTAAACAGGAAGTAGTTGTGGGTTAGGACAAACTCCATCAACTCTACTACAAATTTACTGTGTTTCTCAAAAAAGACGGCTCTTGTCCTTAGATAGTACTCCAATGCCTTCAGGCCCATACTGTGAGGAATGCTGCTATATAAAGCCTCGACATCTATTGAACCCAAAATGGTCCCCTGTTCGACCACCACACCGTCTACTTTTTGGAGCAGGTCCGATGTATCACGCACGTATGAGGGTAATGATGTTACAAATGGACGTAAGATGTTATCGATATAAATGCCAACATTCTGGCTCAATGAACCAACACCTGAAACTATGGGGCGGCCTTTTAAGGGGGAGAGACCCTTATGGACCTTTGGGAGGGCATAAAAAGTAGGGATTGTCGGGGTACGAGGAACCAAAAACTTATACTCGTTGTAGGAAATCAATTTGTCACGTAGACCAATGTCTAAGATAGTCATTAATGACCCAATAAACCTATCCGTAGGGTCATTCTCAAGTACACCATATGTCTCCCTGTCATCAAGGATAGATCTACACATTCCCACATATCTCTGGTGGTCGAGGATGACCAAATTGCCACCTTTATCAGATGATTTGACAATGATCTGGTCATTCTTCTCTAGTTTCTCCAAGGCCTCCCATTCCTCACTATTCAAATTTGGTGATGTATCCCCATTCAGTCGGCCTATTTTTTTAAGGTCATCCTCGACCACTCTCAAAAAAATGTCAATATTCGTGTAATCACCTGGGGGAGGCATACGATTGCTTTTTAATTTTAGGTCAGTCTGTGGACCTAGTCCTCTCTCCCTCTCACTGTCCTCCAGAAGGCCCGTCAGAACATTAAGCCCCTCCAGGTCCTCTTCTGATATACCCAATTCTAAACATTGTTGTTTGTTATGCAAAGAAAAAAACTTCTTCCATTTTAATTTACGACAGTAGAGATTTAAATCCTTCACCCAAGTGAATGTATTGTACCATGTTGTAGGAACAAATGTAAGTCCCTTTCTTAGCACACTAATTTCACCAGGTGATAACATATGGCTACTGAGATTTATGATTTGGTTCTCATCATATATATTCATTACATTCGTTTCCTCAACTCGTACCCCGTTGGGGCCCTCTGCTCTAAAAAAGACGAAGAGTGTGTAGAGGTGGATAATGAGGAAGATGATGGCATTGGGACTAAAGGTCTCGTAGGTGCCCCAAAGCCCGTGGTTACATTCCCTTGGCCCATGAAGCCCTGCTCCCGACCTCTGCCTCCTTGATATCTGCCCGTATATCCTCTTTGTTTCTGCCATTTTCCTTTTCCCCTATATGATGAAGGCCCACCTCTACCTCTTTGTCTCCAAAATCCTCCCGGCCTCTCTGTGTCTGAGCCCTCTGCCTCAGAGGAAGAAATTTCAGAGGCGATATCTACGCCTCCTGAGAAATTATACGCACTATTAGTTTTAAACTCTTCTGAGTCTCGTATGAATTGTGTATGTTTACGATTCTTAAGTTGGTTTTGATAACGTTCTACTGAGATCTGTAGATTACTCTCCTTTTTATTAAACTCAGGATCAGATTTAAACAGTAGTGTCTTCTCTATTAATTCATTCAGTTGTTTAGATGTGGTTTCTAGAATCTTTTTTTCTTCCTCTAGCAGTAATTTCATGAACCTAACAGATGAGGCTATGGACTCTTCCCGCCAGGCCTTCAAAAGGACGGGGTTGCTTACTCTCGGTGATGGAGATATATTTACACGCAATCCCTTTGGTACAATGTTGTTCTTAATATAATTCTCCAAAGCTTTTGTTTCCCATAAAGATTTCAAATATTTTTTATAGCATCCAGTAAGTTCTTTAAATGTGGAGTATATGGATGGGCTCGAGTCGGTACCCGTGTAGCCTGAGTCAACTGAAAACACCCGATCCGCCTCACTCACCCATGATTCAGAACAGATAGGCCCTGATAGAAAACCAGCCATAGTAGTCAAAAAACAGTAGAAAGTATAATATCTGATAATCCAAATTAGTATTAAACCAAGAAAAACAAAGAAAACTAATCTATCCAATAAACTTTATTAAACAAAATAAGGATAAAAGACTGACACAACACCCAGACCCCTCTAAATGGGGGTGGGTCAATTAAAAAACCTGGCCCAAAAAGATTGTAAAGGGCAAAGGGTGGGAGGGACAACGGGGCCGATAGCAAAAACCCTACACGTCCCTACAAATATTCCCTGCCTGTCTGCGGAGGTTGGCACCCTCTTGGACGCAATATGGCGCCCCCGCTCACCGTCGACTCACCCTTAAGGCCCTATAAGTCCCTCTACATGTATAAAGATACTATACCACAAACAACACCCAATACATGGCCTAACCAAACTCGGGACCAAAAAAAGAGAAAAAACACCAGGTAGTGATTCACCAGTAAAGACAAACGGTCTGACCGTACCAATCCCTAATGCTAAAGTATAACGCCTGAAACTAAGGCTAATACACCCTAAGGAGTCCCTAACCGAGTCTCCCTACCTGTCAGCGGAGGTTGGCACCCTCTTGAACGCAAATGGCGCCCCCGCTCCTCGGCGGCTGCCCCTATTAACCCTGGCTGAATCCCTAAAAGAAGATATATCGGGATACTAAATACGGGTGGTGCCTTAGGGGCTATACTAGTGACCCAGATAAATAGGTCCCTATAGCTCGGTCAGACCCTAAAGATAAAGCAAATAGCAACAATACTTAAACCAATGCTTGCACGGCAATAGGAAAGATGTATATAACAGCTTAACGAATACAACTATATTATGATCACAGTTGGTAAAGTACTCGTATGCAAATACAATGGTTGCGGGGAAAAAAAACAAAAAAAAAAAAAAACACACAACTGGTGAAAAACATATAAACTTAAAAGGCCTGAAACACTTATCTGTGTTCAGGTCTCGCCTCTACGCGTTTCCCCCCCATGATGTGGTTCCTCAGGAGGCATATGGGAAAAAGAGATACTGTGTGAATAGATCACATCAGAGATACATGTTGTGCCTGGTTGCAGGTCAAGGAAACACTGACTAAAACGCCATTAAATAGTCTCCTCCCCCCCTCCCCAATAGGGACAAAGGGTTAAGGGGCTAATTACCACCTGTGTTCGCCGCTTAAAAAAAAAAAAAAAATATTCATGTTCATATTCATGTCCACCCCGCTCCAACAGCGCATGTGCCTGGGCGCAATGTTTCTGTCCGGCATCTCATCCCTGGACAAACAGCAAAAGCGCATCGACGCCGACTTAAGGCTAATGTAAATAATGCCATAAACACCTTTGCATACAGCTGGGTGCGATATTCATACCCACCCAGCTGTATAAGGGACACCCATACTGGAGCCACAGCAACGGAGGACAACTATACCGGGGTTACACAGGGACATTAAACCACACATGTTAAACATTATAGCTGGCACATTTTGCGCCCTAGAAGTGTAGTGATTGCGCCATTGGTTATATTTAAAGGACCCCTTACATGTAATCACAGCTGCACCGTCACATACACATGGCCCAAGTATAATATTATGGACACCTATTGGCGATCCCTTAAAACCTGGCGGCCCTTACATGTACTTAAGAAAAAAAAAAAAAAAAAAAAAAAAGATATGGCGTTTACAAAAAATATTGGCATGTGATGCTGTACTACCCACCACACAACACGTGGTTTCCATGTATAACTTATAAAAGCACCACATACAAATAGTTTGTTAACCATGTACACTAATTGTATAAAAATAACAATACATATAGATGTATTTTTATGCATATATCACCTCCATATGATATTTAAATTCTGAAAAATACACTCAATATATAGTGTACATGTATAAGTATGCGGTGAACTATAGTCAGCAGAGACCAAAAACCCGCAACCACACTACCCTAAGTCTATTAAACGTAGATGATAAAGAGTATGCACATTGTGCACCACATTCCTATACTCTTATGAACATTCCTGCAGGCCATCTACTAGGTCTGCAGCGCTGTATTATTTTAAATCAGGGGAAAAGGGGAGCGAAGACAAACCTGACGAAAACAATTCACACAAAACAACCAAATCTATTAATATAAAAAAAATCTATTAATATAAGATATGTATTACAGCTAAAAAATGAGGGCACCTGACCCAAAAAAATAACATAGAAAGGCAGATTCTGAGTGACCCGAGTGGTCTCTTCATGCGGTTTAGCCCCTTTAACTTGAAAGGAGATGGGTTGCAATCCTGTACAGTGCTTAAAAGCGCAACCAGATGGAGTGAGACAGGATCGCAACTCTCGGACTGCCCAGTGGTTCTCCCAATTAAACACGCAGATACATAAATATATAAAGCTGTCATGTTCGGGTCGGGAGGGCCTCTGGCCAGTCCGTGCACTGCGTTCCAATTTGGGTCTGATTTATTTGGTCGTCTGACTGTGCCTTAAAGATTATATTCTGATTTCCCCCCTCCATGGTTTATGGCACTAATAGACATAGCCACTTACTCGATAATATGGTTGACGTTAACATTGCGGGGTTTTTACTTTAGCTTCTTTTTGCTGGTTGAGCAATGAGATAAAAAATTACCATTAGAGTACAGAGTTGAGCAAAAAGATTTGCAGGACCCTAATCCAGCGACTAAATCATTGATCCATTGCCGCTGGATCAGATTATTGCAAACCTCCTACCGGCAACCCCAGCGCTTCTTTCAAATAGGTGGCCAGTTTGACGTCAATACATTACGGCTTGAGACACTTGGGATTTTGTGGGGTCCTAATTAAATCAGAAAAGGCACCTTTGATCTGCAAGAAGTAGGAGTTTACCAGAACTCTAATCCGGCAGCCACGAACTACCAACAAGGTTGCCAGAACGAGGTCCTACAAATCTTTTTGCTCACTTCAAATGTATCCATTACCCAAACCGGAAAGGTTTCTTACCTTGAAAAAGCATTGTTTGGCTAAAGTCACTCCGCATGTCATTGCGACATACCGCCTGCACTCTGAACAGGTATAGGATATCGGGTGAGACGTGGTTAATGGTGACATTCTGTAGAGAAGAAGAAAAGAAAAAAACATAGTGACAAGGGTCGTTAGCAACACTGAGACTACTACTTGAAATGAGGCAGACAACAACAGCGGTGAATATTCCCCGATTCCTAGTGTACCTTATGATATTTATATATTCACATCACACTCTCAGACACTCACCCAAAAAGCTCCGAGTCCCTAAATACACTACAAGGTATTAATTTAAAACTGTCATGGATGTCATTAAAAAAGCAATTTTAAGAGCTCAATAATGCTCGCCTTCACAAAGAAACGTCGGAAAATATTTATGCGGCCAATAAAATGATAGATCAGTTGGAATCTATGTATTTTTCACTTGTTTGTCTCTTTGGCTTTTATGCCTTTTTTATGGAGCAATAAAACCGATGAAGTGTCTTGTGCTACATGCCCAAGCCAAAGGCGATATCATAAGTAGCCCCCATAAATAATGAGCGCGGAGCACACCCCTCTCTACCTCAATTCACTTCTCAAGTAGAACATTGAAATGTCCTTTGTTACAGGAAAAAAAATGTCACTGGCGAAGCGGAAGACAGCAGACCTCTCTGTCCCCAGACTCCCCTCGCGTAATTAGGCTATCACACAATGCACTATACACAGACTGAACAAAGTGGTGTGATATTCTAGAGGATGGCCGACCACAAATACATTCAGGTTTTGGTGTGCCGAAAGCTGATAAATTAAAAAAGTACAATTTAAATTAGCTTTACATTTATTTGACCAGTTTTCTACCACAAGTTAAAGAGGTTGACCACTTCATTATTGATGACGCATCCTTAGTATAGGCAATCCATATCAGATTAGTGAAGGTGCGACCTGCGGCAGCACCAACAATCAGCCGTTACTGGACCGGATAGAAGTTCTCAGATGCTCCCGGGAAAGCAGCAGCACCGTCAAAACTATAGTGGTCGTTGCCGAATTATATAGATCAATCCCCTATTCATTTAAATAAGGGTGGATCTCCACTACTCAGCCGCGGTCACAATATAAATGACTGAATCACTATGTTCAGCCTCAGCCACCAGCTGAGATCTTTGGACCAGCACAGATAAGATCTGATGGGCAGAGGAATCGGGTGTCGCACCCTCACTGATCAGAGATCTATGTCCTATCCTGAGGATAGACTATCAAAAAAAAAAAAAGTAGTGGCCAACCCCTCCAAGACTGAATTCACATCCATATGTGACATCTTGCCCAAAAAACTAACAGGTTCATATACACCGAAGAGACTGTTAGTTTGAGTCAGAAGACACGTAGTCGGTCTAGGGATTATGGTCTTCACATGTTCCGTAAAATATGAGCCTGTGATTTAAGCTTAAAAAGATTGAGATCTGGACCCGACTTGTTGACAACAACCTCAGGGGCGGTCTAAGGTTGCTCGGAGGTGGGACTACCAACTTAATAGATCGTAAGCAATTTCTTTATATAGAAAATAGTAAAATCATATAAGCAAAGTTCCAACAACTACACAAGGTTTGAATGAGCAAATTGGTCCACAGCTACAGTCTATAGACTGGTAACGGTACCCAATTTTGTATTAAAAGAGAATCTGTCACTATGAAAATTGTCGCTGAACTAATACAATATGTAGACAACTGATGAAAGATTCCAACAGTGTAATTCTATCGGAGCTCGCTCTGTTTCTCACGTAAGCCGGCACACAGTCCATGGTGTGCACTGTAATGCATCCTCCGGACTCCTAAACTCAGAGATAAAATCCAGCATGGACTCCTACGCGGTTCAGTTCATTATAGACTACAGGTCAATTGCAGATCTACTCTATGGGAGGATTTAACTGTGAAAGGGACATCAGAGAGAATTACGTAGTTGTAGTTCAGCTCTCCACATATTATAGTAGTTCACAGGCAAATTCATTTTAGCTGCTACCTGCTATTATGTTGCATACACATTGAACACCTTTAGTAATTGGTTACTACTATATTACCATATGCAATAGAATTGAGTGGCTTTTAATACATGCATATGGCACCTTGAAAATATGAGGGCAACAACTGGTTAAGTCTGGATGGAGCCTAGAGCACTATATAGTAATATACAGTAGTAGATACAGTAGGATTGAAGAAGAAAAAACTCTATAGCAAAGATACCAATTGAATCATTATCGAACAGCTTTGTACACAAAGTGACTACATCGGAAACGTCAACTCAACCCATGATTGGTGACCTGCCCTCAACCAGCGATTGACTGAGAGGATCTGTCCAGCCATTACTAGTGGGTTGAGGATGGGACCGGGAAGTACCGACTAGTGAAACTGGGTAAAATCTGAAACAAAACCCATGAGGGATTCAAGAGGGTAATTATTTTTACCTAGCCTGAGTAAGCAAACCTCTGTAAGGGATGCCACAGGGAATTAGGTCATTTATATGGGCTGGCAGGTAAAAAGTTGAAATAAAGGACACTTTGATTTCTGCGATCCGATGTCTAATTCCAGAGAAATCCATATTTTTCTAAATATGTAAATGAGCTGTTAAGATCTATGGTCCAGGAATAGATCTTCCTGAGAATCAACCTTCAGAGCTTATTTGAAATGAAACGTGGTGTTACCAGTATGAGACATGTAATGACTGACAGTCTGCTCTACTGATCTACATGCTTTACACGTGTAATGTGCTCTTTCAGTTAAAATAAGCTCTGCAGGCAGCTTCTTTGGATGATCTATGTTCCTCCCATAGATCTTAAAAGCTAATTTACATATTAAGAAAAACATGGATTTCTCTGGAATAAGACATCGGATCACGTATCAAGTTATCATTTTATTCAGCTTCCTATGACCTATATGCTCCTACAGTGGGTTTAGAAAGATTGATCCTGCTGACAGATTGTCTAACTTTCAAAACGTATTATACAGCCATTCTGACATGCATTTTCAAAATGTGTGCATTAGCATCAGCAGGTCTAAGATATATTTATTAATGTGTGCAGTTTGTAATCTAAAAAGGTATCTTCTCGTATTGGACATTAATGAACACAAAGCAAAGTAATACATTTGTCGACATAGCTGGTATTGAAAAGTCTTAAAAGGGTGGTCTGGTGCCTAAAATGTATTAACAAAATATATATCCTTACATCTTAACCCCTTTTGTAATTTGCTATATTAAACAACAACCTACACTTATTCCCCTTATCTAGCTAATCCCTAGGTATTTTTTATTGTACTTCCTGAAATGTTTCGTTTGAAAGGAGTCTCAAAACATGACATCACAGGAAGCCGGGGCTGCACTCACTCCCTGCAGCATCCATTGCACTTCCTGAAATGGGATGTCATCAGGGGGCAGCGCTGCAGTTACTCATTAGTTTCTTCCATTGTTGCCCCTCTGAAAACATCCAGGATAATGGGTGATGGACACAGTCAGAGATGCTCTGAAAACATCCAGGATAATGGGTGATGGACACAGTTAGAGATGCGAGTGCAGCGTCGGCATTCCGCTTCCATCTCCGCTAGTTTTTTATTTTTTTAATCAAGATTGAAATTTCAATTTACTTGGATTTTAGGACAAAAAAAAAGGACATTCATTTTTTTCATGTGAACATTGATATCAATATAGGAACATCTCATATTGGTGCCTAAGGTTACTGTGTATCAAAGGGGAACAAAATGGAGGCTTTTTTTGGAAGGGACGCCAACACGCTAATAACAGATAAAAGCGATATGCAATGCCAAGATAAAACATTCCTAGTTTTCAATTAATTTGACATAATTAATATCGTGTTCCCTACATCTATACGTGTTCATGAATTGACAGTGATCTGAACTATATTCGCAAGGCAAGTTGCTTTTGCTAATTATTGCTCGCCCAACTTTATCTTCCCCCAACTGCCGTCCCTTATGATAATGTAATAGTTACAAAGAAAATCATCCTGGAACATTGTAACCTTGTGCGTCGTTCAATTGATTCCTTCTCTATTCTCTGAACCAGAGTGGTTCCTTACGTGACCCAGATAACAATGTCTAGTGGGGGAACAGAAAATATAAATGGAAATGAAGGAAAGTAATCTTTATCTGGGAGTGTTATTGTGGAAGTTATGGAGCTGGCCCAGAGGACTGCACATTCAGATATAAAATCCGAAAAAAAAAAAGTCATTAGGCGATGTATTGTAGGCGCTGGCATTTTTCATGTACACACACAATTCCAGATTCCGTTATTTTACCAGCCGGTTCAGATTAACGTTAAATGAAGCCCTCGGAAACCTGCAAGTGTTACTTTGATTTCTTGCAAGGGCAAAGAAATGTGTGCTGGTTTAAAGAGGAGAATGCTGAATGAGGAAATCCTAAAATAGTTTGGAGCTGAAATAATATTTGCATTTAAAAGCAATCTGGCCAAGTCATTTTTTTTCTCTGACTGGTCAAGTCTTTCCTTAACCCTTAGGATACTAGGGATTGCCCTCAACCATACATGACTAACTATGGGTTCCCCATTTGAAGAAGTTTGTTGTGTCCAAAAAAGTAGTTAATCTGATGATGGTTTGGAAGCTAAATGTCACATATTCCTTCATTTACTTTTTGCTCTAGGGGCAAAATATATATATATATATTCCTTTTGTGCTATTGAAGAGTCGGAGATTCCGATTTAGCCTGGATTTAAATGGGTCATGCGTTGCGAAAAAGAAAAAGTGACTGAGGCAGAAATCAGGATGGAGTGCAACTGCGTAATACAGATCAGATCTAAATTCAGTCTCCCTACACAGATCACAAGGCTTGATGACGACTGTGGCAAACGTGGAAGTGTAGAAGGACTTGCTCTAGTAGGAAAGCCAATCGGTGGCTCTGTGGGTAGTAAAACACTTCTTAGAAGAGGTCTTCGAAAATACCTTTTCACTATTGTTTCCATCATAAACTTTACAAGTTGTCAAAATTTTATTTTAGTGGCCTAGTGTTATTTCTTGATTCAAAACTATAATATAGATAAGACCACATTTTGGTTAATTAGCAAACATTTTTTTAAATTTCAAGAGATTGTCTACTTTTGTATGGTCTGAATTCAAGTGAAATTTCAGAGTATGTAGAAATGAGTGATTTTTTTTTTCAAGTAGAATGGAATTTTTCCAAAAAATGTGCATGTAAGGGGTGGCAGAAACTGGTGTATGCCCAACCACCCCTTTATACATGTCCTGGTTCACAGTTTGTATATTGTTGTTTTTACTATGCCATTACAAGTGTTGCTGTGTATTTCTATATTACCTTTGTGTATATGAAGTTCTAGGGAAAGTACAGTGCTAAATTTAGCCACTAGATGGGGGCACAGAGAACATTGCACTGTAGACGTTATAGGAGGAATAAGGATACTAGCATGTAAATAGTTAATGATAGGAGGGACTTGGTGGATAAGGCAGGAAGGACTTCCTGATAGATCTCAGTCATGGCTGGGTGCCCGTAGAGCGTAGAAGGGCGCGCCTTCGCCCTTGGTTGACACCATGCCACGTAACGTTATGAAGGACAAGGCCCAGTCATCTGTTATCTAGTGGATCAGCAGCAGTGGAAGCAGTGCAGCAGGGTGGGCAGTGCAGAATAAGTGGGTCTGCAGTTGCCACCAGAAGACTAAGCAGTACGGGCAGGTCATCCAGGATGTGGCAGCTTATCGCGTGGGCGGATGCCCTCAGGACTGTGACAAAGCGGTAGTGGGGGCCCTCTTAACGGATTAAGCCTGCACAGGGTTGACGCTGAGGATACAGAAGGTACGGTCCGCCCCAGAAGCAAGCTTAGTGACAGGAACAGAAAAGCAGGGAAAGTGACAGAATTGTGCACTGTGGAACCTGATGTAACCACTGTAAAGAATATGGATGTGCTGCGTACAGGAATAAGTAAAGCTGTTGTTGTTAAAGTTGAGCTGGACTGTGTCTCTCATTGTGCAATACAGTCTTCAAGGAGCCTACGGAAACACAGAATGGACCCTGATGGCGCAGAGACACAGGACGCAGGTACGCAGCAGAATGGACACTATTGTATTGTGAGGGGAGGCCAGGGTGTGATCCAGAAATTGCCCTCAGCCATGACTACCTCTTTGGCCCAACCTTACATGTATTCTCCAGAATCTGGAATGTTTTCAATTTGCTTAGAGAGCATTCAAAATAATGGCTGCACGAATAAAAAATAAATAAATTAATCACCTTACCGCTAACCTGTCCCACCACCCTATGCAGCCCGCTTTCCAACCCACTGTACTTCTTTTCACCTTCGTGGGTATTCTCTTTGGCCTCTTCACTCCAGATCCTGGCTTTCTGCTCTACAAGGTCTCTGTGCACCATGAAGTTTCGCAGCATTTCGGGATGTCACAACGCTACGATTCTCATCTCCTGAGTGATAGTACAGAGATGTCTAAGGTCTAGATGAGCCGCAAGTCAAAAGCCAAAGAGAACACGCCCAACAGGGGAAAAGAAGAGGTGCAAAGGACTGAATGGGGAACTGCAGGAACATCCACACAAGTGAGCGGGAAGCATTTTTTTCCCTTTACATCCCAGAGACCACAGAGCATAATAAGGAACTTTCAACATACATCGAATAACTTTGCTGCACATCGAATTTCCCAGTAAAGTTTATGCAATTTGGCAAATTCAAATTTTGTCAGATTCGATCATCTGCAACACCATGTATATCTACGAGAAGGAGAATCACTGCTAAACTTAATTGTACTCCTGCATCTGGAGAAGACTATGAAAATTTAAGAAATGATTATCCTGAAACCGACATCCTTAAATTAACTATATATCTTGGTACCGTGTTAGCCAGTGGATAGAAAAATATCTAGAATTGAGAGTAGGTATCAACTACTGAGGACTCTCAATTCTAAATATTTTTCTATCCTTAAATTAAAGCAGAGATGTACCACAAAAGGATCTCTTGCTCTGTTGGACCAGGTGTGTCCATGCATTACCAGGACAGCTCATGAATTTTATTAGGACTGCTATAATGCTTACGGTAATTTCCTCTGTGATGGTACTGCAAAAGAATTAACACTTGCTGACGAGTTCCCAGCACAGATTACACAGACTCTTGATGGTCACAGAAGCAGAATGCGGTGTTCAGCTTCACAATAAGACATTCCAATATAAAAAAAAGGTTGCCCATTATTGACAATCCCAATGTTTTTCTCCCCAAGAAAAAAACCCATACCTGTTCATGGGCTGGATCAAATACAGTAGAATATCTCAGAGATGAGCTACAATATTGCCCATAGACCAATGTAATAATAATAATATATATATATACACATTTATTTATTCATATTCTGGTTTTAAAGTGTAAGCCATGACCAACATTGATACAGTTTGCTAGTCAAAAGATTAATTATACGGAGGAGGCCTTTCTGGCAGAGGACCGTCTGACCCGAATTTAGAATTGCAACTAGCAAGGGAAGTCCAAAGTCCAAAAGTGGACAACTTCCATAGTAAGAGCAGAAAGAGAAGAAACTTACCCCACCCCACCCACAACTACTAACAGGAGTCCCCACAACATAAATGATTGCCCAGGATAACATTACCAGTTCCTTTTCGCTGTCATTGTCTTTAATGTATGTCTTCTCCTTTTCTTCATCATTTTTGGTCCAGCTGTAAGATACCATGTAGTTCATGATTGGAGGGTGGTAAACAAAGGTTGGCTTCTTCCAAGAAACAACTAAAGCCGTCTTGTTAACTGGTTGCACTGTCATGCTGACTGGTGGGGAGCTGCAGACTAAAAGACAAAATACATGGTTACTCTCTGGGATTTAATTACTAGAATGTCAACTATACATCAATCTGAGCCTCTTAGTTACAAGGTTCTATGGAAAGGCGGGACGCTTTACAGAATGCATCTTAAATGGTTTCCCATGTGCATGGATAACAAACACATGCTCCAGAAGAAGCCATTGTATCCTTGCTACCTCAAGAAGCCTTTGCTCATAGATGGCCTATTGTACCTGGAAATGGGCAAAAACAACAGATAAGGGAGGGTGGGGCGTCATGGGAGCAATTTTCAGAATTTAACATGTGTAACACATAGCTGTTCTCTCATGAAGTCTTTAAGGACCTCGATCATATGAGGTGGTGGAGAATGTAAAAATGGTTTGAAGACATCCATTAGCACAAAATCACTGTTCAAACCAAACACATGCACTCCGTTAGTACACCTTCACACCTACTTTTTCTACATTTCTCTCAGCCCCCACTCTTCCCTAATTGCCAGCCAGAAAGGGGCAAAAACAGGTGAAAAACAAGCAGGTCGGAAGGTGCGCTGAACTTCTCGGCCCGGCCACAACAACAGTGCACCGATGCTTGGTTTGAACAGTAATTTTGTACCAACAGATGCTCTTTGTAAAAGCTCCACAAGTGTCTTGTAGACATTGTTAGACCTTGAAGACTCTTCAGGTTAAAAAATAACACATAGTGGTATTACTGGTGAAACAGAAGCAACCTCAGGAAACTTTCGCCAAGGAAGAAAAAAAAAAGAGAAATATTATTTATCTGCACAAATAAGGACTGAAAAAGTTAGCGTTTGAGGGATACGATCTCCAGCTAGAAATTGATTTTTTTTCTTGAAAAAATTCTGTTTAATTCATAAATACACTACTGTTCAAAAGTTTATGGTCACCCAGACAATTTTATGTTTTCCATGAAAACTCTTACTTTTATTAATCAAATGAGTTGCCAAATGAATTGAAAATCTAGTCCAGACATTGACAAGGTTCGAAAAAAAGATTTTTATTTGAAATAATAATTTTCTCATTCAAACTTTGCTTTCGTCAAAGAATGCTACCTTTGCAGCAATTCCAGCATTGAAGACCTTTGGCATTCTAGCAGTTAATTTGCTGAGATAATCTGGAAAAATTTCACCCCATGCTTCGAGAAGCCTCTCCCACAAGTTGGTTTGGCTTGATGGGCACTTTTGCGTACCATACGGTCAAGCTGCTCCCACAACAGCTCAAAGGGGTTGAGATCTGGTGACTGCGCTGGCCACTCCACTACAGATAGAATACCAGCTGCCGGCTTCTTCCCTAAATAGTTCTTGCATAATTTGGAGCTTTGGGTCATTGTCCTGATGTAGGATGAAATTGGCTCCAATCAAGCGCTGTCCACAGGGTATGGCATGGCATTGGAAAATGGAGTGATAGCCTTCCTTATTCAAAATCCCTTTTACCTTGTACAAATCTCCCACTTTACCAGCACCAAAGCAAACCCAAACCATCACATTACCTCCACCATGCTTGACAGATGGCGTCAGGCACTCTTCCAGCATCTTTTCAGTTGTTCTACATCTCACGAATGTTCTTCTGTGTGATCCAAACACCTCAAACTTGGATTTGTCTGTCCATAACACTTTTTTTCCAATCTTCCTCTGTCCAATGTCTGTGTTCTTTTGCCCATATTAATCTTTTCCTTTTATTAGCCAGTCTCAGATATGGCTTTTTCTTTGCTACTCTGCCCTGAAGGCCAGCATCCCGGAGTCTCCTCTTCACTGTAGACGTTGACACTAGTGTTTTGCGTGTACTATTTAATGAAGCTGCCAGTTGAGGACCTGTGAGGCGTCGATGTACTTGTCTTGTTGCTCAGTTGTGCAGCGGGGCCTCCCACTTCTCTTTCTACTCTGGTTAGAGCCTGTTTGTGCTCTCCTCTGAGGGGAGTAGTACACACCGTTGTAGGAAATCTGCAGTTTCTTGGCAACTTCTCGCATGGAATAGCCTTCATTTCTAAGAACAAGAATATAATGTCGAGTTTCACATGAAAGTTCTTTTTTTCTGGCCATTTTGAGAGTTTAATGGAACCAACACATGTAATGCTTCAGATTCTCAACTAACTCAAAGGAAGGTCAGGTTTATAGGTTGTATAATCAGCCAAACTGTTTTCAGCTGTGCTAACATACTTGCACAAGGGTTTTCAAGGGTATTCTAACCATCCATTAGCCTTCTTACACAGCAAATACAAAGTACCATAAGAACAGTGGAGTGATGGTTGTTGGAAATGAGCCTTCATATACCTAGGAAGATATTGCATTACAAACCAGACATTTGCTGCTAGAATAGTCATTTACCACATTAACAATGTATAGCATGTATTTCTGAATTATTTAATGTTGGCTTCATTGGAAAAAACTGAGCTTTTCTTTCAAAAATAAGGAAATTTCTAAGTGACCCTAAATTCTTGAACGGTAGTGTATTTTTCTAATAAAAACAGATATTTGACAAAAGGAAAAAAATATCAAAATGTCATAAGCAGCCTGTGCAGAGACCAGTCAAGGAAAAAAAAAAAAAAGAGATTGGAAATAAACAAATGTCGATGTAAGAGTCGGTAACCACAATGTCGTAAAATGGATGCTGAATAATGAAAGCAATCAACTCAAGACAGAAAGTTAACCATGGCATTGATCACAATGTGCTAGAATGAGAACATCTTGGTCTAGAAAAAGAATGATGGCCAAGTAGGAATGAGAAAGGAGGAGAAAAGAAGGGAGAGAAATGCAAAAATAAAAGGATTTTTCTCCCTTTAAGTAGAGAAATGGTAAGTACCATGAAGCCTTTGGGCATGTCCCCCCGCATGGTTTGGGACCTGAAGAACATGTTGGCTTATATGTTGTTGTTCGTTCTTAAAGCATAGCCAATAATGTCATAACTAAAGACATTTTCCAAAATTATGTAAAATCTAGGATTTGGTTCACCTTTTTGGTGTATAGGGATAACCTTTTCCCAAAAGCTCAATATGTATAAATTATCAAACTATTGAATTAAGATACGTCTAATTCTACATTAGAATTCTAAGGGACGTCTAATTCTACATAGTCTGAGTTACGAGGGATGAATCAGAGTCCCAAAATTTGTTGCATTTCTGACAATCCCCCAAAAATATGCAAAATGGTTCACTCATGTGATGCCTCTTCCATTGGCATTGAGGAAGGTCGAAAGGAAGGTCTTTTCAGTTTTGGTTGAGTCGTTTTCTATTGAAGCGGTTCAGCTTCATTTATAGAATAATGTTTCACCCCAGTTGGCCCAAAAGACTGAAATCGAAATCTCAGGACCCTTCTTTGTACTATATTGCACCCAAAACACTCAAGTTCTTTTATTGAGGGGTCAATTAAAAAGGGACAAAGCTTAAGGTAAAGTAGACTCTGGGAGTGTCCCCAGGTTGGCTCTGAAATGTCCATAATTTGGACATTCAGATGTTGGTAGTATAAGTTCTTGTTACATAAGGTCAAGGTCACACGTTCAGTAATTGGTCATTATTTCACATCAGTATTTGTAAGCCAAAATTAGGAGTGGAACTATCAGAGGAAAAGTATCATAGAAACACGCCACCACTTCGCATTTTTCACCCACTCCTGGTTTTGGCTTATAAATACTGATGTGAAATACTGACCAAATACTGATAGTGTGAACATGGCCTAAGTGTTGAGTTGACAATCATGGTCTTCAATGATCTTCTTGAAATATAGAACTGCAGACACAACATAAGTATTATATTTGTCACCTACAGGCGGAGACGAGTCTTCTGATAAATGGTATCTATCTGAAGACTTGTGATGTGAGATACAGAGATAAGGCCATGGCCTGAGGCTACTAGTAGACATTTTCTAATATAACGCAAAAAGAAGTGATCACAGCTTATACTTCAGGCATGGGAGACGCAAGAACTTTAATTATACATATTATTAAAAGTCATGTTCAGACATATTACACCCTTGGCTGGTTGAAGCAATGCTGTGAGGTTCAGTTTTCGATCATTTCCTCGTTCTTCGAATGAGCATCTTGTCTTTAAATTTTATTACTCAAATACATCAATTCTAAATGACAAGGTGACAAATGGCGAGGAACTTCAACTCAATCTGATCCTGCCTACGAAAATGAAGAAACGAATGAATTAGACTTTGGGACTTTCTTCACTCCCTCCCGGCAAACTCTTTCACATGCTCCGGTAGACTGACAGTTTGAGATGAAATTCAGACTTTTGCATTAAAACCCATCATTTTCATAAATGATCGGCTCCTGGAAACACGAGTCAAACCAATCTTCCATGCTTCCGACACCTGCAACGCATGGTGGCCAATAACCATGTAGGTTTTCAATTTTTTTTCGCCATTACGAAGACTCAAATCTTTACGCTATATTTTTTTTAATCCAAATTCCCGACTATACAGTGTTTTTACAGGATCAACAAGAGTTTATTATGAGGCATTTCTATAACCAAGTACTTCATCCCATATCCATGGCCAAGTGAGAACCTACACTGTACTGGATAAGAAAGGGGGTAAAACAAAATACTTTGGGGTCAGCGGATGAATAATAGAGTGCTTCTAAATATTATACCAGTATTTAGGTGGCCATTCACATTAGTTTTAGGTCATTCGAATGACTAATATTTAGAGAGAT
The DNA here is from genome assembly GCF_032444005.1 of Ranitomeya imitator. Classification (NCBI taxonomy): domain Eukaryota; kingdom Metazoa; phylum Chordata; class Amphibia; order Anura; family Dendrobatidae; genus Ranitomeya; species Ranitomeya imitator. The sequence continues at coordinate 26,597,767 of NC_091289.1, forward strand.
GTTTCTACCTTCCCTCATGGTGGAAGAGATCAGTAAAAAAAAAGTATCTGGCTGGTGGATTTTAACATGTAAAATCTTTTTGTTCTTACGGGTGGTAAGCCTTCAACAGATTGACCACAGCGGCTTAGGCTAAGCACACACTGAATTTCGGACTACTTTTGGGAGTAAATGCTCAAGATGTATGCTCCTAACAAACGTCAGTCTGGATGGACTCAGTGGTATCCGACCACCATAGTATACACTTTACCAGGCATACATGTTTTTGTAAGTACACTCTATACATTTAGCGTTACTCACTTTTCTTCTTTCAGAACACATGCACACTGAGCCTGATGGAGGGAAAGAAAAGTGCGCAACTGACTATTGCAATAAAAAGTATACACCTACCACTAATGAACAGAGAAGAAAAACATGGCTGCATCTTCTTTTCTAAGCCGTGTCATATCTATTTGGTTGTTTCTGGTATTGCAGTTCGGCTCAAATGAAGATAATTAGGGAAGAGTTCCAATACCACACACAACCGGACGGCTGGAATGGCACGGTTTTTGAAATCCTGTTCGACTTGGGAAGTCATAAATCCATTCAATATGTAACTTTAAAAAAGCACTCTCTTGAAAGATTTTACCCTCTTAATATATTGCAATCATCATATTTTATAGCGCTGCGTAAGTACACTTTCATATTTTGCCTTTCTACCCAGTTAATGCTTCTCTTTTCTATTATTTCGATGATATCACGTGATTAAAAACAGACTAGCTGAATCCTTCTAAGCTCTATGTAGAAAGAGGAAGTCTCTTTTCCCTGCATGAGTCATTAGAACTGCAATCCTATATCACTGGCAGGAGAGGATCAGCTTTGTCAGGAGTTGGAGAGGAGGTGGAGCTAAGCTGCCAGAGACTTTGCAGTGATGTAGAATTGTAGTTCTAATGACAACTCATGCAGGGAAAAGAGACTTCATTTTACTACATAGAGCTTAGAATGATTCAAACAGTGTTTTTAATCAGGTGTCAGACCTAATGGAAAAGAAGCATTAACTGAGTAGAAAGGCAAAATGAGAAATTGTAAGTACACAGTGCTATGTAACATGATCAACAATATACAGTACAGACCAAAAGTTTGGACACACCTTCTCATTTAAAGATTTTTCTGTATTTTCATGACTATGAAAATTGTACATTCTCACTGAAGGCATCAAAACTATGAATTAACACATGTGGAATTATATACTTAACAAAAAAGTGTGAAACAACTGAAAATATGTCTTATATTCTAGGTTCTTCAAAGTAGCCACCTTTTTGCTTTGATGACTGCTTTGCACACTCTTGGCATTCTCTTGATGAGCTTCAAGAGGTAGTCACCGGGAATGCTTTTCAATTCATAGGTGTGCCCTGTCAGGATTAATAAATGGGATTTCTTGCCTTATAAATGGGGTTGGGACCATCAGTTGTGTTGTGCAGAAGTCTGGTGGATACACAGCTGATAGTCCTACTGAATAGACTGTAAATACAAGTTCAATGGCAAGATAAAAGCAGCCAAGTAAAGAAAAACGAGTGGCCATCATTACTGAAATGAAGGTCAGTCAGTCCGAAAAATTGGGAAAACTTTGAAAGTGTCCCCAAGTGCAGTAGCAAAAACCATTAAGCGCTACAAAGAAACTGGCTCACATGAGGACCGCCCCAGGAAAGGAAGACCAAGAGTCACCTCTGCTTCTGAAGATAATGCCACAAAGAGTTCTAGCAGCAGACATCTCTCTACAACAACTGTTAAGAGCAGACTTTGTGCAGCGGGCCTTCATGGTAAAATAGCTGCTAGGAACCACTGCTAAGGACAGGCAACAAGCAGAAGAGAATTGTTTGGGCTAAACAACAGAAGGAATGGACATTAGACCAGTGGAAATCTGTGCTTTGGTCTGATGAGTCCAAATTTGAGATCTTTGGTTCCAACCACCGTGTCTTTGTGCGACGCAGAAAAGGTGAACGGATGGACTCTACATGCCTGGTTCCCACCGTGAAGCATGGAGGAGAAGATGTGATGGTGTGGGGGGGCTTTGCTGGTGACACTGTGAACCAGCATGGCTACCACAGCATCTTGTAGTGGCATGCTATTCCATCCGGTTTGCGTTTAGTTGAACCATCATTTATTTTTCAACAGGACAATGATCCCAAACACACCTCCAGGCTGCGTAAGAGCTATTTGACCAAGAAGGAGAGTGATGGGGTGCCACACCAGATGACCTGGCCTCCACAGTTACCAAACCTGAACTCTAACCACAGAGTGAAGGCAAAAGGGCCAACAAGTGCTAAGCATCTCTGGGAACTCCTTCAAGATTGTTGGAAGACCATTCCCGGTGACTACCTCTTGAAGCTCATCAAAAGAATGCCAAGACTGTGCAAAGCAGTCATCAAAGCAAAATGTCGCTACTTTGAAGAACCTAGAATATAAGACATATTTTCCGCTGTTTCACACTATTTTGTTAAGTATATAATTCCACATGTGTTAATTTATAGTTTTGATGCCTTCAGTGTGAATGTACAATTTTCATAGTCATGAAAATACAGAAAAATCTTTAAATGAGAAGGTGTGTCCAAACTTTTGGTCTGTACCGTATATTAGGAGGATAATAACTTTTGTGGGAGTGCTTCTTTAATAAAATAAGGCCATACATACAACCAATAAAAATGAAGTTCCACAAATAGTGGGTTTGGGCACCAAGTCAACAAACCTTACCTAAACCAACAGTACACGCAAAATTTAGAAACCCTAATATATGTTGTATGAAACATCTCCTTTCTCCAACTTGATCAAAGCAAGCAAGACAAACTGACAGCTCACTGAAGGATCAGATTACCGCTGCTAATAGAAGTCTACGAAAAGGGTGTGGAAGAGAGAGAAGCAGAATTAAAGAAGTACAGACACATATAGACCTATGCTGCTGCTTTCTAGTAAGTGTTTATCTTACACCAGAGCTGGATTCAGAGCAACACTGCTCAGTACTGCTGCATAATACACTCCATAAGCTAAATCGAGACAGGAGAGCTGGAATATCTCATGTCTGTGTGCGCTGTATATGGGAGACATCATAGCAGCTATTCTCCACTCACTAGCTCGGAGACAACTGGGAAACTAAGGAAAAGACCTGCAGAGGGGAAAACCGGTGAAAAATATAGGATAAAAGGGGTCATATAATTATTAGCAATGGTGTTAGTCCTTATGTGCACACACATCACAGCTTATTCTGAACAGTCCCCCCCAGGAATGACAAGTAAGTTTCATTTCGAATATAAAAAGTGTTTGAAGCTGTAAAAGATTTAATAAATGAAGAAATTGCTATGCTCTTTAGTATCGGACTCTTCACCAAGGAAAATTCATTGTCTACGCTGAATATTTTTCCTGTGTCTTGCTCTCTCTCTCTCTCTTGAGGTTTCCGGCTATCGATATGCAGGAATCCGTAAGACGCGCGACTGCCGAGTACATCGCATTTCCTTGAGGTCATCCAACTAATCATATTTGAAATTCAACAGAACAAATAAAACTAATCAAATCAACTCGACAACCATACATTATTAAAATCTATTGACATTTCAGGTCATTATGGACGGCGGCGGCTGATTCATAATATATGAGCGTAATGTACACTATTACTTATCTAATGAATAAAACGCTCTTCTCTGTACGGAATCGAGATATATTACGGTTAACCAACGCGGCGGTGACAGTCTCCCGACGCGTGGATAACAGGCCGCGTTTCGAGCAGTCCCGCCAGCCTCGGTGGCTTGGTAATCACACACTCTTGACGCGTCAGTGCTAAGCATTTGCAAGTTTTAGCATACTAAGCAAGCGCTTGATAAACAGCGGGCGGACTTCATACATGGCTTGCATAGACAAGAAGCGGAGACGCGGGGAAAACGAATCATTCGCTTACTGACTACGGTCAACGAACATGCATACTGATGTCTAATGTCATCTGCAGCACTGCGTGAGAGAGACCGAATATAGGGATCAATAATATTATCGGTAAGGCGCTAGATGGCTTTATCGTAGTGGGCGGGCATAAATTACGGTACCTAGAATAAGATATTCACTTCTCTTTATAGTAGAATAAGATTGAAAATAAAAAAATATGATAAACACAAACTATTGCAAGAATTATTTAAAAAAAAAATAATAAAAAAAAATAAAAAAATAAAATAAAAATCATAAATTATAATAAGAATACTAAGAATAAAATAAAATATTTAATAATTAAAATACATAATTAAAACATAATATATAATACTAAATATATTGTATTAAAATATATAATAAAAATAAATAAAATAAATTAAAATGTATACTAAAAATAAAATAAAATAATTAAAAACAATAATAATAATAATAATAATAATAATAATAATAATTCACTCCCCAGAAAGTACATTGTGCTCTTATTCTAAAACTAAAATATATAATTAAAATACATAATTAAAATAAAATATATAATACTAAATATATTATACTCTTAATATATATAATAAAAATAAATAAATAAAATAAATAGTAAATTAAAATGTATAATAAAAAATAATAAAATAATAATAATAATAATAATAATAATAAAAATTATTATTATTATTATTATCATTATCAATTCACTCCCCAGAAAAGTACATTGTGCTCTTATTCTAAAACTAAACTAAAATCTATAATAATTAAAATACATAATTAAAATAAAATATATAATACTAAATATATAATACTATTAAAATATATAATAAAAATAAATAGTAAATTAAAATGTATAATAAAAAAATAATAATAATTTTTATTATTATTATTATTATCATTATCAATTCACTCCCCAGAAAAGTACATTGTGCTCTTATTCTAAAACTAAACTAAAATCTATAATAATTAAAATACATAATTAAAATAAAATATATAATACTAAATATATAATACTATTAAAATATATAATAAAAATAAATAAATAAAATAAATAGTAAATTAAAATGTATAATAAAAAAATAATAATAATTTTTATTATTATTATTATTATTATCATTATCAATTCACTCCCCAGAAAAGTACATTGTGCTCTTATTCTAAAACTAAACTAAAATCTATAATAATTAAAATACATAATTAAAATAAAATATATAATACTAAATATATAATACTATTAAAATATATAATAAAAATAAATAAATAAATAAAATAAATAGTAAATTAAAATGTCTAATAAAAAATAATAATAAAAAAAAAAAAATTAATAACAATAATAATAATAATAATAATAATTCACTCCCCAGAAAGTACATTGTGCTCTACTTTGTAAAATCTTATCTGTGGGGAATATACCTGAAATACACGACTGTAGTCGGTGTCAGCTTCGGTATTCTGCCATGGTTCTTTGCAAAATGCAAATCTTACAAGAGTGAACTCTTCCTTTATGACTTGATTTTTTTTTATTGTTTTGCATTTTTACCTAAATACATACTTCATACATTAAGAAATAGCTCCTTCATCTAATAGGGTTGGGGTACTTCCTTATAAAATCCATGTCACACAGATAAAATTTGAAAGAAAATAATTATATGGTCATTTTGACATGGATTTTCTAAGAAAGTACACCTTTCACAGATGTATTATAGAATGTATGCAGACTGTATAGTCAAATCCAGAGGACTATTAGTTGAGCAATAAGCACCCAAGATACATGTGATTGAACATCACCAAATAACGAATGCAACATCTGGACCTTGTAAAGTTCTACTGAAGCAAAACATTGAATACAACAGTTTTGCAGAGTGGTCATCAGTCCATAGATGTGTTGAAACATATTACAAATTATACATTTATAGAGGAGCGGAGTAGATTGCTATATAATTTTGTGGGAAATGATTCATTAGAACTAGCGATGTATTCATTTAAATCTCTGCTCACTGTGTTTAGGAGTCCGGTGGGCGGTCCTACTCAGCGAGTCATAGTGATGCCTGAATGTACTCATATACAGGGATGTCAGTCAATCACTGATTAAGAATGTAAGAAAACCCATGTAGGTTTGTAGTATGAAAATGGTCCAGGATTCGCAAATGGTCTCACGGGATCGCATAAAGTAAAAATCTCAGGAGGAGGAATATTCTTATACAGTATGCAGTGTATTAAAGTGGGCCTAAACAAATGATGTGAGGCAGTAAAAATGAACACAAGGGCTGTAGGTTTATATAAATGTATAAATGAATCTCTAGGGACAACAGCAGCTATTAAAGACAACAAAAAAAAGGAAAAAAAAACAAGAGTTGACTCATGCCCTACTGTCCACATCACTATAGCTTGAGGTGCTGCGTGAAGCTGCTGGAATTTGTTGCAAAACCATGCCTCTTGTCAAGCCCCTTTTCCTTCCCTTTACATGTAGACTAGGAAGATGGGGCTCAGTCTAAAGATGAGGAATCCTGATATCACACATAGGTGACTTTCCAGAAGCCTGCTTTCCTGTTTTTCACAGTACCCGGGTGTGACGGGGTGTACGGCAGAGCAAGAAGGGACAACAGGCCGAGGGATGATTCCACAGATTTATTATCAAGAACGCTGGAGCAACACATGCAGGTAGATCTACAGAGTCCACAATTAGTCCAGTGGAACAGGTTCGGGGGCACCTCCCGATAATCCTTATGCCAGGTAACAAAGCAATAGTCCACAATTAGTCCAAGGGATCCCAAAACAATCTCACGAACGACGAGATATGTCCTCAGCTCAAGTCTCGCCCCGTTCGCTTCCGCAGTCCCAGATGGACATGGGGTCTTGCCTCAGCTAAGAATCCCCACTCCTTCTCCTTCGAGGATCAACTCACATCTGATCTCAAAATAAGAATGGATTGTCTGAGCTCCTGGGATCCGCCCATGAAGGGTTAGGGGTTACACTTTCTATTCAATGGTTGGGTCCACCAGAAGATTCTAGACTGGTGGGCTCCAGGCAGTCTATGTCAGTGTTTTTCAACCAGTGTGCCGCGGCACACTAGTGTGCCGCGACACATGGTCGGGTGTGCCGCGGGGAACGGGAGTCAGCTGTTCTCTGTGCCGACTGTCAAGCTGACAGCCGGCACAGAGAAGCTGCAGCGCGCCGGCTCCCGGAGATCAATTGTACTCGCAGACATCTACCAGCTGCGAGTACAATTAAGGCTCTGACCGCTGGGTCAGAGCGACGCCAGCAGCGTGATCAAGTCATGTGATCACGCTGCTGACATCACTATCCGGCGCTCAGGAGACAGAAGACACTTGGTGGTAAGTGCTCCTGTGCTGTGGAGCTGAAGACACCGAAGATTCAGCGTGGGGTGGGTTTATGGGGAGTATGTGGGGGGATTTATTAAGTGTGTGGGGGGATTTATTAAGTGTGTGGGGGGATTTATTCAGTGTGTGGGGGGGATTTATTCAGTGTGTGTGGGGGGATTTATTCAGTGTGTGGGGGGGATTTATTCAGTGTGTGGGGGGGGATTTATTCAGTGTGTGGGGGGATTTATTCAGTGTGTGGGGGGATTTATTCAGTGTGTGGGGGGATTTATTCAGTGTGTGGGGGGGATTTATTCAGTGTGTGGGGGGATTTATTCAGTGTGTGGGGGGATTTATTCAGTGTGTGGGGGGGATTTATTCAGTGTGTGGGGGGGATTTATTCAGTGTGTGGGGGGGATTTATTCAGTGTGTGGGGGGATTTATTCAGTGTGTGGGGGGATTTATTCAGTGTGTGGGGGGGATTTATTCAGTGTGTGGGGGGGATTTATTCTGAGGGGGGGATTTATTCAGTGTGTGGGGGGGATTTATTCAGTGAGTGGGGGGATTTATTCAGTGTGTGGGGGGGATTTATTCAGTGTGTGGGGGGGATTTATTCAGTGTGTGTGGGGGATTTATTCAGTGTGGGGGGGGGATTTATTCAGTGTGGGGGGATTTATTCAGTGTGTGGGGGGGATTTATTCAGTGTGTGGGGGGGGATTTATTCAGTGTGTGGGGGGATTTATTCAGTGTGTGGGGGGATTTATTCAGTGTGTGGGGGGATTTATTCAGTGTGTGGGGGGATTTATTCAGTGTGTGGGGGGGATTTATTCAGTGTGTGGGGGGATTTATTCAGTGTGTGGGGGGATTTATTCAGTGTGTGGGGGGGATTTATTCAGTGTGTGGGGGGATTTATTCAGTGTGTGGGGGGGATTTATTCAGTGTGTGGGGGGATTTATTCAGTGTGTGGGGGGATTTATTCAGTGTGTGGGGGGGATTTATTCAGTGTGTGGGGGGGATTTATTCTGAGGGGGGGGATTTATTCAGTGTGTGGGGGGGATTTATTCAGTGAGTGGGGGGATTTATTCAGTGTGTGGGGGGGATTTATTCAGTGTGTGTGGGGGGGATTTATTCAGTGTGTGTGGGGGGGATTTATTCAGTGTGTGGGGGGGATTTATTCAGTGTGTGGGGGGATTTATTCAGTGTGTACGTGGGGGGGCTGGAATTTATTTAGCATGTGTGGGGCAGGGTGCATTTATTCTGTGGAAGGGGATGGATTTATTCTATCGGAAGGGGAGTGGATATATTCTGTGGGGGTGAGTGGGGAGATGGGGGTGGACACAGTAGCGAGGGGAAAAATGTGTGCTGACAGTACTGGGAGCAACGGTGATGGGATGTGTGAGGACAGTATGGGGAGTCGGGGGAATGTGTGAGGGGGGAATGTGTGAGGAGGAAATATGGAGAGAGCAAAGGGGTATGTTAGCAGGGGGGGGATGTACAGGAGGAGGCTATTAGAAATGTGTGCAGACAGTATGGGGGGATGAAAGTGTGAATGGACACATAATAGATACTGAGTAGTGTGAGGGTAACAGCCAGGAGGAGACAGTATGCCAAGTAGGAGGAGTGTAATGAAGGGGCATAGTAGAGAGACTGGGCTCTCTATGAGGGACACCGTATGAGAAGGCAGTGTGAAGTATGGAAAAGAGAGAGAGGGCAGTGTGGATGGCATGTACCATAAGAGGGACAGTGAGGGTCATATTATGTGCTGGGAATAAAGTGAGGGGCAATTATTTACTCAGGGGCTCAGCCTAGGGCAGATATTGTTATTCCGGAGCATTATAATAACACTGCTATCTTTAAGGGTGTTGTGTCGGGATGTGCTGCAGAAGACAGGAGAAGATGGAAGTCTGCAGAAACGAGCTCTGCCGGTGGATGAGAAGAGTCATCATGGCATCTGGACAAGGTGAAGATGAAAAGAAAGAGGCGACTCCACAAACAACGTCATCTATCAGGTACCTGGATGTAAATGTGTTTTTTTTGTGATACTAATTCTCATTTTTATTTGTTAGGAACATTAAAGGGGATGTCCAAGGTTGTGATGAGTCTGCAGTAATACTATGTGACTGCAGACTTCTGAATTCTCACAGTGCGCACTGCTATCATAATTCTCTGATGTTGGTGATTTACATACATGCGGTCACGTGCTGACTAGACATGTGTGGCCTCATTCAATGAAAATGAATTGACTGAGGCCGGACACGTCTAGTTAGAATGTGGCCAGAAGTATCCAAATCACATACTTGTGCTGTCATGACCGTCCACTCTGGCCACCGGCAAGGGAGAATCCTGAAAGTGTGCAGTGCTTGCGCTGTGAGAATTCAGAAGCCTGCAGTCACATAGAATGACTGCAGACTTTCATCTCAAACCTGGACGCACCATTTTGTGCCATTTTGGTTGGTGGTGTGCCTCGGGATTTTTTAAGTATAAAAAGTGTGCCGCGGCTCAAAAAAGGTTGAAAATCACTGGTCTATGTAATATGTACATTTGACTAGCCACCTGCTGTGAGGAAGAATGGTTATTCCTCCACTAGTGATGTTGACAAAGCTTAATTACATTAAGGTACCTTCACACATAACGATATTGTTAACGATATCGTTGCTTTTTGTGACGTAGCAACGATATCGTTAATGAAATCGTTATGTGTGACAGCGACCAACGATCAGGCCCCTGCTGGGAGATCGTTGGTCGCTGAACAAAGTCCAGAACTTTATTTCGTCGCTGGACTCCTGCTGACATCGCTGGATCGGCGTGTGTGACACCGATCCAGCGATGTCTTCACTGGTAACCAGGGTAAACATCGGGTAACTAAGCGCAGGGCCGCGCTTAGTAACCCGATGTTTACCCTGGTTACCATCCTAAAAGTAAAAATAAACAAACAGTACATACTTACCTACAGCCGTCTGTCCTCCAGCGCTGTGCTCTGCACTCCTCCTGTACTGGCTGTGAGCGTCGGTCAGCCGGAAAGCAGAGCGGTGACGTCACCGCTCTGCTTTCCGGCCGCTGTGCTCACACAGACAGTACAAGAGGAGTGCAGAGCACAGCGCTGGAGGACAGACGGCTGTAGGTAAGTATGTACTGTTTGTTTTTTTTTACTTTTAGGATGGTAACCAGGGTAAACATCGGGTTACTAAGCGCGGCCCTGCGCTTAGTTACCCGATGTTTACCCTGGTTACCGACATCGTTGGTCGCTGGAGAGCGGTCTGTGTGACAGCTCTCCAGCGACCAAACAGCGACGCTGCAGCGATCCGGATCGTTGTCGGTATCGCTGCAGCGTCGCTTAATGTGAAGGTACCTTTAGAGCTTAGGGCTGCAAGTATTGGGGGAAGGAGACATTGTTACAGGTGAACTCCCAGCCAAGAAAATACATATATTACAGCTAATAGAAACCAGAGAACAGTTACATACAGGGCAAAAGTACATATCATGACAATCCCTTCCCCTCCCAATTTGTGTACGTACCAGGGACCTCTACAGGTCGCTGGTTAAGTACACACAGGCAGAGCGTAACTTACATGTGGCTTCATGCAGCCACGAATTGGCATCGTAGCTCTCCCACATCATTGCCCAGGAGAACATCTGCAGGCAGACCACCCATCACCCCAACCACACATCGCCTGACCCCAAAACCAAAGTTCAGATCCACAGTGGCTGTGGGAATAGTCCTCCATTGTCCACCAGCCAGTTCAATGACAATCCCAGGTCCTCGATGGATTGCCTCAGGCCGAACCACTCGGGGATCAGCCAGTGTGAGGAAAGCCCCTGAGTCACAAAATCCAATAAGTCTCTGTCCATCCAGCACGACCTCCTTCAAGTGCTTACCTCGATGAGCAGAAGTCGTCATAGCTGCGGGTCGCACACCATAAACTCCTAGTGGTGCAACATGGGTGGGTGAGGCACTAGGCCAGTCCTCACGTAGTGGTGACACGTCGTCCTCCATGGCACTTGGCTGTACATAATTAATAATACGACTGGGTACAGGATTAATCCTCATTTGAACAGCTGGGCAGGAGGCTTGCAGATAGCATCTCTGCTGGGTCTCACTCCATCCAAGGCGTCCTCTTGGGCGAGGGGTAAGGGAACCTGGAGGCCGGCCCCCACCTGAAGGTGCTGTAGGGGTTTGAGGACGACTTCTCCATGAGCTGGCTGGGCATGAGGCCTGCAGATGCCCACAACCATAACACTTGCGCTCTGCTACTTCCTCTCCTCGTCGTATTCCAGAAAACGCAGTAGAAGCAACTGGAGGCACATTTACACGGGTATCAGCATGAGGTGGTGGCTTAGAGGAACGGGGAACAATGGGGACAGAAGAACAGGGGGCCACCGGTGTTGTGGAGCTGGTAGGCCTCTCTCCATCCTCCAACAGAACCCTCCACTGAGGCTTGATGGTGAGAGCCTCATCAGCTAGAGCTGCAGCTTCCTCCACACCGGGGAATTAATCAGCTTTTATGGGAACCTTCCGATCGTCAAGAAGAGATGTCAAGTATGTTAGGGTGGTTTCACACTTGCGTTTTTGTCTGCAGCGTTTTTTTTTTTTTAAAACGCATGCGTTTTCTTTTCCTATATTTAACATTGAAAACGCATGCGTTTTTGTTTGTACGCGTTTGGTCGCGTTTTGAAACACATGCGTTTTTTTCTGCATGCGTTGATTTTCAGAAATGCAACTTGTAGTATTTTTGAGAGGCGTTTTTTGGACCAAAAAAAACGCATGCGTTTTCATGTGTTTTTTTGGGTCAAAAAATACATTGGAGTCAATGAGGACGCATGCGTTTTTTTGTGCATGCTTTCTTTTGCGTTAAAAACGCATGCTTTTTTTATTAAAAAACCAGAAAACACACTGATATGCCACCCACCAACATAAAGGTGATAAAGGGATCCTAACCCTACCCCTAACCCTACCCCTAACCCTAAGGGATCCTAACCCTACCCCTAACCCTACCCCTAACCCTAAGGGATCCTAACCCTAACCCTACCCCTAACCCTACCCCTATTTCTGTTTATAGTGGGTTTTTTACTTTATTTTGATGATTGGCAGCTGTCACACATTTCTCAGCATGCGTTTAAAAAACGCAAACGCATGAAAAAACGCATGTAAACGCGTCAAAACGCCGCGTTTTTTTCACCACATGCAAAAACGCATGCGTCAAAAAAACGCAGCGTTTGCACGCGTTTACATGCGTTTTTTCACCATGCTTTTTTTGCGTTTTTTACCGCAAAAACGCACCCAAAAAAACGCAAATGTGAAACCAGCCTAACTCAGTCACAATATAGTCTTAAAGGGAAGCTATCATCTATCCATGACCTATTGTTTTAATCAAGGTTTGTTTGTTTATTTAATTCATATCATGATCTTTATTAAATTACTAAAATTAGTAATCTTGCAATTTTCACACTGGCCACTGGGGCTTTTTTTTTTATTTTTATTTTTTTTTTTTTAGATTTTTACTTCCTGTCCTTTCAAGAATAGTTTACAGCAGTTTCATTACCATCAGAGGCAGGATTACAGTGGCCGGTAATGCCTCTATTCACAGCTTGTAACACTGGACCCATCAATCACACTAGGCGATATCACAGCTCCCTCACCTTTCACAATGAACTTTGCACTTGTATTGAAGCATCTAACGAGCAACAAAAAAAATAGGCAGGGATGCCAACCATCCAAAAAATTCCAGGACAGTCCCAAAAAAATAGCACACTCTCCATTACTAAAATTTAAGGCATTTGTTATTTTTTTATTCTTTGAAGCAGAAGAAACGTATACAGATCATTTTGATTGTGATTCTCATCACTTTACAGCTTGCAGTAAATCCAGATAATGTCTTAATATCAGAATTATGGGCTGCAGACATGGATCCCTTATGTTTTATTATGGTTGTCTAATTTGCCCATGCCAAATATTGACTGTCTTACTTTTTTTGGTAAATTGTCCAGAAAAAAATAAAAAATTTAAAAGTTGGCAACTATGAAGCCATAGTTTAGAGCCAGTCTGTTCTTTGTGGCTAATGTGCATTTATTGTTTCCTGAAACATCAGGAAGTTAGAGCCTATAAAAAAAAAAGCCACAGTGGCCAGTGGGAAAATTGTAAGATTTCTATTTTTTTAATCTTTAATATAGAACATAATAGTAAAAAAAAAACCACCAAATATTATTTAAACAATAGGTTATTTTCTGATGATGACTTCCCTTATCAGGTCATAAGGACTCCATCTTCATTTGCATACACAAATACAATTTCTTGTCTGCTGTTATCAGCTCTTTCAAGATGAGAAGAGCTTGACAGTAGTATTCTCCAAAAGGATTATAAAAAAAGTAAAAAAAAATAAAATAAAATAAAAAAGTCCTCCCCCATGATCACTTAATATCCTTTGCTCATCTTTATTACTGAGGACCTCCAGAAACGGTTACAAACATATATGTGACAGATACAAGCAGCTCTTTATATATAGTGCACTCATGGGTTTTGATTTCCTAGCCCTTTAATTAAAGGGACAGTAAATTCTGGGATTAACAAAGGAGCAATTAGCGACTGAGAACTGGATGTTCCTTCTCTTTACTAGAGGCAAATGGGTTAAACGAGAACTTCTCTCTCGATTTCCCAAATCTCCCTTCCCAGATCTTATGTTTTCCGTGCCCTCTCTGTGAACCACGTCTGGTATTTATGCGGCTTCTACAAGAAAACCAGGGGCCTCTGATATATTTTGCTTGGGGAAATTGGAGAAACTGAAGCATGGGATCAACTCTCCAAAATGAACTTGACGCAGACACCCAAAGGGACCAAGCGCGAAGCGTTGTGTCACCGCTCTCCGTGAGACGCACCGGACGCAACCTTTTTGAAGAGGGGATTGATGGCACGGTGGCAATAACTTTACTAGGAGATATGGTTTCATTTATGTCAGGCTGGGTGAAATAGTGAACGTGAACTAAATTGCCTCTCTTGAATAGCGCTGTACCTTTCGACTTCGGATCAATAGTTGGAACGTTGCCTCTGCAGGGAAACATGTCGAAAGAAAACCCTCATGTCTAGAGTAAATGACTTCGAAGGGACAGAGGCTGCTATATTGGCTATTAGGCTGGATTAACCTGGTGCTCTAAATAGGGGAAACATTAACATCCAAGGTGCGGGCTGAAATATCCCATTTATTGATCGGAAACTCAAAAACAGAAACGGCGGCGGGGAATGGCTGCAAAAGTCATCACAAGTCCCATATTAACACCTAGTATTTTTTATTTCCTAGAATGTCCTTTTAAGTACTATGTGAACACATTACATGGCATTAAAGGATTTGTACAGGATCATGAAACTATGACTGCTTTTTTTGTTCTTCCAAAAACAGCCCCAACAGGTTGATTGTGGAATTGCAGCTCAGCCCCATTCCCTTTAAAAGATTACAGACCTTTTTGACATGGGATTTTTTTTTTTTTTACGTAGGTTAGTGGTTTAACTCAATTTCACTTCACAACCTTCAATCCTTCATATTGTGTTTGCAATTTGATCCAACTTTCAGATTTTTCTCTAGTGGGAGTGTCTCTTTCAGCAATATAGGCTGGATGTGAGCTTGGTGGGTACTGAGGTCTTCACTTGCTGATCGGAATCGGCACAGCTCCAATATTGTATTTTCCATGTGCTTTCCTCCTCGTCTAATATAATGTATTATAATGTATCTCGTATAATGTTACAGGGTATATATACTAGATTCCTCGATAGGGCGTTGATCCAGGGAACTAGTCTGATTGCCGTATGTGGAGTCGGGAAGGAATTTTTTTCCCCAATGTGGAGCTTACTCTTTGCACATGGTTTTTTTTGCCTTCCTCTGGATCAACATGTTAGGGCATGTTAGGTTAGGCTATGGGTTGAACTAGATGGACTTATAGTCTTCCTTCAACCTTAATAACTATAGTAACATAGTAACATAGTTAGTAAGGCCGAAAAAAGACATTTGTCCATCCAGTTCAGCCTATATTTCATCATAATAAATCCCCAGATCTACGTCCTTCTACAGAACCTAATAATTGTATGATACAATATTGTTCTGCTCCAGGAAGACATCAAGGCCTCTCTTGAACCCCTCGACTGAGTTCGCCATCACCACCTCCTCAGGCAAGCAATTCTCACTGCCCTAACAGTAAAGAATCCTCTTCTATGTTGGTGGAAAAACCTTCTCTCCTCCAGACGCAAAGAATGCCCCCTTGTGCCCGTCACCTTCCTTGGTATAAACAGATCCTCAGCGAGATATTTGTATTGTCCCCTTATATACTTATACATGGTTATTAGATCGCCCCTCAGTCGTCTTTTTTCTAGACTAAATAATCCTAATTTCGCTAATCTATCTGGGTATTGTAGCTATGTAGTAACTATGTAACTATGTCTAAAGTCCGTTTCTCTGCCTTCCAAGATACCGTCACTGCAGATCTGTGTACAACCCTCTCCCCTTCCCTCCTGCTATCTCTTAGGCCTGTTTCACACGTCAGTGGCTCTGGTACGTGAGGTGAGTTTCCTTACGTACCGGAGACACTAACTCACGTAGACACATTAAAATGAATGTGTCTCTGCACATGTCAGCGTGTTTTCACGGACCGTGTGTCCGTGTGCAAAACACGGAGACATGTCAGTGTTCGTGGGAGCGCACTGATTACACGGACCCATTAAAGTCAATGGGTCTGTGTAAAACACGTACCGCACACGAACGCTGTCCGTGTGCAGTCCATGTGCCGTGCAGGAGACAGCGCTACAGTAAGCGCTGTCCCCCCAGCGTGGTGCTGAAGCCGCCATTCATATCTTCTCTCCAGCAGCCAACAGCCCGCTGTTACTAAAATACTCACCCGTCTCGCTCGCTGCTTCCTCTCCTCGCCGCAGCTTCTCCTGTATGAGCGGTCACGTGGTGCCGCCCATTACAGTGATGAATATGCGGCTCCACCTCCGGGTGGAGCCGCATATTCATCACTGTAATGGGCGGCACCACGTGACCGCTCATACTGGAGAAGGTGCGGCGCGGAGAGGACGCTTCGAGGGAGACAGGTGAGTATTTTAGTAACAGCAGGCAGGCGCACAGGGGGTGGGAGGGGGGAGGGGACAGGGATCTTTATTTTAAACACGAAAAATTAAAAAAAAAAAAGATTTTTTATATCTTCTCTACAGCGAACGCTGCTGGAGAGAAGATATGAATGCCGGCTTCAGCACCAGATGCAGGGTACAGCGCTTATCTCTAGCGCTGTGTCATGCACGCTCCGTGTGGTACCCAGTCGGAACACGGC
Organism: Ranitomeya imitator; assembly: GCF_032444005.1. Classification (NCBI taxonomy): domain Eukaryota; kingdom Metazoa; phylum Chordata; class Amphibia; order Anura; family Dendrobatidae; genus Ranitomeya; species Ranitomeya imitator. The sequence goes on from NC_091289.1 coordinate 26,614,317, forward strand.
TGCCACACGTGTGCCACACTGATGTTCACGTGTGAGACTGGCCTAACAAGGAGAAAAGGGAGAAAACAGAGAGCATCAGGAGCGGAAATCATTTGCTGCAAGTCTTAACTATTTTTTTTAAATGAAGACTGTTTAAAAAACTGCTTAACTATGTGTTTATGAGTCAAATAAGCAAAAAAAAAAAATCCGGTTTGAAGGATCAACAGCACAAAGCAGGTATTCTAAACAACCTGTAGACAGGTGTTGCACTACTTTTGAAACAAAAAAGTTATTTATTTTATTTTTTATTTTTTGCTTTTTTTTTAATCCAGGAAAAACAACTTAAATTGTCATATTCCATTGAGTTTCTAAATGCATTTGATTACTTCTCTTATTAAAATCCAGAACTGTATGTGCATTACAATTCCATGAACACCACTGATCCAAAATTCTTACGGAAAGTGTAGGCATCAAACACAATACAGTAACATAGGGAAAATTTAACGACCTTTCCTTCCCCTCCCCCCCCCAAAAAAAGCCCACCTTAAAAGAGGATCAGATCAGTCACTAATTTTAATATTTTTATAAAAATATTTGCATTCCGTATGAAATGAAAATTCCGGAATAGCTTTTCCCATTATTCCTACTAGAAATAAATTGACAATTGGGCGTTACCAGTAAGGGGGACATTTCCCTGCCATTATTGACACCGTCCAATCATTCCTGACATTGGCAGACTACGTACACACCATTGACAAGGGTCATGGATCACAGTTGCCAATTTATTAATTTACTGATACATATTCAGGAGGAAAAAATAAACAAGCTATAAGAAAAGAGGATTCAGGATTGTTCGATCATAGGTAATGCTAGTATTTGGGAAAACAGAAATGTCAGGAATATTGACTTGTTTTTAGGCCGATCAGAAATTTTTGAACATACTGTATATTCTATAATCATTGTGCCTTGTGATTCGTTCTCCTATACCAACATTGCTGATGGCAGAATAGAAATATTTAAGTCCTGCCCTGTGTCCCACCCATGACTATTTTGGACAGGATTTATACAATCCACACCTTTTTTATGCCCTCGGATGACCACATTATTGCCGACATATGTTTTTGCGGCATCAGCTACTATGCTTACCAGTAATTATACTTAACAGGACTAACTATTTAAATAAGAATCTGTGTCATGTTACAAGGTCAAATAAATGGCTCAGGGAAAAAGTATTGAACACATGAAGAAATAAATGCAAAAAGCCACTTAACGTCCAGACACCAGCTGAAATCTATCAGTAATTAGAAAGCAATCCTGCCACTTAGTGAAAAATAATATCAGCTGGCTCAACCAATGGCCTATAAAAAGGTGTCTCATTACCAAGGTGCCACACAAAAAACATCTCATGAAATAAGATGAAAAGCAGGGAGCTGTGTTAAGACCTTCACAACCTTATTGTTGCAAAGCATACTGATGGAATTCACTACAGAAGAATTTCTAAACTAATGAGAAGTTCCATTGAGCACTGTGGGGGCATAACCCAGAAGTGGAAAGAATATAATTTCTGCAAAACCGGGTGCTCCCTGCAAGATTTCAGACAGAGAAGTGAAAATAATTAGCAGAAGATTTGTCCAAAAGCCAAGGACCACCTGTGGAGAGCCACAGAAAAATCTGGAATCAGCAGGTACAATTATTTCAAAGAAAATAATAAGCAATGCACTCCATAGCATGTATGCACTCTCACCATGGAAGACTCCAATGCTGAACAAAAAGCATGTTCAAGTGCATTTAAAGTTGGTTCAAAAACATTTAGACAAGCCTGTGAAATGCTGGGAGAATATAGTCTGGTCAGAGGAGACCAAAATTGAACGTTTTGGATGCCATAATATACACCATCTTTGGAGGTCGAAAGGAATTCCATATCACCCCAAAAACACCATACCAACAGTGATGTTTGGAGCTGGGAACATCATGGCGTGGAGCTGTTTTTCAGCATATGGCACTGGCAAACTTCATATAATTGAAGAAATGATGAATGGACAAATGTACAGAGACATTCTTGATAAAAATCTGCAGCCATCTACCAGAATGATAAAGATGATACAAGGGTTGATATTTTGGCAAGACAATGATCCCAAACACATAGCGAAGGAATCTCTCTATTGGTTTCAGAGAAAGAAAATAAAGCTGCTAGAATGGCCAAACCGATCACCGGGCCTGAATCCAATAGAAAATGTAAGGAAGGAACTAAAGCTCAGTTCATACAAGGAGGCCACGGGGCCTTCAGGATGTGACGAGCCTTTGTGTGGAACAATGGGGGCAAAATCACACCTGAGCAATACCTGTGACTAGTTTCTCCATACAGGAGGTATCTTGAAGCGGTCATCAACAACAAAGGCTTTTGTATGAAGTATTAAATACATTTCAGTAAGTGTGTTCAATACTTTTTCCCCTGGGTCATTTCTCATTATTACAGGTAACTTAATTTATGAACTTCTATGGTTTGATTTCTCTGCCTGTGTGGATTGGATGGGTTGCTATTGACATCTAGTGTTAACCCCTTTCTAACCTCGGACCGGATAGTACGTCCGAGGTCAGAAGCCCCGCTTTGATGCAGGGCTCCGGCGGTAAACTAGAATCAAAGCCGGGACATGTCAGCTGTTTTGAACAGCTGACATGTGCCCGCAATAGCGGCTGGGGGAAATCGCGATTCACCTGCCGCTATTAACTAGTTAAATGCCGCTGTCAAACACAGACAGCGGCATTTAACTACCTCTTCCGGCCGCGTGGCCGAAAATACGCGCATCGCCGACCCCGTCACATGATCGGGGGTCAGCGATGCTTCTGCATTGTAACCATAGAGGTCCTTGAGACCTCTATGGTTACTGATCCCCCGATAGCTGTGAGCGCCACCCTGTGGTCGGCGCTCATAGCACACCTGCATTTCTGCTGCATGATTATCGCTGCTATGTAGCTGAGCCGATCGAGTTGTGCCAGCTTCTAGTCTCCCATGGAGGCTATTGAAGCATGGCAAAAGTAAAAAAAAAAAAAAAAAAAAAAAAGTGAAAAATAAATAAAAAAAAAATATAAAAGTTTAAATCGCCCCCCTTTCGCCCCATTCAAAATAAAACAATAAAAAAAAAAAAACCTACCCATATTTGGTATCGCCGCGTTCAGAATCGCCTTATCTATCAAAAAACCAAAAAAACATTAACCGGATTGCTAAATGGCGTAGCGAGAAAAAATTTGAAATGCCAGAATTATGTTTTTTTGGTCGCCGCGACATTGCATTAAAATGCAATAACGGGCGATCAAAAGAACGTATCAGCACAAAAGTGGTATCAATAAAAACATCAGCTTGGAACGCAAAAAATAAGCCCTCACCCGACCCCAGATCACAAAAAATGGAGACGCTATGGGTATCGGAAAATGGCGCAAGTGTGGGATTGCACTTTTTTTTTGCAATTTCACCGCACTTGGAATTTTTTTTCCCATTTTCTAGTATACGACATGCTAAAACCAATGATGTCGTTCAAAAGTACAACTCGTCCCGCAAAAAAATAAGTCCTCACATGGCCATATTGACGGAAAAATAAAAAAAAGTTATGGCTCTGGGAAGGAGGGGAGCGAAAAACAAACACGGAAAAAACGGAAAATCCCAAGGTCATGAAGGGGTTAATTTACATGTCAATAGCACCTTTATAAATATATTCACTTAGAAAATTAGTGACGTGCTCAATACTTATTTCACCTGCTGTATATGGAGCAAAATATAAAAAAAATACAGGAATAAAATTAATCACATATTCATCCTCAAAGCCTCCAGCAGATAGGAGGTTAAATTCTTTATGAAATAAAGCTCAGGATACAGATTTTATGAATCAGGAAGGTAAAAGGTCAGAAGAGCAGTAAATGCTCATAATTGACAAAGTCTTTGGGATTTTTTTTTTTTTAGCTTCAGGAGGAGTTTACTTATTTGGCTCAGAGGAAATTTGGCAGAAAAGGTCAGCGGATGCCTGGTCTTGTAATAAAGAACAAACTCTGCACCGGAAAAAATTGGTGGCCCGCAGGCTCCGTTCAGAACTATGGGAACTAAACAATATACAGGTCCTTCTCAAAAAATTAGCATATAGTGTTAAATTTCATTATTTACCATAATGTAATGATTACAATTAAACTTTCATATATTATAGATTCATTATCCACCAACTGAAATTTGTCAGGTCTTTTATTGTTTTAATACTGATGATTTTGGCATACAACTCCTGATAACCCAAAAAACCTGTCTCAATAAATTAGCATATCAAGAAAAGGTTCTCTAAACGACCTATTACCCTAATCTTCTGAATCAACTAATTAACTCTAAACACGTGCAAAAGATACCTGAGGCTTTTATAAACTCCCTGCCTGGTTCATTACTCAAAACCCCCATCATGGGTAAGACTAGCGACCTGACAGATGTCAAGAAGGCCATCATTGACACCCTCAAGCAAGAGGGTAAGACCCAGAAAGAAATTTCTCAACAAATAGGCTGTTCCCAGAGTGCTGTATCAAGGCACCTCAATGGTAAGTCTGTTGGAAGGAAACAATGTGGCAGAAAACGCTGTACAACGAGAAGAGGAGACCGGACCCTGAGGAAGATTGTGAAGAAGGACCGATTCCAGACCTTGGGGAACCTGAGGAAGCAGTGGACTGAGTCTGGTGTGGAAACATCCAGAGCCACCGTGCACAGGCGTGTGCAGGAAATGGGCTACAGGTGCCGCATTCCCCAGGTAAAGCCACTTTTGAACCATAAACAGCGGCAGAGGCGCCTGACCTGGGCTACAGAGAAGCAGCACTGGACTGTTGCTAAGTGGTCCCAAGTACTTTTTTCTGATTAAAGCAAATTTTGCATGTCATTCGGAAATCAAGGTGCCAGAGTCTGGAGGAAGACTGGGGAGAAGGAAATGCCAAAATGCCTGAAGTCCAGTGTCAAGTACCCACAGTCAGTGATGGTGTGGGGTGCCATGTCAGCTGCTGGTGTTGGTCCACTGTGTTTCATCAAGGGCAGGGTCAATGCAGCTAGATATCAGGAGATTTTGGAGCACTTCATGCTTCCTTCGGCTGAAATGCTTTATGGAGATGAAGATTTCATTTTTCAGCACGACCTGGCACCTGCTCACAGTGCCAAAACCACTGGTAAATGGTTTACTGACCATGGTATTACTGTGCTCAATTGGCCTGCCAACTCTCCTGACCTGAACCCCATAGAGAATCTGTGGGATATTGTGAAGAGAAAGTTGAGAGACGCAAGACCCAACACTCTGGATGAGCTTAAGGCCGCTATTGAAGCATCCTGGGCCTCCATAACATCTCAGCAGTGTCACAGGCTGATTGCCTCCATGCCACGCCGCATTGAAGCAGTCATTTCTGCCAAAGGATTCCCGACCAAGTATTGAGTGCATAACTGAACATTATTATTTGATGGTTTTTTTGTTTGTTATTAAAAAACACTTTTATTTGATTGGATGGGTGAAATATGCTAATTTATTGAGACAGGTTTTTTGGGTTATCAGGAGTTGTATGCCAAAATCATCAGTATTAAAACAATAAAAGACCTGACAAATTTCAGTTGGTGGATAATGAATCTATAATATATGAAAGTTTAATTGTAATCATTACATTATGGTAAATAATGAAATTTAACACTATATGCTAATTTTTTGAGAAGGACCTGTATACGCACTACTCGATCAACTGTTGTATGAGAAAATGAAAACAATCGCACTTGAGGATAGTGAATCATAAGGTTTAATTTCTTAATTAGATGAATTATATATTCAAAGTTTCCTAGGATCTGTTCACATGTCCAATCTTTCAGTCCGTTATCCGAACCAAGAAATGGAGTGAGATCTGTTGCATCAATTATTGCCCCATTGTTTATTAAATGGACCATTTGGGTTGCATTTTTTGGGGGGAACGAAAGAAAGTTCCGCATTCAGGATTTCACATTCTAAAAACCATCACCAAACGGACCCCATAATAATCCATCAATGTGGCCACTCGGCTTCCGATAGCAAAAATGATGAAACAAATCCGTTATCCACTGAAAATCTAATATACTATAACTATTTATATTTCACACAATTTGGAATCCAAAATAACATGACTTTCTGATTTTCCTTCAAAATGACCAGAATCGCACTCATCTGTACAAAGTTTGTATAAACCTTTCCTTTTCATGTTAGCCTCTTGGAAAGCTTTGTAAAGAATCATAAAAAGCACCTGTACCCCTGATGAAGCAGGTTTAATGGCGAAACATGTCATGGTGGTTTGTGTGATAGGTTTATAACAATTGTGGTGGCTGTTCCTTGATCAAGCAGGTTTAATAGCGAAACATGTTTTGGCAGTTTCGCAACGGGCTGTAACAATTGTGGTGGCTGACTCTTACACACGAAAGGTGGTGTGTACCGCAGACATGCCACAAACCTAACTATTGCATCAATATGAGAATGGAGGATTCACGCCCCCAATTAGACAGTAATATTGGAAAATCCATAGATGAGGAACTTTCTTCCCCTTTGTTAACATTTTAGAAGGATACCTAATAAAAGAGATGTGATAATGCCATTAGATATGTGGCAGAAGAGTGACATTTTTCTGTTCACTATATCCATATAACACTTTGTCCATATATTAACCCCTTCACGACATGCACCGTACATGTACGGCGCATGTCGTGCCTCTCCCTTTGATGTGGGCTCCGGCGGTGAGCCATCTTTTCTGGCACATGTCAGCTGTTTTGAACAGCTGACATGTGCCTCTAACAGCCGCGGGTGGAATCGTGATCCACTTGGGACTGCTAACCGGTTAAATGACGCTGTCAATCTCTGACAGCGGCACTTAACTCATGCTTCTGGAAAGCACACCGGAAATCCCACCCATTGGTGACTTTGTCATGTGATCACCGGTCACCGATGGGTTGGCATGACAAACAGAGGTCTCCAGGAGACCTCTATGGTTGTCATAGCCGGATTACTATGAGCGCCACCCAGTGGTTGGCGCTCATAGCAGATGAGCATTTCTGCTACATACAGGCGATCTGATCATCGCCTGTGTGTAGCAGAGGCGATCGGACAACAGCAGCTCCTAGTCTCCCATGGAGACTATTGAATCATGCAAAAAGTAAAAAAATAAATGTTTTTAAAAAAATTGAAAAAAATAAAAAGTTCAAATCACCCCCCTTTTGCCCCATTCAAAATAAAACAATACAAAAAAAATCAAACCTACACATATTTGGTATCGCTGCGTTCACAATCACCTGATCTATCAAGCTATGAAAAGAATTAATCTGATCCGTAAACGGCGTACCCAAAAAAATTAAAAACCCCATAATTAAATTTTTTTGGTCGCCGCAACATTGCACTAAAATGCAATAACGGGCGATCAAAAAAATTGTACACACACCAAAATAGTATCATTAAAAATATCAGCTTGGCACGCAAAAAATAAGCTTTCACCTGGCCCCAGATCTAGAAAAAATGGAGACGCTACAGGTTCCGGAAAATGACGAACTTTTCTTTTTAGCAAACTTTGGATTTTATAATCACCTCTTAAATAAAAAAAGAACCTATAAACGTTTGGTGTCTATGAACTTGTAATGACCTGGAGAATCATAACGGCAGGTCAGTTTTAGCATTTCGTGAACATGGTAAAAAAAAAACCCACCAAAAACTTGTTGAATTGCACTTTTTTTTTTTGAAATTTCGCACCTGGAATTTTTTTTCCTGTTGAGTACACAATACGGTACAAACAATGGGGTTGTTCAAAAGTACAACTCGTCCTGCAAAAAATAAGCCCTCACGTGGCCATATTGATGGAAAAATTAAAAAAAAGTTGTGGCTCTGGGAAAAAGGGGAGCGAAAAACAAACACAAAAACGAAAAAGGGCTCAGTCATGATGACGGGGTAACGGAAAGTCAAACAATCTCCGTTCAGTTTCATGAGCAAACAAAAGGAATAAGTCATCAGTTATGCAATCGGGACCATTATTAAGGAATGGGTCTGTGTTTTTTTTTTTTTTTTTTTTTTTTTAGAATGGAAGAAAGATTTTATTTTAGAACCGGAAAAAAAAAAAGTTTAAACGCTAAATGGATCCCATAATTAGTGCATAACTGATGTGACCGATCGCTTATTGACCAAAAATCCAAGTACCACCACAAGGCTTGTGTAATGTGAGTGGGGGCATTACAAATAACCTCAATGAAGAAGTTCACCCTTTTGGGATTCGACCTCATGACTCCAGTTTATAGCCATCATTTGTTTTCTACCGGACTGATAACCCCCAGTGTATGGCAGTATGTGGGCCGAAAGAGCCAATTAACCACATAATATATAGAGATTAAGGTCATCTATTTGAGGTTCATTAAAGAAAAAACAATTCCACGCCACAAACCGGTCGTATTTTTCTTTTTAATTTCCCTGATCAGGCAGAAAGAATCAATGTGCCTGTGCTTGTAATAATTACGGCTATTGGCAGAAAGCGATTTAAGCGATTTAGGTAACCGGAGCAAATTAGCTCCTCTCTCGGTTCACGACGCAGAAGCCACATCAGGGACGATGCCAAACAATGTCATAATGACAGGATTGTTGGTTCAGTCCTGGCTACTTTGGCCTGGGAACACCTGAAGGATTTTTGGGACGCCGCACAAAAGTGCTTTTTATCTCCCTTTCAGATGCACAAATGTATTTGTAATGGAATTGGCCGGGACTTTGGAAACCAGGACCAAATGCGATGAGCGGAGAAATGCAGCTCGAGTGTGCCATTCAGAGGAGGTTTTAACTGAAATTAGAAACATTCCGCAAATTCTGGAGGAAAAACAGAAGCAAAACACTCGACTACGCACATGGAAAGCTACTCGGACACGGGCGCAGCTGCTGTCCATTAGGAAGACGGAAAGTAGTACGAAACGAGGTTTAAAAAAAGGACAAAGTGACATTAGGAACATCAATAATAAAAAAAAAAAAGAAGATAATGGCATGCTGATGTGAACTTCAAACTTCAAGTGGTAAAGAGAGAAATGGAAAACAACAACAAAAAAAAGGCTATGCTACAATATAACTAGAGATGAGCGGTGTTCGAGTCGAACTGTTCGCCAATTTTAAATTTGAGCTGTTTTGGGCGGTGTTCGAGTCGTTCGACGAACCTGAACAATTTGCTTAAAATTCGGCTGGTCGAGTTTCTGTTTGATAACTGTTCGTTCACCAAAATCCTAACTTGATTTTCACATTAAAACGGTTTATCATTGTTAATAGACTGTTTCAGTGTATAGTGGGCCGGAGGGGTGGGGGATAGATCTGTGCTGAAATGACGCCAATCTCCATTTTTTTTTTCTTTCCCACATTTACAGTCTCTCAGCCTATCAGCAGTGCACACACACACACAGCAAAGTGCATGTGATGCACGCAAGCAAGGGCATGTGTCATTGGCTGTGTATGTCACATGTCCTCCTTGCCCTATAAGAACCAGCCATTTGCCCCGTCGCCACCATTTCCTCACTGCTGCAGCTGAGTGTTAGACGGCACCATACAGTATAAGAATGTGAATTGCGAGCGAATTTGCAGTTAGATAGAGAGAGATAGGTTTAGGGAGTCGGGAGGAGTCGGGACTAGTTGTAATATCAGCCCTTTTCAGGGTAGGTTACAGCAGTTCCTAGCACTTTTTGCCAAGCAGGTCTGTGCCAGTGCTGTGCAAGTGTTTCTCACAGCATTTGGTGTAATCAAGTTCAGCCAATCCTTTTGGGCTAGTAGCATTGTCTCGTAGTCATCTGAGTAGCCCGCCTGTGAAGCTAGCTACACCACCTGTGTATCTACATTTTTACTGCATCTAACCCAGTAAATCGTTTTGGGCGTAGTAGCAGAGTACCCCACCCACGAAGCTAGCTACACCGCCTGTTTATCCAAGTAGTAATTTTTAACTGCATCTAGCCCAGGAAATCCTTTTGGGCCTAAAAGCATTTTGTGCTACTCAGCAGAGCACCCCACCCATGAAGCAAGCTACACCGCCTTCTTTCTCTCTCAATCTAACCCCTCGGCTCTGGGGTGTCCGCTCTCCCTCCAGCTCTCTCCTTCTCATAGGTGGACTACTGCGTGTTTTCACACTGTGGCAAATCTTTTGGGCCCAGGCATAAGAAGTCGTCGAGGTAATGGATAATATGTGCCGCCTTAGAAACGTCCATGACGACACATTCGAGGAAGCAATTAAACGCCTCAAAAAGTGAGCAGGATATGGAGCACCCCATGGGCAAACAGCGATCAATGTATATGCTCCTTCACAGAAGCAGCCCAATGGGAGGACACTATTCGGAGGCACAGGTAGTAACCGGAACGCCCCCTTAATGTCTGTTTTGGCCATTAGGGTGCCCCTTCCCAACTTCTTGACCCGCCTGATTGCCTCGTCAAAGAAGGTACAGTATATAGTACTGAGCTTGGTTCCATGTCGATGTTGTTTACGGACCTGCCCCTTGGATATGACAAATGGTGAATTAGTCTGAATGTATCGGGCTCCTTTTTTGGCACAACTCCCAACGGGGATACCACTACGTCTTCTAAGGAAAGTGTTCTGAATGGACCCGCCGCCATTCTACCTAAAGATATTTATTTTTTAATTTTTTTTGTCACAACGTCTGGGTGTTGGTAGAGTGAGTTTAGATTTTTACTCCAGCCTTTCTTGATTTTAGAAGGGCATGACATGCCTATATCTGTGTCTCCTCCTCCTTACTCCTCCACCTCTTTTCTTTTGGCATGACTATATGTACTTGTGACTTTTCCATGTGTTTGTTGTGTCTTCTGAGCAGTTTGTCAGCTCTTGGACACCTTTTAAGGTGTTTTCTATGTGTTTGCCTGCCATTGGTTTCAATGGGGTTCGACAGTGTTCGTCGAACACGCCCCATTTTGACAGACCGAACCGAACTCGAACACTAGGGGGGTGGCTCAAGACTAAATATAACTATATAAAATGGAAACATAAAATGATGTAAAATTAAAAAAAATAAACATGCAATGGTTCATTATCATTAGTAGTGATGAGCAAACGTGCATGGATAAGATGATATCCGAGCATGCTCGGGTGCTGAGTGTCTTCGGCGTGCTCGAAAAATATATTCGAGTACCTGCGTAGGGGTTCACGGTTTGGTAGCCAATCCCCGCATGTGTTGTGGCTGTGAAATAGCCGCGAGTCATGCAGCAGCGGTGAGTCGAACATGTTTTTCGAGCATGCCGATGACACTCAGTTAGCACCTGGAGAATGCTCGGATAACTCCTTAATCGAACACGTTTGCTCATCACTAATCATTAGGTGTTTTTGCTAAAAGGGAATTACAATGTTCTATTATGTAATCAGATTTTTGTTAAAGGGAACTTAACGGCAGCATTTTACTAAGTAAAGTAGAGACACGGTCGTATTGGCGCTGACATACAGGTTTAAATGATACCTAATGTGAAGAAATCTGTTTCGTAGATTTTCTAGAAATCTTGTTTGAACTTTCCTTGTATTCTGATCTTTGTGCATTGGGGCGGGACTCTGGGCGGGACCTTCAACTTTGTCCCAACACCTCCACTGTAACTGGGTGTGTCTTCATTTAAAATTTTGTGCCAACGCTGGGCAGGACCTGAACAGGTCGAGCTCTTGTAAGTTTTCAGGAAAATGGTGCCGGTGGCTGCACACGCGTAGATTGCTCAGGGGCACCGGCGCATTTTACTGAAGGTCACCATTAGATCAATCCACACAAGCACCTCCCGCGGTTAGGATGACGCCTGCATGAAATTTTGAAGAAGAGACCACCCAGACACAGAGTGGATGGAACAAAGTTGAAGACCCTCCAGCAGTCCCGTCCACAGGCTCGCTCCGATGCACAAAGATATGACTGCAAGGAAACTTCAAACAAAGATTAAAAACCATCTACAAAATAGATTTCTTCACATGAGGTTTTAATCAGTATGACAGAGCTAATACAGTCCTTTTTGTACTTAACTTTAATGCTGCTGACTGGTTCTCTTTAGATGTGTTTATATCCCAATAGTTACAGCAGGAGGAGGAGGTGAGCTGTGATATCACCTATTGTGAATGGTGGATCCTGTGTTATCTACTGTATATAGAGGTGTTATCAGTCATTGTACAGAAGGAGGAGGTGAGCTGTGACATCACCTATTGTGAAAGGTGGATACTGTGTTATCTACTGTATATAGAGGTGTTATCAGTCATTGTACAGGAGGAGGAGGTGAGCGGTGATATCACCTATTGTGAATGGTGGATCCTGTATTATCTACTGTATATAGAAGTCTTCTCTGTCATTGTACAGGAAGAGTTAAGCTGTGACATCACCTACGATGAGTGGTGTATAATGTGTTATCTAGTGTATATAGAGGTGATATTAGTCGTCATAAAAGAGGAGGAGGTGAGCTGTGACATAACCCATTATGAGTAGTGGATCCTGTGTTATGCGCTGTATATAGAGGTGTTAAAGCTGATTGTAACCCGGTCTGTGATGTTACTGAGACTTCAGAAAAGTCTTCTGTACAGAGCAGGCAGTATGATTGAGTATTAGATCGTGATATAAGGACAAAAATGTGTAACGTAAAAAAAAGTATCTTAATAGGTAGTTTTTTTGTATTAATACTCCATTTGAATAAACAAACTATTTAAGTCAGTCAATCTTTGAGCATTGCTTTTAGAAAAAAGTACGGTGCGAAGGAGGCACTCAACCGTGAACATTATGGATTTTTAATATTGAAGTACAAACAAGGCATGGATGCAATTTCGGCAAATAAACGGACCCATAATCCTGAAAAGTAGTTGAAGCATCTCCCATAACCACACGGCATTGGAGTCTAGGAGTACACCAACCCTTATTTCGAAGTTGGGTGGCCAAATTGTCACTTGCACATTTTACCGGCAATTCTCCGAGCAATGTTTCTTCATCTCTTTGGCTCAGTGGCATATGTTGAGTGAAGCAGAAAATAAATTCCTGCGGTTTTCAGACTGGCATCTTAATTAAACACCTGTCTTTCCAAGTTCATTTGTAACCGAAAAAAGAACCTACAACAGGTCTACAACATGTGGAGCACTTTACCTTTCGAAGCTTCTGTGCCAAAAAGATTGTCCAAGTCGTCAGACATGTCTTGGCTCCAAGCGTCCTTCACAGCAGACTTATACACGACCCTATCATTTAGAGGCTGTTTTGGTCTGAAGTTGTTCCTCAAATAATCCACGGACTTGACGTGGTCCTGCTGCTCCGTGGTAAATATGGAATAGAAAGCTTCCAGCTGAAACCACAAAATTACACAGAAGCGTTAAAGCCCGTCCATTTATAAACAGCATTATTTATAGACGCTCACCATGACTTGGATCACAGGTTTTCTGCATCCAAAAGCTACATCGAAAACATGTCAGCCCACAGAAAAAAAATTCCAAGATGGACCAAAGAGTCAGAAAAGTCCATAGCCTCAAAAATACTCACAAAACTAGAACTGGGGTAAGAGTTTGAGACCGATAAAGTTGGTGGCCCCTGTACAGAAGATACTTAATCCTATTTTCACACTAACATTTTCCTAATGTTTCAGGCTTTTAGAAAAGTTTCTAGGTTAAAAAAAAAAAAAAAAATAGCATTTTTGACAATTTTTGTCCACCAGTGGGAACTGCTTATTTTGCAGTAGGAAAGTCTCACTTTACTGCAGTGCTGGGAAAACGGTTTTTTATTTATTATGAATTTATACTTTGCAGGAAAATTAATTTTTACTGAGAATATTATAATTTTTGTAGTTTTATGAATTTAATTTTTTTTTGAGTACCCTTTTACCAACAGTGTAACAAAGGAAGGAATTTAGAAAATTACATCCAAAGATAATGATTTGGTATCTGTAGTTGAAGTCTAATAGTTGAGTCCAAAGACTGAGTAGCAGTCGGTGTCTTCCAAGTGTGCCCCATTTTTGATGTTCAATTTTCTTTTATGAATTAAAAAAAAAAAAAAACGTATGGCAAACATGGGCACAGAACAAAAATGGATGAAAATCCAATCCGGCACAGTGATGAAAAACAGGTTGGTCCATATGAGAAAAAAACCCTGACGTCTGAATGAGGTCTAAAGGAAACCATACTTTTAGGGGGCCATTCGCTGGATTTTTTTTAAAATTTAAATTGAGTTCCTGCTCCGATTGCCGCTGCTCTGCTGATTTTGGAGCAGTTTTTCATTTTTCTTCTGTGCCCTCCTATTACTAAGTTATACCCCCCAGTAATAATGGTGCAAATTTTCCCTTCGACCAACTGGGTGTATTCCACAAAACTTCTCTTTCGGTGTTTGCCGTTTCTCCTCTGACGCTGGCCAGTCAAAATATGAAAACACCCACTAGGATGTTCTGGGTTATGCGCTCAGTTGGTTGAAGGTGCAATTTGTACCATTATTATTGGGGGGGTAGAGAGGAGCGGACTCCTTGGCGCAGTCCTGGTCCAGGTCAGTGCTCTATGGCCGCGGACAGGAGCTGCATGAATCTTCTTGCTCTTCGGGATCGCAAGTGTGGCTTATGATCAGCCGGGCTGGCAAATTATCCGAGCATGCTGTGTTATCCGAGCATGCTCATGCCCTAGTCAAGTATTTTTGTCGTGTTTGAAAAAAATGTTTGCGTCCTCGCGGCTGCATGTCTCGTGGCTGTTTAACGGCTGCAACATATGCCTAGATTGCCCAACAAACAGGCAATTTTTGTTGCGGCTCTCTAAGGCTATGTGCACACGTATTCTGCTCCACTGCAAATTTTTCGCCAGCGGATTTGATAAATCTGCAGGGCAAAAACGCTGCGTTTTTGCTGCAGATTTATTGCGGATTTACTGCGGTTTTCCTGCGGATTTCACTGCAGTTTTACAACTGCGGTTTTCCATAGGAGCAGCTGTAAAACCGCGGTGGAATCCGCAGAAAGAAGTGACATGCTGCGGAATGTAAACTGCTGCGTTTCCGCGCGTTTTTTTCCGCAGCATGTGCACAGCGTTTTTTTGTTTCCCATAGGTTTACATTATACTGTAAACTCATGGGAAACTGCTGCGGACCTTAAGGCTATGTGCACACGTTCAGGATTTCTCGCAGAAAATTCCTGAGAAAAAACGGACATTTTCTGCAAGAAGTCCGCAAGAAAACCGCATGCGTTTTTGCCGCGATTTTACCGTGGTTTTGCCGCATTTTTGTGCGCAGTTTTGATGTGTTTTTGCCGCGTTTTTTTCTGGACACTTCCCAATTCATTTTGTAGTGGGAAATCCGCAAAAAAAACCCCGCAAAATTAATGAACATGCTGCGGTTTTTACCGCAATGCGTTTTTTTCACGAAAAAAATGCATCATGTGCACAAAACATGCAGAATTCATTCTAAATGAGGGGATGCTTATTGTATGCGTTTTTGTAGCGTTTTTATCGGGAAAAAACGCAAAAAAGTGCAAAGAAACTGCAACGTGTGCAGCTGTGGCAGCAAGAGAATTTTTTTTTAGAGCACGCCAAATATACTCCATTAAGACACGAGCATGCTTGGGTAACACTTCATCCAAGCATAGACGTAACCTGTGTACTGCACCCTAAGCAGATGATAGCATGCCATGCCAGAAAATTAAACACTGCAGTGGGAACCAGGAAGCTTAGTAAATTTGTACAGGTCCTGTCTGCGGAGAGTCGCCCCTGCCCGCCAGAGAGAGTCGCCCCTGCCCGCCAGAGAGAGTCGCCCCTGCCCGCCAGAGAGAGTCGCCCCTGCCCGCCAGAGAGAGTCGCCCCTGCCCGCCAGAGAGAGTCGCCCCTGCCCGCCAGAGAGAGTCGCCCCTGCCCGCCAGAGAGAGTCGCCCCTGCCCGCCGGAGAGTCACCCCTGCCCGCCGGAGAGTCACCCCTGCCCGCCGGAGAGTCGCTCTTGTCCAGAGAGCACGGACCTGGAAAGAGGTCCAGTGTTGCACAGATCAATCCACTCATGTCTACTGGGGGGCATAACTTGGGAATAGAGGGGCACAAAAGAAAAAGAAAACCTGTTCCCAGAATCAATGGATCAAGAGGTACTGTAGTAAGATTAAATAAAAAAAAAATAAAAAGGAAAGATCCTCTTAAAAAGATGGAAACAGATCTTACTAAGTAATAACTGGATTCTAATTTCTAGACATTTGCCATAGATACCAACAACTTTGAGTCATTAAGCCCTTCCCCATTCATGTAGAAAATTTTATAAGACCCCCAACTTTATCCAAATGTGCACACCCCCATGTTCTGGCCTGTGGACATTTACATATATGCAAACCCATAAGTGAAGGCTTTACTAAGATTCTACTCATTAGCATACAATCCATTCATCCGTAATGGTTATTGGTGCTTCAGTTTCATTAAGCAAATAAATATTTTAATATTTTAACGTTCTTGATCTGTAATAAAAAAAGCTCATAAAACCGAACTCGTAAATATAATAACATCATTGGCCAATCAATTCCGCTGCTCCATCAATAATGCAGCAGGAACATCTGGCAAATTCACTTTATATATAGAAAAAAAAAGATCGGCTGTGTCGGTTTTGCACCTTTCCATGCTCGCATGATTTGCGTTGTGACTCTCGGCCTCTCCTGATACAACATCGAGCCAAATAAACAGATGGAGCTGTACAATCATGTAAGAACATGCGGAATTAAAATCTGGCCGCCTACCTACAGGTGATGTGGACACTATCTGAAAACCAGAACCAGCGTTCTGCCAGCAGGTGGATGAACAGACGTCAGGCAATATCTCCATCAGTTAAAGGGACACTAAACAGGAAGGAATGAGAGCGAAAAAGAGCAAAAATAGCCACAGAAATCTGCCAGAGAAATGGGAGTCTGGCACCTCGGTTTCTTGATAAGGACGGTGAGAAATTGGATCAAAATGAGATCAAAAGAGGACGGCTGACCATAGAACATGGCACAAAAATGGGTGCACCACCCTAAATGAGAAAAAGCTTGAAGTTTTTGGATTTCCGCCCCTTTTTCCATCTCTCCCGACTCGGGATCTGTCACTAGATTTCACAATAAAAGCTGCAAACATTATTACAGGATATGGACACCTTTAGGGTAGGTGCACACGTCAGGATTTCTTGCAGAAATTTTCCTGACAAAAACCGGACATTTCCGCCAGAAATCCACATGCATTTTTACCACGTTTTTGATGCATTTTTGGTGCGTTTTTTATGCGTTTTTTCCCAAATGCATAGAATAGCGGGAAAAGTGCAGAAAATCCGCAAAATTAATGAACATGCTGCTTTTTTTTTTACCGCGATGCATTTTTTTTCGCGGAAAAAAAACGCATCATGTGCACAAAACATGCAGAATGCATTCCAAATGATAGGATGCATAATGTATGCGTTTTTAATGAGTTTTTATAGCGTTTTTACCGTGAAAAAACATGAAAAAAAAAACGCAAAAAAACCAGAACGTGTGCACATAGCCTTAGGGTTTCATTGAAATTGCTGCATGGTTTAGCTTCTACAAGCTCTTTGATAAAATTCATAAAGCTGGCTGCAGAATGAATTAACTGAGAATCCATCAGTGAACAGATTTTGAGAGGTATTGCTTCCTCCCCCCCAAAAAGTGATCAAAAACTGCTATAGGAATTTAAAAAAAAAAAAAAAAAAAAAAAATTGTTCTGTTTTTTTTTGGCTACTTGCACCCAGAGTTTTTCAGGAGTTTTTTTTAGAGCGGTAACTAAGCAGAAACACATTAAAGGGACACTGTCACCTGAATTTGGAGGGAACAATCTTCAGCCATTGAGGCGGGGTTTTTGGGTGTTTGATTCACCCTTTCCTTACCCGCTGGCTGCATGCTGACTGCAATATTGGATTGAAGTTCATTCTCTGTCCTCCATAAGACACGCCTGCACAAGGCAAGATTGCCTCATGCAGGCATATACTACGGAGGACAGAATAAACTTCAATCCAATATTGCAGCCAGCATGCAGCCAGCGGGTAAGGAAAGGGTGAATCAAACACCCAAAAACCCCGCCTCCATGGCTGAAGATTGTTCCCTCCAAATTCAGGTGACAGTGTCCCTTTAAGCTTCTAAACTATTCGAAAACTGTGTGCACATAAGCTTTGATCATTCCGACTAGACGTGTCCGGCCACATTCCAACTAGACGTGCCCAGGCTCGCTCAATATATTGAGCAAATCCATGCATGTTATGTTGGCAAGTCACCAAATCTATGGAAATTAGATATTTGCAGTCACGTGACCGCCTGCCACCAGCACTGGAGAATCACGATAGCGGGCAGTGTGCGCTCTCTTAAGAATCACACGTCTGCAGACACATTGAAGGGTTTCCAGGCTTGGGCTCATGTCTGTGGTCACTAACAGCATTGAGGAAATGTCGCTGGCGTTGGAAAAACTGCATCAGTAAAACAATCGCCTGCAATTGCCCCGGCAGTCTGCTTTAGCAAGACTGGTTGTCAAAAATGGGGGACACCACACCTTTTTTTTTTTGTTTAAATTACTTAAAAAACAGCACAGGGACTCCTCTATTCTTGATAACCAGCCTTGCTAAAGCTGACAGCTGAGGGTTGCAGCCCCCAGGTGAGAGTTTGGCCTGGCTGGTTATCAAAAATACAGGGGAACCAATGTCATTTTTTTTTAAATTATTATTTATTTACAGCACAGGCGCTGGCTGATGAATACTCCCATTAGCCGACCCCAGTGATCAAAGGTAAACTTTGACAGCGTGGAACCGCGGCTGTCTGACAGACGGTAATAATTTTATCGCCGATCAGAAACAGTGCGAATAACACCCGATGTTCGGGAGGCCGAACCCGAATAGTAATACTGGTATCCTGATGAAGTCAGTGCTCGGTGTCCATGCCCGGCGTTCGGTACGGATGCCGAACTTTACTGTTTGGGTTCACCCATATCTAGTCATCAATGAAAAAGTAGCGAAGAACTTCTTTAATAACATCTGTAGATTGTATTGCAAAATCCGGTAGCAGATCAGACAATGTAGAATGCCATCGGCACAGTTCTGCCTCTTCTTTCCTTCATGGAGCCCCTCGTAGAGAGCGCTTAGAGCACCAGGTTTCCCATATATGACGCTATCCGGGTTTAGGTCCTCATCTCATGTTAGTTTTTGGCTTCACTTAGTCTTCAAAATATTCCATCAGGACAGTATAATATTTTATGGAGAATCACGACCCCCTTGGTGACTTACCTGCTGATACGAGATGGGAACGGGTCTGCTAAATACGACCCACTCAACTATTTCACTACATGGAGGCGTCGTAAGGGATCCGGTATATCTGTAAAAACTTCCCAAAGTTGCCGGAAGTAAATCCCTCAAGATAAATGGATCCAGAAAGGTTTCTTTTTCTGTAAAAAAAAAAAATTAAAAATAAAATAATGAAAAATATCAGATAAGACATTTTATTATAAATTTATGTTGTATAGTTTAGTTTTTTTGGTGATCACTGGGTTTTACCCGCGTCGTAACCGGCAGCGAGTGTTATACAGATGTCACTACAGTTAATAAATGCAAATATGCAGAGAAATTAGTCACTTTCGACTGAATAATTTATATCCCTATGGTATGCGGAGCATTTACACGAAAATACAGTCAACCATGAGTAGATTTCATGATTAGGACGTAAGATATTGTCTCTTCTACTCACAAATCACAGAGAATAATGTATCTACATTGGTCCCGGCTTAATATATAGTTTTCCAATCTTAATCACACCAAGACACACTGGAGCCACATTGATAGGAAGCCCATTAACCTACGGATGGGTGATTACCACTTAAAGGGAACCTGTCCTGTACCGACCGGTGGGTAGCAAGGTGTAGGCGGGAAGGAGAGAATCAGATTGATGTTAAATTTTGTAGCAAAAGATTAGATGTATCTGGTGATTTTTTTTCACTAATTTCCATTACATGCATAGGAGTCCAGTGGGAGGTCCTACTTTGTGATTAAGGGCTCTCTATGCACATACGGGAAAGGCAGGCAAACATCAGATTGCATGGCCAAAACCTGCCGACAGATTTCATTCAAAAGTTAGATCCACTCATTTGCCAAAAAATATTATTGAAGGTTAGATTCTCAGCACACGGTAAAGTCAATCACCAAGGTCTATCATAACGACGTAAAAAAAATGGCATGTCCGGAAAGCCCAGCACAGCACTCCTAACGATCATAAAGCAGCTGACAAATGACAAGCACCCCCGATAATCAAAAAGAATGGAAGAACTGCCAGATGACCGCTGTTCCTTCCATTCTCGGAGATGAACTTGACAATCCTGTAGAACAAAAAACAAACATAACGGAAGAGTTATCAGATGATGGACTCTTCGGAGCGGTTTACATAAGGACACCCACATTAGGTCATCGTCCTACGATAGACCAAAAAGTATCACAGTGGAGGGGAAAGACTTGTAGCAACAACAGAGAGGAATCGCATAGATGGAGACCGCACAGAAGAAATCAATATCCAGTTATTGGGAAGCAAGGTTCTAAAGATTTGCTACAGTACCATATTTTTTTCCTAAAGACCAAGACATCTAGAAGAAGAGATTTGCAGGGAATCAAACAACATTTCTTTGGACATCTTCAGTGAATAACATATTCTGTTCAATTTTTATCTCTGCAAAAGGAAACATGACTGCAATAGTAATAGAGTCAGAAGACAGGTTGTAAACGCCTTGTCAGAGAAGGCGCTGGAAGGATAGCACATTAACTCGTAAGCCATTAAAAAAAGAGAAAAGTCGACATTCGCTGCAACGTACGACTATGAGAAGTGCGGTGGTGGAAAGAAAACGGTGCAACAGTGAAACAATTAAAGGGGTTATTTCCACTGAACGACACTTGAAGGTAGGCACAATAAAGGCGTTTGAAGCACTCTTTCTAAAAGGTGTCCAAAGTTGCCGATTTTGGTGAGATTGTCCTACCATCAGGAGTGCAAGGTGGCCGCCTAACAGATAATGACAGGAGAACGAAGGATTGGGCAGGATGAATTCAAAGGCTCACAATCCTTATCAGTATGTCTATGGAGTTTGGGGGGGAAACGGGAAAACCCGGGAGAAACCCACTCAAATATGCAGAAATATACAAACTCCTTGTAGATGTTGTCCTTGGTGAGATTTGAACCCAAGACCGAAGCAGTGAAAAGCATCAATTCGAACCACAGAGCCACCGTGATTTTACCATGAGTCCACAGGGAGTCCTCCTTTCAGGACTCACATTTGAATGTGAAGGGTGTCTAAAAGAGTGTCTTGAGTTTTGGAGGACAAATTCTGCCTGTGAGCTACCCAAGCAAACCATCTATTTAACCAAGCTGTATGCAATGGTCCATATTCCCTGGGGAGGCACAGCAGGAAAATTATCCACTTGATGGCATGTTTCCCAGTTGATTGCAAGGGGTTCCCAATATCTGGACATCTAAAAAGGGACAAAAAAAAAAAAGTGGTCGGGGCAGGGGGTTAGGGTGCTTTAAACTTGGGTAACAACTTGTGTTTCTGAACAGAGATGATCAAAAAGATTTGGAAGGCCCTGGTCTAGCAGTCATGTCAGTAGTCTGTGGCTACCGGATGGCAGCCTTGCGAATCATCCACCTGACGGAATCCGCAGCATTCTCATTTCTATAGAAGATACAGGTATAGTTAAACCAGTGATCGTTGGGTCATTTGGTAAAAAAAACACATCGCTGAGGTAGCAAACTAGCCATATATACATTATGCCGTGTTAGTCAACGGCACCGAACTTTTGGACAAAAATTCAAAATGGCCGACTTTTTCCCAAATGATGACAATGTGTCGTTGGTTGTCTAGAATGGTTGTTCGTTGTTACATTTCACCTAACGGAACAAATCGTTTGAGTTGAAATGTTTGGTTTTTCTAAACTTTAGACTAATTTACATGACCATCTTAAGATCCATTGTAGGGAAGTTTCACCCTCTTCAGAAGTATTTCATGCAAATGTAAATGACTTGTTCAAGCACAATAAAACACATTTGTAAAAACGGCTTTAATACATCCTAATCCCCAACATTGCGTTTTTCTGAGCTCGTTAAGAAGCATTGTGTAATGTATCCCCCCATGTCGAGGTTCTCTGTAGGAGAATTACAAAGCCCGTGTACCAGGAGTAGTACAGAGAACCTACAGAAGTCCTCACCATATGCCGACAGTATCATTTTTTAATAATTAATTGTTCATCAAAGTGATAGAAGAACAGGAACGCTAAATTCAAAGTTATTCAAATTCCAGCTATGAATAATGGATGATTTTCATATTAAATACACAGTGTATTAAGCAGTCTACATTTCATTTAATTCTGTCCTTTAGTTTAACTATTTGGGAGAACATAATGAATGATAGATCGGCAGAAATATCACTATGTGGAGCCTGTTTAAAATTCGAGGAGCATGATTCATGTCTGAATTTTGACAATTCGATGTCTGTAGATAAAAAAAAAAAAAAAGTATCTGAAAGTGGATGAAGTCACTGAAAACTGCTCTGTAAAGTCAGAGTGAGTGTCCGCCTCATGTCACTATAACAGTTAATTTATATACTCGCCAATTAAAAGACTTATCAGACGAGTCCTCCAACTTCACTAAATTAGATGCAGTAGGAATGTTATGTACTTGCCCTACAGTCATTATCGAATTTTCTCCAGGTTCAATATCATGGGCTAAAAGTCGGAGCCAAGGCTTTCCTGAGCTGGAGGCAAATTTGAAGTTTGCTGAACTTGTCTTGAATCTAAAAAGTCGTGCTGCCCTCTAACAAATTCCTCCCTTCCTTGTTATGCCTGTGCGACTGCTGCCCAATTGGCAATGCTCATGTGGCTCCGAGGCAAATTTACATGGCACAACTGTCTTCCCTTAGAAAATGTCTAGGCATGGGCTATAAAATTACAGCCTGTAATAAGGAACTGTGATATAGTTAAGGTGTGTGTGCATATATACGTGTGCGCGTATGCATATGTGTGTGCGTATGCATATATACGTGTGCGCGTATGGTGTATGCAGACATGTGACAGAAATTTATATACATATAAACATACACACATCCAGTGCATACAGGTGTATACATGAATGTATACATACATACACACAAGTATACACCTGTATGCACATGTATACTGCACTGTATGCACATACATAGTTGTGTGAGAAATTGTATGCCCCCTTCCTTCCTGATTTTCTATTCTTTTGCATGTTTGTCACACTTAAATGTTTCAGACCAAACAAATTTACATATAAGGCTACTTTCACACTAGCGTCGGTTCCGACGCTAGCAATGAAACGGAGGCACAACGGAGGCAGCGGATGCATTTTTCATGCGCATCCGCTGCTCCATTGTAAGGTGCGGGGAGGTGGGGGCGGAGTTCCGGCCGCACTTGCGCGGTCGGAAAAAGCGGTCCGTCGGCAGCAAAAAACGTTACATGCAACGTTTTTTGCTCCCGGCGGTCCGCCTCAACACGACGCAACCATCGCACGACGGTTGCAATGTGTGTCAATGCGTCGCTAATGTTAATCTATGGGGCAAAAACGCATCCTGCAAACAACTTTGCAGGATGCGTTTTTACCCCTAAACGACGCATTGCGACGTATTGCAAAAAACGCCAGTGTGAAAGTGGCCTAAGACAAAGATAACACAAGTAAACACAAAATGCAGTTTTGAAATGAAAGTCTTTACTAAGGGAAAAAGAAATCCAAACCAACAGGGCCCTGTGTAAAAAAAAGTGATTGCCCCCCTCCCCTTAAAACATAAAAAAAACTGTGGTTTATCACATCTTTGGGAAGCAGAGTTCAAATTCCCTACCCACACCCAGGCCTGATTATTGTCACACCTGTTCTCAAGCAAGAAATCACTTAAATAGGACCTGGCAGACAAAGTGAAGTAGACCAAAAGCCAGTCAAAAGCTAGATAATCATACTATCCAAAGAAATTCTGGAAAAAATGACAAAGTAATTGAGGTCTAGTAGTCTGGAAATGGTTCAAAAGCCATATCTAAAGCTTTGGGACTCTGGCAAACCACAGTAAGGCTATGTGCACACGTTGGGGATTTACTGCGGATCCGCTCCGTTTCTTTTCATGCAGAAACGCTGCAGATCCGCAAGTGATTTACAGTACAATGTAAATCAATGGAAAAAAAATTGATGTGCTAATGGTGTGGAAAATTCCGCATGGAAACACTGAGGATCAAAAGAAGGAGCATGTCATTTATTTGTGCAGATCTGCAGCGTCTTTGTACCCATGCCATTATAGAAATCTGCAGGGGTAAAAACGCATGAAATCCACACAAAATCCGGACAAAATCCGCACAAAAAAAACGCATCAAATCCGCACCTGTGTTTCCTACCAAGAGATGCAGAATCCGCACAAAAAATTCCAGAGGCAAATCAGCAACGTGTGCACATAGCCTAAGAGCTATTATCCAAAAATGACAAAAATATTGAACATTGGTGAACCTTCCCAGGAGTGGCAGACTGACCGAAATTACCCCAAGAATGCAGCGACAACTCATGCAAGAGGTCACAAAAGACACCACAACAACATCCAAAGAACTGTAGGCCTCATCGGCCTAAGGTTAGTGTTCATGACTCCACCATAAGAAAAAGACTGGGGTATAAATGGCCTACAGAGAGTCATCTCCGTTATGCAAGAAAACATCTTGATGATCCTCAAGACTTCTGGAAGAATACTCTGTGGACTGACTAGACAAAAGTGGAACTTTTTGGAAGGTTTATGTCCCAATACATCTGGTGCAGAAGTAACATAGCATTTCAGAAAATAAACATTATACCAACAGTAAAATATGGTGGTGTTATTGTGATTATCTGGGGGTGTTTTTGCTGCTTCAGGACCTGGAAAGACTTGCTTTAGTAAATGGAACCATGAATTCTGCTGTCTACCAGAAAATCTTGAAGGAGAATGTCTGGCCATCTGTTCATGGCGTCAAACTGAAGAGCACTTGGGTTATGCAGCAGGACAATGACCCAAAACACTCCAGCAAGTCCACCTCTGAATGGCTTATGAAAAACAAAATTAAGACTTTGGAATGGCCTAGTCAAAGTCCCGACATTAATCTAATTGAGATGCTGTAGAATGAGCTTAAAAAGGTGGTTAATGCTCGGAAACTCTCCAATATGGCTGAATTATAAAAATTCTGCAAGGATGAGTGGGCCAAAATTCCTCAAGAGCGTTGAAAAAGACTGATCGTCAGTTATCGCAAACGCTTGACTGCAGTTGTGGATGCCAAGTGTGGCCCAACCAGTTATTAGGTTTAGGGGGAAATCATTATTTCACGCAGGGCCCTGTAGGTTTGGATTTCTTTCTCCCTTAATAAAGACCTTCATTTCAACACTGCATTTTGTGTTTACTTGTGTTATCTTTGCCAATATGTACATTTGTTTGGCGACCTGAAACTTTTACATGTGACAAGAATAGGAGATCAGGACGGGGCCAACACTTTCACACAACTGTATACACACATATACAGGTCAACATTTTTTTATAGAGATTTCTCCTATTGCGTCTTTCCCACTCCGTTGAAAATGGAAACTTCAGCAGCAACAGTTACGGTGTCTGTGGTGTTCGGGAGGTGGGCTCAGCTAAAAGGGGTCCACAAAAAGTATTGGTCCCAAGTACTGTAGTGCCGAGAAGACCGTCTATATCTAGGAGAGTGATCAGGTTCTAACAATGAGCTGTGCCCACGATAAATTACAAAAAAAAAGTATATACAAAAAATAAAAATATATATCTGGAGCAAACCAGAAGCACCATCATAGGTTGGGTTTAACATGATAATAAATTAAGAAAAATGCTAATTGTTATGACAGTTCATGAAGAGCGGAGTTGATACCAAAGTTTTCATAACTTCACTTTATCACTTGTTTAATTCTCCAAGAGGAAACACAAATAGAGACTGAAGTGAAAATGCAAAATGTGTGATAAAAAGGGCAGGGATTTATATTAGTGTTGTCCTGAATCAAATGCTGCACTACACATGGATGAGTGATGGATCCAAGGTTAGAGGGAGTCAGTCAGCAGAAAATGACTGCTCAAACCAAGCACAGCTTGTTGGTTTTCCTGCATCATGCGCTGCACCAAGCACAACAATTAGAAGCTGCTCGGAATGACATTTTAAAGGAACCTGCCAGCAGGATTGTGCTCAGTAACCTACAGACAGTGTCAGGCCAGCGCCATTATACTGATTACAATGATAGAAAGATTAAACAAGAACCACAGCACAGATTTCATCAACATAGGTATCGCTGTTATCAGTATAACGGCGCCGACCTGACACGGTCTGTAGACTACTGAGCACAATCCTGCTGACAGGTTCCCTTTAAGAACTTGACTATTTAAAAAGCTGACGAGCGTGTGTGCAAGGTTTCCTGAAAAGGCAACGCGTCATCGGAAAACTACATTTAAACAAAAAACAAAAAATCAGTATTCGTTCTTCTATTAAAATATATTTTTAAACCATATTTTTTTGTTCCATGTCAATATGTATTAAAAAAAAAAAAAGTCAGTTTTCACCCTGACCACTTTCTCCTACTGGCTGACATACAGCACGACCAGAACACTCTCCCACAGATGTCTATAGGCATCTCATGTTCACTCTTTCCTATAGTCCAAGTGACTGCTATAAATCATACTGCTGAAGGCAATTAGTGCTGTAAGCAAAATGACTGCCTCCTGTCCAAGATCCTATTCCAATATATAGTAGGTGTAATATTAGCAAATATCTCCAATTAGAAATGTAGTATAGTTCTTCTGATTAGCTATGTCTCTTTCCTCGTGCGCAGGCATTCCAGGACCTTCGTTATCCATTGTTACGACCACTGATATAGTGACAGGTAGTTGCTACTGGTTGTAACCATGGATACCTAAGGTCCTGCAATGCCTGCACAAGAGGAAAGAGACAGTGATAGCAAATCAGAAAAACTATACTAAATTTCCTATTGGAAATATTTGCTAATATTGTTATTATTACAACTACTACACATCTGGATAGTATCTTGTAGATGGGAAGACCCCTTAAATCAAAATATAGGGAAAAAACTACCAGAAAATAAAACATTAGAAAATAAGACACCATCTAGTGTAATTTGGAAATGATATTTTCCCTTGAGGTAATGGCACACCAATAGGAGAGCCATACAAGACAACATCAGTATTCTGCTCAGTGCTCTCTAGGTGGGGGCTACACTACAGATTATACATCGCAGCCCAAGATATTAACGTTACACCTGTGGCCATAAGTGATGCAACATTAGTCATTGCTTTGGTCACCTACATAGCCACCAAGAGCCATCATCCCATCTCTAGAATGGGCGACCAAGGCCGGTGGACAAAGTGATTCTCCACCTACAAAGTATACTACAGGGTAATATAACATCTACCCTACATTTACCCAATAACTTAAGGGTACTAAATACTTAACAAAAATATAAAACGCAACACTTTTTTGCTTGCTACCATTTTTCGTAAGCTGAACTTAAAGCTCTAAGACTTTTTCGATGGTCACAAAAGGTCTTTTTTCTCACAAATATTGTTGACAAATTTGTGTAAATCTGTGTTGGCGAGATCTTCTCCTTTGCCGAGATAATCTGTCCACCTCAAAGGTGTGGCGTATCCACATGTTGATCAGCCACATTATTACTGCACAGGTGCCTTAGGTTGGCCAGGTCGTTGATTGTGACCGGTGGAGTGTTGGTCCTCTGCACATCGATGGCTGCGTGAAGCTGCTGGGTATATTGGCTTGAACTTGAACCTGATGTCGTAAACGCTGATGCAGAGTATCCCAAGCAGGCTCAATGTCTGGTGAGTATGTTGGCCCTGCAAGAACTTTCCACAGCCACTGAAGAGGAGTGGACTAATATTCTATGGGCCTCAATCAACAACCTGATCAACTCTATGAGAAGGAGATGTGTTGCACTGCGTGAGGCAAATGGTGGTTTTCTGACCCCCCACGGATCTTGCCCAAACGGCAAATTTTATAATGGCCACCCTAGGGCACTAGTGCAATAATCATGCTGTCCAATTATATCTTGATATGGTGAGGTGGATGGATTTTCTTGGCAAAGGAGAAGAGCTCACCAACACAGACTTGGTCACATTTGTGAGAAATAGGTGTTTCGTGAACAAAGGATAAGTCTTAGATCTTTGAGTTCAGCTCATGAGAAATGGGAGCGTTTATATTTTTTTCAGTATATATACATTGCTGCCAAGAAACCCTATAAATGACAATGTTGTACTTTGGAGAACAAGTTGGGTGGGCCACTTCTATAATCTTCTCTTTTTGTTGAACAAAGTCAATGACGCGAAGGGCAATCGAGTGGGATATCTTCATTCATCGCTCGTTTCAAAAGGATTAAAATCATGTCCCCTCTAATCTTCAACGCGGGAGAACATCTTCCATTCATTCATTAATATATAGTAAGAAGAGTTAAGCAAAGTGTGTGGGACACAATCCGCCACCGCTAACAGCAACACGGCTCCCTAGGAACCCGTCCCCGGTAATAGCCGGCGGCTCGCTTCTTCTTCAATAGCCGCCTCTGTCGCTACAATGTATATTCTATCTACATGAAAGCACATAATGCGAAATTCTAAAGAAACCAATACAACACTTCAAGGAAGATCACCGCATTGTGCTCCAGTCTGGTGAATTATAACCAAGGCAGAATGTGAAGTCAAGGAGTCCCGCCAGCTCACTCATTGCCATCTTCACGCTCTTCGGTTACATCTTGCAATACAATATGTGTTTATTTTAATAATCTACTCTTGTCTGAGTCCTATCCGTTCCCCGATGTAGTGCAGCTAGTACCGAGAAGAGAACGTTTTAACTTTCCCCACAAATAGATTGGAGGAGCACAAAGGCGAGCTCCCCATACATCCAAACCCTCCAGTCTTATGTCTTGATCCTCTTCCTTTTTTTTTTTTTTCATTTCTATATCAATTGCCCAAACACAAAAGCAGAACTTCACTCTTCTAGTCTAAACTATTTGTAGTAACTGCTTTGATCTCCGCTGCACTGCGGGTCATCCCAAGGTGATGGAAACCAAACTCGCTCCCTTGGAAACTACACAAATATATACGACTAAGGAGAAAATAGATCAGAGAAATGAAAAGCAGATGGAATTAAATCATAAAGTTGTAGAAGCGGCTGCTTTGTATTCTACAAGTCAGTGGTGCCATCTACAATATTAAACAATAGCAAATTCATTATCGGAATCACTGTTTAGAAGTGTAATAAAAAGTAAAAAAATGCTATGATTGCCGCAATCGAAGGAAGGGCTGTAGTAGACTCCAAGTGACCAGTTAGTTTTTGAAGTTGATGTCTTGATCAAAGGCACTCAATACTCGAGAGCTGTGCGTTGGGGACAAATGTTGGCCATCTGGGCCAACGTCACAGAAAAAATACTGCATCATTGATCCATGAAAAAATTAGTGTTAAAAATAAGTCAGGATTCAGAGCATTGCAGATTGGGGTTTACGAGGCCATTAAGCTAAAAAAAAAGTGACAATTCCTAAGTATCACTTCCATAATTCAAAGAATCTACAATGGGCAAAATGAGCAACAAAACCGGACCACAGCACAATAGAAAGTGGGATAGCACAAAACTACTCCAATAAGAAATAATAATACCAATTAGATAATTATGTTAATTTATTGATGCAAAAAAAAAAAAAAAAAAAGGTAAAAACATATAACAAAAGTACAAAATGGAAGAAGGCAAAAAGAGCAAAAAGTCACCAAAAAAAAAAAAAAAAAAAAAGTAATAAAAAGAAGATGCGATGCAAGGAAGAAAAAAAAAAAATAATCAATCAAATTGATAAAGTGGCCATACCAGGAAAAATAGTGCAATAATATTAAATATAAAAATAATCAATCAAATTGATAAAGTGGCCATACCAGGAAAAATAGTGCAATAATATTAAATATAAAAATAATCAATCAAATTGATAAAGTGGCCATACCAGGAAAAATAGTGCAATAATATTAAATATAATACACTACATATACACACATATATCTGGTAACTAAATAAGGAGAATATTCATAAATTATTGTTGAGATATAGGATTATAGGTATACATATGTACGATTAGGAGTCGAAATAAAGTGCAAGTGCAAAGTCAGAAGGGTCATAAATAGGTCTAATACCGCAATTCCCTTATACAGATAGAAAACCTGTAAAAATTAATCAAAAACATTGATCAAGACATGTGATCATGTTGAATGGTGACTTCCTGCTCCTCTGCCATGCACCCCAACGCACGTTTCGCAATTTGCTTCCTCAGGGACCACAGCACTATATAAAGATGGTGGCCTGGATTGACTAATCACATTTTTCTTTTATTCTATGTGGATGGTAGAGTTTAACTGCATCTCTTACTTGAGAGAACAGATGGCACCATGCTGCACTATAGGAAAAAAGTAAATCTGTGTGATACTCTGGGTAATGTTTTCCTGGGAAATATTGAGTCTTGTCTTCTATTTGGAGCTTATTTTCCTTGTTCTATCAGCCAGAACATTGTGTAGACCAAGAACCCCCCACTTTCCTTCGCATCTACAGTACAGACCAAAAGTTTGGACACACCTTTTCATTTAAAGATTGTCCTGTATTTTCACGACTATGAAAATTGTACATTTACACTGAAGGAATCAAAACTATAAATTAACACAAGTGGAATTATATACTTAACAAAAAAGTTTGAAACAACTGAAATTATGTCTTACATTCTAGGTTCTTCAAAGTAGCCACCTTTTGCTTTGATGACTGGTTGCTCATCAAGAGAATGCCAAGAGTGTGCAAAGCAGTCATCAAAGCAAAAGTTGGCTGCTTTGAAGAACCTAGAATATAAGAAATAACAAAAAAGTGTGAAACAACTGAAATTAAGTATATAATTCCACATGTGTTAATTAATAGTTTTGATGCCTTCAGTGTGAATGTACAATTTTCATAGTCATGAAAATAGAGAAGAATCTTTAAATGAGAAGGTGTGTCCAAACTTTTGGTCTGTACTGTATACTCCCTAAAGGCAGTACCCTTTTCAGTAACAAAATGCTAATGCAAATTTTGGAAACCTATGAAAATTCTTTGCAACCTGGTGCTGTCTAATTTCTACATGAATTGCCCCTGTATCATATTTTGATGCCTCCTTCTTCCCAGTGATGTTCTGTATGTGTGACCTCACATGTAATAAATGATACACATGGTCGCAAGTGTTTGGGATATTTCCTTTAAAATGATCAAGGTGCAGGGCAGGCAAATAAACAGGAGAAAATAGAGTTCTATAGACTCAAATGACAAAATGGGAATTTTTATTTTTTTTGCAATATTAAGACTTTCATAAATCCAATTTTAGATTTCCCTTTTACGCTCAAGTACCCTCATAGGAATTGGTATAACGTTGATCAATATGGTCTCCAGAAAGGCATAGAAACCTGATTAAATGCATTGGGCAAATGTCCTACATTCTCAAAGTCTCTAACATTACAGTCAATTTTAGAAAATTGCAAAATATGACTCCGCTGTGCTTATTTTAGACTGAAAAAAACGGAAAAGTTGGATGAAGACAGGAAATGTTGTCAACTCTTTGTTGCTCTACGGAAAGTTGAGGGATGATTCTGTCGACTCCTCTGGGACTCTTACAGTCAATCGAATTCCAAACTGCCTGCCAAAATTTCACTGAATTACCTCTTTAATCTTTCCATGGCACTACAAACTAAACTGTAAGTGTTTGGACAAGGTCTCGTGGACGCTGCCAAATCGTTGCATAAACAGGGATACTTTGTAATAAATAGGTCTCTCAAAATTATTACATCAAAATGGAAAGCGGTTGGGGCTTCACAACGTCGATATGTTCCCATCCAGTACATCAGAGACATTTTGGAATGCCATCTTAAAAATTATTTCATGACGATAAATCCTAACTGAAAATTCCTAAAAAAAAAATCATATATACTCATATTCAGAGCATGTGAATATATTATGAGTTCAACAGTGATTTCTCTATTTTATGCCCGGGGCAATTATTGGAACATAAAAAATCTCCAAAAAGATTTGTACACCTATTTTTCCACTTCCTACTCCCCATCACAGCTGCAAGATTAAATGACTTAGAAAGTATGACAATTAATCCTAAATGATATTTGTTTTAATCCAGAAGTGTCACCCAGCTTCAGATTTTCATTCACGAGACTAGAGACACCCATTCTACTGAACAAACGCCATAAGTTTTAACTTCTGCCTCCTTTGAAAAGAGTTACTGGCACAATGTATCCTGGAACAGATTAGGGGCCCTTAAATGAACCTTAGTCTATGAGATACAGATACAAGACTTAATCGAAATGTGTCCCTGAAGACCAGACAGGTTTCTTTTAAGAATCCCATGTTTGGCTACAAAACTGGCCATACACAAGACGATTGATCAACGGAGAGTTTTCACTCTAAACTTACCAAAAACATGCATGCTCTGCCAAGAAGATTGGAAAAAGCCAATGTGAAACCTCATAAGAGAAATGTACTGTATCAAGCATGTCAAATATCATCATGACTGATCAACCAATGGGGATGGGGGGGTGGTGAGTCAGGGGAATCTCACACACAGTCACCTGATCCCAGCAAAACTGAGCTTTTTCTATTGTGTATGACCACAAAAGCAGTAGGAGACCTCCCCTACTGATCAGTCTGTAAAAGAAGCCACACGACACTAAGCTCACCCCTATTAATAAGTCCAGCCCATGAGCAACCCTTATTATTTATTATTATACATTTTTATAGCGCCATTTATTCCATGGCGCTTTACATGTGAATACGAGGCAAATATAGACAAGTACATTAAACATGAGCAGATAACAAGGCACACGGGTACATAAGGAGGGAGGACCCTGCCCGCGAGGGCTCACAGTCTGCAGGGGATGGGTGATGAAACACTAGGAGAGGGTAGACTTATTAATAAGTCCAGCCCATGAGCAACCCTTATTAATAAGTCCAGCCCATGAGCAACCCTTATTAATAAGTCCAGCCCATGAGCAACCCTTATTAATAAGTCCAGCCCATGAGCAACCCTTATTAATAAGTCCAGCCCATGAGCAACCCTCATTAATAAGTCCAGCCCATGAGCAACCCTCATTAATAAGTCCAGCCCATGAGCAACCCTTATTAATAAGTCCAGCCCATAAGCAACCCTTATTAATAATTCCAGCCCATGAGCAACCCTCATTAATAAGTCCAGCCCATGAGCAACCCTTATTAATAAGTCCAGCCAATGAGCAACCTTTAATAATTGTAGAGCTCATTACAAATGGATTCCCAGTGAGAACCTGTGGCCAAGCGTTTTTGTTTTTTTACTTTATCATTCATTTTTAGGATCCTTGTTCCTTAATTGTAAATGTATACATAAATGTATATATCAGGGGTCCAACGTTTAAAGAGAGGATTTTTGCAAACCAAAAAAACCCCCCTACACACGCCATAGAAATATTTCCATTGTACCTTTTCTGGATTATTCCTGAGGCTGCCATTGAATTATTTCACCTTTCATCAATCTAACGCTCTCGGCGTAAAGGAATCAGAGGGGTTATTCAGACCAGATCAGAAAACTGTTTTTGGCTAATTTTATTTTAAAAAAATTACTAACAGACTTTTGCATCCTAAATTCAACCAATTTGAAATTTCATGAATATGGCTGAGAAAAAAAAAAACTAATACAAGAGATTTTCACAGCTGCCAAGCTCTACTTTGCAATACACAGATTATATGCAAAATTAATGCATATGTGCTATAAGTTGATGTGTAACATGAACGTCTCGGCCCGACTCCAGAGCTTTCTAGTAAATCATTAACTGTGCATAAAAAAATCAACGTAGTCCACTCCTCAACTTATATTTGGTTTCTGGCTTCAGACTTATTAGGTTTGGAAGACTAAACAAGGGCTGGAAAGTTCAGGCAAGACCGTGCACTGTCTTCAGCAGGTAGAGGATGAAAATGTGCTATGTAAACTTCTGAAAACTGCAGAGATACAGGATAATAAAAAAATAAAAACAACATGGCTGGTTTTTTTTCCAAAAACAGCACAAAAGTCCAGAGGTTGCGTATCCAGGCTCTAATGGAAAACAGACATGCACTACTCAAAGGTCATGGAATTTTGGAAATTACAGTATAGATCGACAAGTTAATGATATGTAAATATTAAAATAAAAATGGAAATATATATATTTAAAAAAAATTTTTTTTTGAATCTCGATTTATTCAGTATCGAGTATGAGCACCACATGCAGAAACCCCCGCACTTACAGACCTTGGCATGTTATGTTATTAATGCTTGTCTGAGAAATGCTGCACAAGTTAGAACACTTTGCAAAATCATCAAGATCCGCTACTGGCAGCACCCTCTACAATAACCAACCAATGACATCCCAGATGAGCTCAAAGGTATACAAGTCAGGAGACCGTGCAGGCCATTGTAGCACATTTAGACTAAGGAGGATGCCCACAGTAGCAAGTTAAAAAAAAAAAAGTTAAGTGTTGTGTTGAAAAAGGTCTCCTGGGACACTTTGCAGAAAAGACTGTATGACTTGTTCCACCACCAAATCAATGTCATGCAGCATTGATCGTGCACCTGGTATGAAATGGTCCGGCTACTGTACCTTATGCCACCTCATACCATAATCCCAGAACTAGGAACTGGTGTGAGATTCTCACATGAAGGCATCTTCATGGAGGTCACGTCATCTCTCTGAAAGGAACACATGGAGCAGAACATAACCTCAATGGGTGAAAAGAAGGACCTATGAAGCAAGGAGTTCAGAACATTGTTCTGGTGACCACAATGGTAACGCCATGAAGAAGCCTTCATGAGGGAACATCTACACTGGTCCTACTCTTGGGATTATGGAGTGGGGTAGCATTATGTAAGGCAGATTGACCCTTCTGGTCTTCATTTCAAGTACACCAACAGCTCCACCTATTTTGGTTGTGTGGCCAGTGGTGCAACAAATCTATGCAACAATTAAAAAAAATGGAAATACTCAAGGGTCACCAAAGAAAAGACCACTAACCGTCCTCAAACACTAGGAAAAATTGATTCACCAAGTTAGGGTGTGAAGGAGAGGTGCATATGGGCATCTCCAATTGAAATCTTATCTCCGGCATATTTCAAGACATTGACCCTCAGGGTTGCATACTATTCATGAAAACCTTGCATGTAAGTTTCCCTACACCAACTGGATTTCTGCAAGTAGAACCAGTACCCCATGAAAGAACCATTGACCTTGATTGATTGTCCAACCCCCCTCATTGAGAATAATGTGATATCCTTTGTGCTTGGGGGTGTTCTTTTAACATTTATTAATAAAAAGTATCAAATTATTTCTTATTAACCTTGAAACAAATAAATATATCCAACAGCAACATTCCGGATACTCGTCCGGTCGCTCCTAACAAACTGCTTAGTTTAAGTCGAGAGATAGAAATCTCGTCAAATAATGTTCTGCAAACTTAAAATGATTTCCACAAATGGACAGCTTTGATTTATGATTATCACCACAACACCAAGACAAATAATTTATGGAGGAACAGAATATTCTAAGAGGAGAATTTTCAGAACATACACAAGATAAATAGCAGGATGGAAACATCAGCCCTCTGTGCCGCGGTGCTAATATGGATGATGTATAGGAACTTGTAATGATTTATAACTTATGTATCCCGGAGCCGTGACTGAAAAGAAACAAATTGCTTACTGTTAGCACAAATCCATTTTCAGGTAAAATATGGGCTTGAACTTTGCTAATCAAATAATGGCCGTTGTGCCTATGCAGCGCTTATATACGAGCGGCGGGTCATCGTAGAAGGGATGAAACATTGCTGGATACAAAGTCTTTATGGAGGTCTACGTGTTTTCTACAATTTAGTAGTTTCTACTTTCAGAATATTAAATGCGCCAGGGAAATGGCTTAAACGGCACTTTCACTCGTGGAGTCTTCATATACGAACTTATCCTTTCAGCAGTAAGAAGGCATCGATCCGTACAGGGCACAAGCCGCAATTTACGACATCGGAACAAAGGCAATGGACACCACTCCACAAAGAAATTTTTTAGAGGGGTAGAAAAACTTGTAAACAGTGAGAAGGGGGCTTACAGCAAAGGTCAAAAATGGGCTAAATTCTGATGCTGCTTAAAGGGAACCTGTCACCCCGAAAATCGCGGGTGAGGTAAGCCCACCGGCATCAGGGGCTTATCTACAGCATTCTGTAATGCTGTAGATAAGCCCCCGATGTTACCTGAAAGAGGAGAAAAAGACGTTAGATTATACTCACCCAGGGGCGGTCCCGCTGCTGGTCCGGTCAGATGGGCGTCTCTGGTCCACTGCGGCGCCTCCCATCTTCATTCCAAGACGTCCTCTTCTGATCTTCAGCCACGGCTCCGGCGCAGGCGTACTTTGTCTGCCCTGTTGAGGGTAATGCACAGTACTGCAGTGCGTAGGCGCCGGGCCTCTCTGACCTTTCCGGCGCCTGCGCACAGCAGTACTTTCCTCTGCCCTCAACAGGGTAGACAAAGTACGTCTGTGCCGGAGCCGTGGCTGAAGATCAGAAGAGGACGTCTTGGAATGAAGATGGGAGGCGCCGCAGCGGACCAGAGACGCCCATCTAACCGGACCAGCAGCGGGACCGCCCCTGGGTGAGTATAATCTAACGTCTTTTTCTCCTCTTTCAGGTAACATCGGGGGCTTATCTACAGCATTACAGAATGCTGTAGATAAGCCCCTGATGCCGGTGGGCTTACCTCACCCGCGATTTTCGGGGTGACAGGTTCCCTTTAACGTCATTGCACCCCCTAACCACCTGGGGCAGTATGGCCTAATGCTTGGCTGTAGGTCTGGTGGAGATGGGACAGTATATAATATTTACACACTGTTTACAAGTACAACAGACTCATCCGGTCTACAGATTTGTTTAATAATTGAGTCGGTTTATAATGTAAGATCAGGTGATAAGTCAGCTTTAATTTGAAAACCAATTACGGTACATACAATTGCGTCAAAAATGAGTTACAATTTTTCATTTGCCCAATCTTTTCATATTATAATCCAGCTGTACAATGTTATCAACTAAACTGTTAGGAATTTGTTTGCATGCATATTTATTTATTTATTTATTTTTTAAGTTAGAGGTAATTGAGGAGCGACACGATTCACTGACAATTACAAACATAAAAATGCTTGTCATTTACCGAACACCAACAAGCAAACATGAATTAATGACTTAAAATTACTTTCTTTTATAGCGAGTTGAGCAACAACAAAAAAAAGCGTGAGCGCAGTCATAGAAATATAATGAAAGCAAAGACTGGAAAACAAAAACAGTAAAAGATGGAGAACATGTTCCTTTTCGCTTAAAATAAAATGCATAAGATAAATGTGTCAACATCATCAGTAACTCAGACTCCGGTCTCATGCAATGCAGCAAAGAGAACTGCCATTGCTCATTCATTGTTTATAAGGGGCGTTCCACCATGAAGACAGTCATCCTAAGCCATGGAGGAATACCCATGCCAAAAATGTTGGACATGTAGGATTAAGCTGTAGAACCGCTATAGAAATGCAGCAATGGTAATCTACAAATATTGTAACCTCAGCAATTATTATTAGAAAATATTTTCCAGATTTTTTTTTTTACATTGAGTTTTCTTCGAGACGACCGACACCGTCAGAAGACAACCGGCACCGTCAGAAGACAACCGGCACCGTCAGAAGACAACCGCCACCCTCAGAAGACAACCGCCACCCTCAGAAGACAACCGCCACCCTCAGAAGACAACCACCACCCTCAGAAGACGACCGCTACCCCAGAAGACAACCGCTACCCTTTCCAGTACTCCTTATTAAACCATTTAACCAATGTCAAACAAATGTAGAAACATTAGCATTTTCATGCATATAAATATATGATGCAACTATACATCTCCAAGAAAAAGAACATTAATAACATGACAATATAGAACCACTTACCATGATGGACAACGCCCTTCAGTCCATGAATAATAGGATCCAGAGCAGGATTGTT
This sequence comes from Ranitomeya imitator, assembly GCF_032444005.1. NCBI lineage: Eukaryota > Metazoa > Chordata > Amphibia > Anura > Dendrobatidae > Ranitomeya > Ranitomeya imitator. Next base: position 26,652,363 of record NC_091289.1, read on the forward strand.
TTTCTGTGTGGCCTAAAAGAAAAGGAAAAGGGAAAGAAAATATTAAAAAAGGACAAAGTTATAATTTTATGATTGTCGTATATTTGTTTCTCCTATAGAAACGCGTTGCTTCTGGTTTGGCAAAAACACGTAATTCGACCCATATATCTAAAATGTATCTTTATCGTCCAGAATATCTAATCTCTTTTGTTTTTTTAGACCGTATTTTAAGGTTGATAGCTGGCAAGTCCAGATTTTGCTCATATTTAGAATTCTTTACTTATTTTTATCTTGTTTTGGTACAGTGGGCCAAACCTGTTTTTCATGTGTACTGGTATAAGCATAAACCTGTCATACCAACGAATGAGTGTTCATAAAAATGCTCAATCCCAATTATGGACCCGTGTAAAACTGTGGCTATATTAGCACTTGTTCTTCAGGTTACAGTTTTTGTCAGCAAGAATTAATCGATTTTTGGCAATGGGTCAAAAACAGCCAATCTCAATGAGTTAACTCTTGACAACTCTCCACCAGCGCAAGGTTTAAATCTCGACTTGGCTGCATTCTACCAAGGGAAAGAAGTACAGTATATAGTGCGATGAGTAACAGATTATATGATGGAGCCCAACTTCAAGAATTTAATGATACACTCCATAGAGGCTACTTGTCCCGTTGGACAGTAACTTACTAAGCTATGGTGTTGCCAAATTGCAATTTTCAACACGTCTCGACAGTTTTAGCTTTGCGACATCTGGAAAGCCTCACGTTGAAGACCACCGCTCCCAATACCTGACAATGAGTCGCTAAATGTCCAGGCATAAAACTATTCCCCTCTAAACCATCTGCAAACAAAAAATTTCACTTATGGGAAAAAAAATCTTCAGATCCCAATAAAAGTCCTTCAAATCGTATAATTTTATTCACCTACATGAAAATTTTCATCTTAATATCTTTATTGTAAAAAGTTTCCTATATAAGGATTTGGGGAAATACAGATTTAGTAGAATTTTATTTTAAAGAACCATCTCGTCTTCTTGACCGAAATATGGGACGAAGCACAGAATATAGAGGGGAAAATATATATTCTAAAAAACCCAAAGTGTTAAAAAAAGATGATGTTAAGATCTGAACATGCCCGAGGTCATGGGAGGAGATGGCTTTGTCGATATGGTCAAAAACAGAGTTGGATGTTATAGAGTCTAATATTCTGACTTAAAGTGTTTGAAAACTACTTTAGCCACTCGGGAAACTCATTGTGAACCTTGCAGAACTGTTGGAAATCTTACCGCTCATGAACTTCAGTCTTGGTTGATTTAGAACAGTTTTTCCATAAAAACACCGTTGTGAGCACTGCTACGATGTCTACCATTATGTGAGTCGTGACCGGAGTATTTTTTAGACCCTCATTATAAAAGATGTTCTTTGTTTGCCACTCTTGGACTTCACAATGCAGCCTCGGCTTCCTCAATAATGTATTAATATGGGGAAAAAGTGAAAAATTTATGTTTGCATGGGTTATGTATTATTCTATATATTATGTATAAGAACATCTTGGATATTTTGGGTTAGTTCAGTAACAAAATACCGAATTCTCACTGATAGAGTTTAGAAGTGTTTTTCATACATTCATGGAGTCTGGTCTATTACAAAAGGGTCTTTAGAGTTGTTGATGCATTGCTTACGTTGGATTGTTCTCTATATATTTTCAAAATTCTCATTTTATAAATATATATTATTTACTATGCTTTTTTATATGGTCATGACCTATATTTCAGAGCTCTTTTTTAGAAATAGGACCTGCCACCCAGAGGAAATTTAAAGCAGAGGAAGAACACTGGCCCAAGCCATAAAACCTTAAAGGGTTATTCCTATCTTTAGAATTCATCCCCTATCTGCCAAGTATTCCCATCACTGGAAGACCCACTGATCCCAAGAACAGGTCTCTGCAGAGGCCAATCCGAACAGAGTGGTAGCCGGACAAGCGCACCATCATTTCACCTTATCACTATTCAGTCTGAAATATGCAAATTGGCAAAAAAACAATTGATGAGCAAATAAAGCATTCGTGTTCCTATTCAGCCCTACAAAAATCCCATCCTTTTCTCTTTATCTTTCCAAATTTAACCTCTTTCTACCCTCGGACGGGATAGCATGTCCGAGGGCAGAACCCCCGCTTTGATGTGGGTTCCGGCGGTTAGCCCGCATCAAAGTCAAGACATGTCAGCTGTTCTGAACAGCTGACATGTGCCCGCAATAGGCGCGGGTGGAATCACGATCCGCCCGCACCTATTAACCAGTTAAATGCCGCTGTCAAACTCTGAGGCTATGTGCACACGTTCAGAAATTCATGCAGAAAATTCCTGTGGAAATCCGATATGCAAATTGCCTCTTCTGAGAAAAAGAGGACTTAAACTCTATAGCGCCACCTATTGGAAGTAGCGATCCTACAAGTCACAACCAACCCTTTAACGAGTCGTGCAATATGACTTAGGATTAAAGCCAAATCAGTATCTCAATTCACAGACACAGTGTTTCGGGCTGTTGGCCCTCGTCAGTGCGAAGCATGAGAACCGATTTGGCTAGGTGAGAAATCTGGACATTTCTGCCAGATTTCCGCATGAAATCCGCATGCATTTTTTTGCGCGGTTTTTTTGCACGGTTTTGACGCGTTTTTTGCGCGTTTTTTTCCCGGACATTTCCCAATGCATTAGACAGTGGGAAATCCGTGAAAAAAAAATGCAAATTTAAAGAACAGGTTCATTATTTTTCCACAAAACGTTTTTCATGCGGAAAAACGCACATCATGTGCACAGAAATTGCGGATTCCATTATAAATGATGGGATGCTTAATGTATGCAGATTATTTGCGGTTTTATAGCGTTTTTATAGCGCAAAAAAAAACGCAAGTAATCTGCAACGTGTGCACATAGCCTGACAGTGGCATTTAACAAGCACACACCGGTGACCCCCGTCAAGCGATCAGAGGTCATCGGCATAACAACCAGAGTTATCCTTGAGACTTCTGTGGTTGTTGATGCCGGATTGCCATGAGCGCCACCCTGTGGTCAGCACTCATAGCAATGGATCAATTCTGCTACATAGGGGCGATCTGAGCATTGCCTCTATGTAGCAGAGCCAATCACGTTGTGGCAGCTTCTAGCCTCCCATGGAGACTATTGAAGCATGCCAAAATTAAAAAAAAAAAATGTTTTTAAAAATATGAAAAAAAAAATATAAAAGTTTAAATCTTCCCCTTTTGCCCCATTTACAACAACAATAACAAAAAAAATCAAACCTACATATTTGGTATCGCCGCGTTCAGAATCGCCCGATCTATCAATAAAAAATAAAGAATTAACCTGATCGCTAAAAGGCATAGCGATAAAAAAAGTCAAAACCCCAGAATTCCGTTTTTTTGGCCGCCGCGACATTACATTAAAATGCAAAAACGTCAGCTCGGCATGCAAAAAATAAGCTATCACCCAACCACAGATCACAAAAAAATGTAGACGCTACGGTTATCGGAAAATGGGGCAATTTTTTTTTCTGTTTAGCAAACTTTGGAACTTTTTTCACCACTTAGATAAAAAAAGAACCTAGACATGTTTGGTGTCTATGAACTCGTACTGACCTGGAGAATCACAATTGGCAGGTCACTTTTAGCATTTAGTGAACCTAGCAAAAAAAGCCAAACAAAAAACAAGTGTGAGATTGCACTTTTTTGTGCAATTTCACCGCACTTGGAATTTTTTTCCCGTTTTCGAGTACACGACATGCTAAAACCAATAACGTTGTTCAAAAGTACAACTTGTCCCGCATTAAAAAAAATAAGCCCTCACATGGCCATACTGATGGAAAAAAAAAAAAAAAAAGATCTGGCTCTGGGAAGGAGGGGAGTGAGAAACTTAAACGCAAAACCGAAAAAATCTCCGGTCATGAAGGGGTTAAACATAACATTTGAACAAAATGGTATAAATTAAAATAAACCCACAAATCATCCCAACCTAAATTAGAGTGCAATGCAGCTACATTGACAGAAAGTGTTAAAAGTACTCAACGGGGTTAAACTATACAGAATCAAATCATAGAAAGAAAAAAAAAGAATTAAAAAAGGAAGGACTATAAATAGATAGAAAACAGTTGCGAAAAATAGAAAAAAGAAAAAGAACTAGCAAAGTTCAGAATGATTGATGGAATGTGTCATTTGCTGAACGGTAAAGTGGGACAGCTGAAATTTTATTTAAAGCAATCTTAGTGCACCGGACCACTTACTCTCCTTTGAGAAAATAATATGATTCCTTCCCGCCGAACAGCGTCTGCTTATTTAAGCAGCAGTGTACAAGATCTTTCAATCCTTACAACCGTTGAGAAAGAGAAATGACCCACCGGGGGGTAACATTTTATCGGAATGAAGTCTATCTTATAAAAACGGCTACTGGTTTTAAATGCTTTTCCTGCAATGAAAGTAATACCTTGGATGCATCAACCTACGTGAAGCTGAGAATGGACTATTTAATTAGAGACCTTGGTTAAGCAGAAAATAAAGGGTAACTTTTTTTTTTTCCTTTCAAACTCACGATGGAGAAAAATTACCTATTGAGGTGAAAAACTACGCTTCGTGGTCGACGAGAAATTTCTATGGGAAGGAACCGATTTGCTTTGGAAAGTCACTAAAAGACCCTGAGGCCCAACGAGAAAAAAAAATCCATGTTCAAAACGAGGTTGTCCTTTTTTAAGCACACGGAAGATGGAAATCTTAGGTAACCCCATAACAAATACTTCATTGTCATATTCAGATTTTCAGCAAAATATGAAATTATAGTGGTTTTAACCCCTTCCCAGCATGAACCATTTTTTTTTTAATCCCCATACCTTTTATTGGAACTATTTTGAATTGCATAGGACTTTTTTACCTCTTTTTATTTCATCTTTGTTTCGAGTGGTGAGACTATTATAAAACACAAGATGGTGGCCCGATTCTAACGCATCGGGTATCCTAGAATATGTATGTATGTACATAGCAGCCACATAGTATATAGCAGAGGCCACGTCTTATATAGCAAATACTATGTGGCCTGTGCTATATACTATGTGGCTGCTATATACATACTGTACATGCATATTGTAGAATACCCGATGCGTTAATACAGGCCACGCAGTATATAACACAGCCCAAACAGTATATAACACAGCCCACATACTATATAACACAACCCACGCAGTATATAGCAGTCACGCAGTATATAATACAGGTGACGTAGTGTATAACACAGGCGACGTAGTGTATAACACAGGCGACGTAGTATATAACACAGGCCATGCAGTATATAAACACAGGGCACGTAGTATATAGCACAGCCCACGCAGTATATCACACAGCCCACGGAGTATATAACACAGCCCAAGGAGTATATAACACAACCCACGCAGTATATAGCAGCCACGCAGTATATAACACAGGCGACGCAGTATATAACACAGCCCACATAACATATAACACAGGGCATGTAGTATATAGCACAGCCCATGGAGTATATTACACAGCCCATGGAGTATATAACACTGCCCATGTAGTATATAGCAGCCACACGGTATATAACACAGCCCACATAGTATATAACACTGCCCATGTAGTATATAGCAGCCACGCAGTATATCACACAACCCACATAGTATATAACACTGCCCATGTAGTATATAGCAGCCACACGGTATATAACACAGCCCACATAGTATATAGCAGTGTGGGCACCATATCCCTGTTAAAAAAAAAAATAATTAAAATAAAAAATAGTTATATACTCACCCCCTGGGATCCAGCGAAACTCTGGCGATGCGTGCGCGGCTGACGCCATCTTCCGTTCTCAGAGATGCATTGTGAAATTACCCAGATGACTTAACGGTCTCGCGAGACCGCTAAGTCTTCTGGGTAATTTCACAATGCATCTCTGAGAACGGAATATGGTGGCCGGTGCAAGCGCATCGTTGGACGACGGAAGGTGAGAATCAGTTTTTTTTTTTTATTATTATTTTTAACATTAGATCTTTTTACTATTGATGCTGCATAGGCAGCATCAATAGTAAAAAAGTTGGGGACACAGGGTTAATAGCAGCTGTAACGGAGTGCGGTACCTGTGGCCGTTACCGCTGGCATTAACCCTGTGTGAGCAGTGACTGGAGGGGATTACGGAGCGGGCGCCGGGCACTGACTGCGGGGAGTAGTGGAGGGACTAATCGGACTGTGCCCATCGCTGATTGGTCGCGGCAGCCGTGACAGGCAGCTGGCAAGACCAATCAGCGAATGAATAACCGTGAAAGAAGGACAGACAGACAGACTGAAGTGACCCTTAGACAATTATATATATATATATATATATATATATATATATATATATATATATATATATATATATATATATATATATATATATATATATATATATATATATATAGATTAATTCTGCCATATTTTATTATTCGGTACTCACAGTGTAGGATAAACATGATGTATCACATCCAATGGAAGGGACGACTGGTGCGAAATGTTATAAATCCAGCGATGATTGACTGTAGGGATCGCGTGACATAATGTCATGCAATCCATGGGAAAGCCAGTGCCAATACTGCTGGAATGGCACCAGCACCGGAGTGGAGTATAAATTATTATACAAGGGGAAACATAAGTATTTAGAAGGGGTTGTCAGTAGTGGACAACTATTAATCATTTCTTACTTCTACCTGTGTGTTACGGAGAAAGAAGAGCAGGAATCCATCTCTCAGTGTGTGCTGTGCATGGGAGACATCATAGCAGCTATTCTAAACCCACTAGCTCAGAGGCAACTGAAAATTAGTGACTAAAGGAACAGAAGGAAAAATTGTGAAAAATGCAAAACACAAGTCACATAATGACCAGACAAAAGCGTTATTCCTCATAAAAAGTCAGCTATCCCTTAAGAGTTTAAGCCCACTCCTTATATCCAAACCCAACCTATGATGTACGGTACATATAAAAGTGGGGAAACTAAGCATTTCATACACTGAATTTTGCAAGTTTTCCCACCTACAAAGAATGGAAAGGTCTGTAGTTTTTATAATAGGTACACTTCAACTGTGAGAGACATAATCTAAAAATAAAAAAAAACTGAAAATCATATTGAATGATTTTTAAATAATTAAATTGCATTTTATTGCCCGATTTAAGTATTTGATCACCTATCAACCAGCAAGAATTTGGCTCTCACAGACCTGTTCATTTTTCTTTAAGAAGCCCGCCTATTCTGTACTCATTATATTTTTTTAATTGAACCTGTTTGATTTGTAGACCGCTGTCTTTTATACAGGCAACAAGTTCAATCACACAATCTCCACCATGGCCAAGACCAAAGAGCTGTCTAAGGACAACAGAGACAAAATTGTAGACCTTCACAAAGATGGGATGGGCAACAGGACAATAGGCAAACAGCTTTGTGAGAAGCCACCAACTGTTGACCATCTGTATGATCCAGAGGAGGCATGGAAAAAGGTCATGTGGTCAGTTGAGACCAAAATTGAACTTTTTGGTATCAACTCCACTCGCTATGTTCAGAGGAAGCAGCAGTGAAGCATGGTGGGGGAAACATCATAATTTGGAGGTGATTTTCTGCAAAAAGGATATGACAACTTCACCGTATTGAAGGGAGGATGGATGGGGTCATGCATAGGGCCATTTTGGCCAATAACCTCCTTCCCTCAGTAAGGGAAGATCATTGAAGATGGGTCGTGGCTGGGTCTTCCAGCATGACAATGACCCAAAACACACAGCCAGGTCAACTAAGGAACGGCTCCATAAGAAGCATTTCAAGGTCCTGGAATTGCCTAACATGTCTGAATCAAATTAAAAAAAAAATCTTTAGAGGCAGCTAAAACTTAATGTTGCCCAGCAACAGACCCGAAACCTGAAAGATCTGGAGATGATCTGTATGGAGAAGTGGACCAAAATCCCTGCTGCAGTGTGTGCAAACTTTGTCAAGAGCTACAGGAAACCCCTGACCTCTAATTGCAAACAAAGGTTTCTGTACCAAACATTAAGTTCTGTTTTCTATTACATCAAATACTTATTTCATGTAATAAAATGCAAATTAATTATGTAAAAATAATTTAACTTGATTTTCTGTATTTTTTTTTTTAGATTCTGTCTCACAGGTGAAGTGTACCTACAATAAAAATTACAGACCTCTATTATTTGAAGGTGGGAAAACTTGCAAAAATCGGCATTGTATCAAATACTTATTTTCCCCACCGTACGTGACAAAATCAAGAAGAGGTTAAAATACCATGTAAAATGAAGTGCTACAAAAAATTCTGAAAAGTTAGGGGGAAAGTAAAGAAGCAAAATACGAAAAATAATATTCACAAAAGTATTCTAATCCTTAACTGGTACTTAAAGACGTTGGCCAGGACTTTGATGCCAATAGCTTATCTTTAAAGTAGGTTTTTAAATATCAGACTAGTTGGGGGTCCTACACTTGACTTTCCCATCAATCAGCTACTACAGTCAGGAGAAAATCTACAAAACCAGTATACCAAAGTTAAGTGGCCTTTCTTGGGTATTGCAGATCAGCTCCGATTGAGCTGCGGTACCCAAGAATGACCACTACATAGTGTGTTGAGACGTTCATCCTCCTACAGACTTTGCATGTACATTTGGATAAAATATGCTTAAAAAGGAACGTGAAGGAAGACCACCTGCACACGTATGGAGACTGATGGAGTGCGCCATGATTTTTATTCGGTTGGATTTGTATGGAATTGGACCGACAACGCAGGTCTAAATGGACAAAGATCGTTATTTTAGCTTTCTTTTGTATAGATCTACATGTTCTTCTGAGAGTCTCAATATGTCATGAAAGACATGGAGGAGATTGAGTTGAAATAACCCCTTTTAGTATCTTTCCCCGGAGAAGATTGTGCCTCATACCGGCTGATAGAATGAGAAATCTTCCAACAAAACAAACTTCATCTGAGCTGAGATTTGGTGATGCGATTTGACTCCAGGCACTAGGTGACAGACTATGGATGACTGCACTGCGCTCTCGAATGTCAACAGAAGATGACAGGTGTATTCAGCCAAGGACTGCTAATTGTGTAAGAGGGAGTACACTTACAGCACTACAGTAACTAGAGGGAAAAAAAACATAGATTTTAGGTTTTTCATCTGCATTTACCTGCACTCATCAAATCAGACTACACAAAATTAAGTTTTAGAGGGAACCTGTCATGTCGAGTAGACTACTGAACTAGTTTTACGCTTGGTGTTGAGATGCACCACTTCCAGGATGATTTGCATGTGACTTCCAATCTTGATTTTGCAGCACTGGATTACTAAAAGACAGACATTCTATGGTTTTACTAGGAAACAGACAAACCACTAATTTTAGTAGTGAAATCGTCCTGACTGGTTCCCTTTGACCACATATTACCGCACCAAAATTTAAATTTATGCGCTTTAATTTTTTTCCATCCAGTCTTCGGATAGCTGTAACTTTCTTAATTTTTCATTGACATACTGTAGCTACGGTATATGAGGGCTTATGTTTTCTTGGCAAGTTGTAGTTTTGAATGACACCATTCATTTTCTGGTTCTCCAATTCTACAAGACTAGGGAGTCCACCACTCCTTATGGGTCATTTGCATCAAAGCTGTTCCATCCAGCCTGTCCACTGTTGTGAATTCTGTGGCAGAGCTCCCTCCTGTGGTCACAAGTGGTACTTCGGCTGATTCTCTCTGTGAGCTTCTGTTGGTGGAGGGAAGTGGTACTGCGGCTTCTGAGTTTCCTCCCTCAGGTGATCTGGTGAGGTCGTTAGGTGCTTCTCTACTTAACTCCACCTAATGCTTTGATCCTGGCTTCCTGTCAATGTTCCAGTGTTGGACTTGCTTTTCCCTGGATCATTCCTGTGGCCTGCTGCTCTGCATAGCTAAGTTCTTCTTTGCTATTTGTTTGCTATTTTTTCTGTCCAGCTTGTCTAATTTGTTGCTGGAAGCTCTGGGACGCAAAGGGTGTACCTCCGTGCTGTTAGTTCGGTACGGAGGGTCTTTTTGCCCCCTTTGCGTGGTTTTCTTTAGGGTTTTGTGTAGACCGCAAAGTTACCTTTTCTATCCTCGATCTGTTAAGAAAGTCGGGCCTCACTTTGCTGAATCTATTTCATCTCTACGTTTGTCTTTTCATCTTAACTCACAGTCATTATATGTGGGGGGCTGCCTTTTCCTTTGGGGTATTTCTCTGAGGCAAGGTAGGTTTATTTTCTATCTTCAGGCTTGTTAGTTTCTCAGGCTGTGCCGAGTTGCATAGGCAGTGTTAGGCGCAATCCACGGCTGTCTCTAGTGTTGTTTGAAGAGGATTAGGGATTGCGGTCTGCAGAGTTCCCACGTCTCAGAGCTCGTTCTATGATTTTGGGTTATTGTCAGATCACTGTATGTGCTCTGACCGCTATGTCCATTGTAGTACTGAATTGCCTTTCATAACAGTCCACATGGATATTCCGTCTCTGAACCCTGCTTATACAGGTACTATACAGATGATCAGGTTTTTAAATACATCAGATAGGGATTATATACATTAGATAGGACTGCTCTATAAGGGTATACCTTAGCGATTGGTGGAGCAGCTTGGTATACATTTTTTTGAAAAAAAATGTATCAACTAAATACCCTGTTTTTTCCATCTTTTGACTAGCACTTGCTTATTACTGTGATTTCTTTTTTTACAACAGAGTATTTTTTACCTCACTGTGCTCTTTTGTGTCTTCAAGTTTCTTGGCAAGTTGTAGTTTTGAATGACACCATTCATTTTATCTTACAAATTACGGTACTACAGAATGGGAAAAAAAATCCAAATGCGGTGACATTGTGAAAAAAAAAATTGTCCATACAGTTCATTTCGATTTATATGGCATTCTCACTACACCCTAAGGATCAATTTTGTCCAGAACACAGTGTCTTTTTTCCAACATTTTTTTTTAATGGCTCCTCTCATAAAAACAACGAAAAAAAGAAAGAAAATAACTTGCTGTTCATATCTTCAGGCTTTCAAAGACACCAGGCGCTTAAAAGTAGGGAGCTGAACAATTTTCATGTGTTTTTCACTAGGAAGACACTCAAAACTTTACAATACAAGTCAACAAGAAGACTAAAAAACAAAAAAAACGCATGGAAGACACCATAATCGTTTTGTAAAATTTCATTTTAATTGCTTCATGGATTTCAAAAATCAGAAAAATCTCAAAAGTATATAAAAAAAAAAAATATTAACCAAAAAGCCAACAAAATTCAAAAGGTAACAAAACAAAATTACGCAATTACGGATTTTTTTTTATTACAGCGTTCATTTTATGGTAAAAATGACCTGGCAATATGATTCTCCATGTCAGTGTTTTTACGAAGATACCAAACGTTCACACTTTTTGTTTGATGTAGGCTGCGAAAAAAATCAGAAATTTGTTAAAAATAAATAAAATATCAAAAAGTTATAAATTTTTGAGATCTGGAGCTGTGTTAGGGCTTTTTTTTGCTCGGAGACTGTTTTTGTGCATATAATTTTGGGATAGATACGATGTTTTAATCGTGTGTTATTATATTTTCTTATTTTGTGTTGTGGAGGCATCCGAGAAACTGCAATTCTGGCATTTTTTTTCTCTTGTTTTTCTTTTTCAATCTGAATAATCTTATAAGGGATACGGGACACTCACTGCTGTGCATTAAATTTATGACGTTATGGCAGTTTCAATAACAGATTGCCGAGACAATGGTTGACAGCCGTTTCGCCCCGGAGTCATGCTTCCTCTGAGCACACATCGAAGTCATGGACCCGACATATGATGGCCCCGGCTGTATATCATGTCTTTAAGGGGTTAAGCAAAATGTAAAAAAAAAAAACTTCAAAATTTCTAAACTCCAGAGGAAAAGAGCCTGAAGTGTCTTCCGCTTGTGTGAACATAGCCTAAGGGTGGACACATCTGTTGACGTTGGTCATTTCAGAAAGTTTTATTAACCTTACACAACCCTTTTAACATTTGAGATCTTTATACCAGGAGTTTTGTAAAGCACCACACCCAAGCTGAACTTATTATTGTCTCTAAGCAACAAATAGCAATTTCATCAGACGTAATAAATCATCCGTCAGTAAAAAAATAAAAATAATAATCCAATTGAGGAGAGATGCACTTTACAAAGGGTTTCGCGACATTTGCCTTGTGCATGAGGGATCTCCAATGCTCGGTCTTATAAACAGAACAAGTCTCGTGTCAGAGTACTTTGTAAGTCAATGTCTCACATAATAATAGGTAAATTCACGTCCTTGTTAGATATAATGAGATTTTAAAAGCAGACAGTGACTCTTCTGTTCACAATTCCCCATCCACTTATGAGAACACTAATGTAATGGGGAACATGTGATCGTGATGACTTCATCGAGAATATCAAGGACGCCGCTTGACGCAAACGCAATCCATTGTCTGTTACTCTGAATCTTAGCACGGCTGCGCTACGAAACGTCCATGGACAGCAGATTGCTGAAAATCAAAAACAGAATATGGAAGTGGTCCGTAGAATTTGCTGTTCTCTCTAGGTAATCGGCTTTGTTGCAGAAGGCAGACTGGCCATGTAATAGGGAATTATCAGCTCATCTTTCCACCCGATCTCTTTGGCACGCTGGCTGAACACTGCGCTGTGCAATCACCGATACCAGAGCCGGGAAGTGGCTGATAAGGAAAGCGGGACAGGAACGCAACGTGTGCCGAGAAAAGGGCAATCTTGATCTTCCATTCACTCAGCAGGGATCATGGAAAATGCTAAGGCAGGTAGAGGAGTTTATTTAGATCTACGCCCATGTAAGCATACGAAAATCAAAGAATAGTTGCACACGCAACAGGTTGGGAGGATTCTGGCCAGCAAATCTGCATCCAAAGTTGCTCAAAAATACACCAATATCTGAGTGTTTTACATGGATTAACGCTGATATGAAAAGTTGTATCTCAGATCAATGTACTTGCCGAAATTCTCAGCAACAAGTTAATTAAATTTTTTAAATCAAATTTACTTCGGTTGTGCTGGATTATGTGTTTGGGTTTACACCAGGGGCTATCTACTGAAAAAAATTACCGTAGTTGGGTTGTCCTCCTCAATCCAAATGAGTTAAAATTAACACTTTACTCCAAACATTTAAATTCTTAGAAAACTTGTGAAAGGGAGCTGATCATTAACACGTTCCAAGCTTGGTTAAGAATGTATACAGCGTTCGAAACACGTTGATGATTAGTATTAGTGATGAGCGAGTGCACTCGTTGCTTGGGTTTTCCCGAGCACGCTCGGGTGGTCTCCGAGTAATTGAAAGTGCTCGGTGATTTAGTTATCACCTCAGCTGAATGATTTAAGGCTGCTAGACAGGCTGAACACATGTGGGGATTCCCTAGCAACCAGGCAACCCCCACATGTACTTAGGCTGTCTAGCAGCCGTAAATCATTCAGCTGAGGTGATAACTAAATCACCGAACAGTTACAAATAGACGGAGATCACCCGAGCGTGCTCGGGAAAACCCGATCAACGAGTACACTCACTCATCACTAATTAGTATCCTTTCACGACTTTGGATTTTAAATGTTTGGAATTAAGTGCAAATTTTGATCCATGTGGATTAAGCTGGACAACCTTACCTCTTTAATTTTCAATTGATCATTGCCTTGAAACCTCCTTCTTCTCTAGGGTCTCCAAAATCCCAATTTGGAAACAATGCTGAGCTGGCAATTTACTTTTTTGACATTTATTCCAATAGTGCACAACCTGTGGCCCGTGAAGCTATTCTGTGTGGCCCCCTGTCATCTCTGATTCCTCTGTGTTCAGTAACTCAAACTATAGGGATAGCTGCAATCGTTGTAAGGTCATCTTGGCTCCTTTTGTCTGGAGTGCCAACGAAGGGCACAAATGGGGCCTCTACAATAGAAATGGACCCCCCCACTTACTAGATTATATAATTTAAAGCAATAACATCGGTCCTAAAGCGGACAGATAATGCACGGACTTGGCCTTAGGTCTCCTTACCAGAACGCCACAGCTTCATGAATTTCGATGCGCTTCCCCGCTCAGGTCAGAAGAGCCACGGCCAGTCCATGCATTTCAGGCCAATCTCAGACTGATTTGCATGGACGTCTGAATGATCCTTTAGGGTCTGCGATTTTCTGAAACGGATTTGTAGCACCTTCCATGTGAAGCAACGTGGATGAAATTTTACCACATCTCAGCCGCACACTGTATTAAAAATCTGCAGCATAAACTAACATATTATGCAAATTTTTAAAGGGATCCTGTCACCCTCAAAATTGAGGGTGAGCTAAGCCCACCGGCATCAGGGGCTTATCTACAGCATTCTATAATGCTGTAGATAAGCCCCCGATGTATCCTGAAAGATGAGAAAAAGAGGTTAGATTATACTCACCCAGGGGCGGTCCCGCTGCGGTCCGGTTCGATGTGTGTCAAGGTCCGGTCTGGGGCCTCCCATCTTCATAGGATGACGTCTTCTTCTTGTCTTCACACTGCGGCTCCGGAGCAGGCGTACTTTGTCTGCCCTGTTGAGGGCAGAGCAAAGTACTGCAGTGCGCAGGCGCCGGGAAAGGTCAGAGAAGGGCAGACAAAGTACGCCTGCTCCGGAGCCGCAGCGTGAAGACAAGAAGAAGACATCATCCTATGAAGATGGGAGGCCCCGGACCGGACAGCAACGCCCATCGGACCGGACCATAGCGGGAAAGCCCCTGGGTGAGTATAATCTAACCTCTTTTTCTTATCTTTCAGGTTACATCGGGGGCTTATCTACATCATTACAGAATGTTGTAGATAAGCCCCTGATGCCGGTGGCTTAGCTCACCTTCGATTTTGGGGTGACAGGTTCCCTTTAAGTTATGTTGTGGATTTTTTTACTCTAGATTTGATCCTTCTCAAATACTATTGCTTTTTTTCAGCTTTCTAATTGGAAAGACATTACCTAAAATCACATACTCACCAGGAAATAAACTGGTCGCTGTTACCACCAAACTCTACTAAGCCATTAAATGGCTAAACAAACACCATTTGGGGGCATAAATGTATCCATGATTAGCAGAGTAACTTTTCCTAAATTATAGAGATATTGGTGTAGATTTAGTAATCCTGTCCAGCATTTAGACAGTGAAAACTCATGCAAAATTCATGCTCACTTTGGGGATAATGATGTCTAGATCCGCCTTAAGTCTACTGTCTAGAGTTGAGCGAATTTTTCAAAATTCGGTTCCGAATAAAATTGGTGGCGAATATTGTTTTTGCAATATTAGCTGATCATCATTGGAGTCAGTGGGAGTAGAAATGACAGAATATGTTCGGAACCGATCAAATTCGGCACGAATATACCAATATGGCATGAATATGGCAAATTCAGCGACCGATTCCGAAGATATTCGCTCAACTCTACTCCGGACAAATTCAACAGCCTTGTATATATGTCTATAGAGTAAGTTTGAGCTGGAAGATGCGTGGTCAGTCAAGAATTTCAGAAGTGCAAGAACAGCCCTAGACTAGCTAGTCTGAATTAGTGCCACCTCAACGACAATCCACTTTAGTGAAGATATCACAGTACATTGGCTGCTCTGGATTGGCGCCTTTTTCAAGGAAAAACAAAAACAAAATGTGACATTTGGTTTTTATTTTAACCTGGAAAAAGCACCAGTCCGTCCAGCACCAGTGTGATAAAAACATTAATTTTAAACCATTGAGGATTCTCCATTCCTGCAAATCCAGATACTGTGGTATATCCACTAAAATGAATTGCAATCTGGAAGATATTTGCCTCCAGCCACAGATCCTAAGGCTCTTATAGGTGATGTGTTCATACTCAACCACCCCACGCGAGCACCACCACTTTTATCCTTTAATTTCTCTTTCCGATATTGTCCTAATTTGAACTTCTGTCCCATCAAGACCTCAACAACCTCAATCATGGTGGCTCAAGTTTTATGATAAATCTGATACACTTTTTCCCCAACTTAACACACCTTTAGCTGGTCTTACTTTTTGTATCAAAATTTGCACAGAATTTGGTGCAGATTGTCACATTTGTTGAACGAGCAACAAAAAGGGTCGAAAACCCATAATAAAATGAGTCTAAAACTGGGTGAAAATATTTGTATCAAAATGCTCCAAGATTTTGCACATCAGAGGTGCACTCACAATGATAAATCTGCCCCACTGTTTCGTGTGAACATTGCTTGTGGAGAAAGTTAATGTATTGGAGCAACTCACTATGGCTAAGTAAAGCAGAACCATTGGGTCTCCATGTGTCACCATATATGTTCCAAGAACACAGCTTTGCAAAGTTCATTACACCCATGCTCCTGCCAGGGAAATATTTGAGAGCTGCACTCTGGTATCTTGATCATTCCAGTAGGCAAAGAATGGAAAGGCGATGGACATGTGCAATCATGTTCCTCCATTCAATCCTCACAAAAGGAGGTGATAAGTCATTAATTTTATTTTTCCCATGTTTTACCTTGACCATTTTGTGTCTACAATTGAAGATAATAACATGTCTGGTTTTATATTTTTCTTCTACGTGGCTGTAACGCTCATCCCCTGATGCTTTATTTTAATAGAACTTCTTATGTTCTCTAATTAGTTCTTTTGGTGAATTCGAGCTTTACAACCTTACTTAGAATAAAAGCCAAATGAACTTAACCAAGGTTCATTTTCAGTCCATCTGGAGGTTGTTAAGACAAGGACGTGGTTTAAGACGATCGGCACGCTTTGCATACTCCCCGTAGAGGCAGCTCATTTGAACTGTTCCTCTCTTCTCGGAGATGTAGAAAGTGGTGTTGAGACTAATTGGAACACACCAATGTTCAGCTGGGGGTTATTGCAATACAAGTGATGATCATCTTTGAACTTCCTGCGCGCTTATTAAATTTGCATGCTGCATAATGTAATTGATTTGGTAAGTGTCTAGAAAGCGACATATATTGGATACCTGAGAGGATAATGCAAAACTTATGCAAGTCATATGATTCATCACTTCATAGGAAGAACAAGCACTTTTTTTTGCACGGTAAAAAAATTTAATCACTTTAAAGAAAACCTGTCACCACCAGGTTTGGCCGATACGAGTTACGGCTACCGCCATTCAGGGCTTATCTACAGCATTCTATAATGCTGTAGACAAGCACCCAACTCGACCTGCAAGAGATGAAAAATAATTTATTACACTCACCTGCGGGGCGATCTGGTCCGATGGGTGTCGCAGGTCCTGGTTCGGCGCCTCCCATCTTCTTACGGTGCTGCCCTCCTTCTTGCCTTATGTGGATAACACGTCCATGCGTCATCCACAAGGGCTCCCCAGCATCGCGCTCCTGTGCAGGCGTACATATCTGCCTGTTGAGAGCAGAGCAAAGTACTACAGTGTGCAGGCGCTGGGAAAGGTCAGAGAGGCCCGGCGCCTGTGCACTGCAGGAATTTGCTCTGCCCTCAACAGGGCAGATAAGTACACCTGCACAGGAGCGTGATGCCGTGGAGTCATGAAACAACCAGGAGGGCGGCATCACAAGAAGATGGGAGGCGCCGGACCAGGACCTGCGACACCCATCGGACCGTAACACCCTAGGTGAGTATAAAAGTTATTTTTCTTCTCTTGCAGGTTGGATCGGGGGCTTATCTACAGCATTATAGAATACGGTCGATAAGCCCTGAAAGGTGATGGCCGCAACTCGTATCGGCCAAATCTGGTGACAGGTTCCCTTTAAGTCCATATTGATTATATAACTGTATCTTGAATATATTTTGGTAAACAGATAAAATGCCAAAACTTGTGTCACTTTCCAAATATTTCTGGACTTAACTGTATATGAAGAGGAGGTCATGAAACCAGTACGTGGAATGTCCCTTTGCTAAATCCTTTTCTATATGTAACAGGGTGCACAATAATGGCTAGTAAATGAAGAAAATATATACAGACAGAAGAGACAAGATTAAAAATTCTTCTCAAAACATTGACGTAATGATCGGTTGTTGTTAATCAGCTAATTTAGTAAGCAGATTTTATGGAGAAGTCAATAATCACATTCTCCATCCACCCCACACAAGTCACTTAAAACCTGCGTAGAAAACTGATGATATAAAATCTCCCCCCCCCCCATACAGGGAATTGCAGAATAATTTGCTCCTTTCTTTGGATAATTGTAATCAGCAGGTTGCCTTGTCATCAATCTTTCTCGTAAACCACAAAGGTTGCAAGGTAATCGGAGAGCTGTGATGGACTGCGGGAATTTTAATGTATCGCATATCTAAGCTTGCTTTGCAAATCTGCTTTCATATAACTCCCAAGAAGCATCTGTTATTGCTTTTGAAACCATCGAATGTAGGTCTCTGGTTGCAAATAACTTTCCTTTGTCATTAATGTCGCTAGTTAATAACTAGGCATAAATCTCTCAGCTAAGAATTTCCCCAGTGATGTTACTAGTAATAATAATAATGTCCGCTAAAGAGCCATAGTCACCGGTAGACGCATACTATGCAGCAACCGGTAACATGGAAGCCACTTCTTGCTCTTGAGCTCCGACAGAATGAGACCACTGCGGCCAACGAATGGCTACAGGAGGTCACATGTCGTATTTACGGTTATCTTCGTTCTGGATTATGCTAGTCAGTACGGTATGTGACCGGTGAGGGCCCCAACAGTCATGTGCTGGTCACCTCTCGGCGAGAGAGTAGCTAGGTCTTTTTGTTTTGTTTCAGATTTTTTTTTAGGAACTGGATAACCACTAAAAGGTGGGTTACGTGACCCACTGACCCTTGTGAAGTGCTGCATAAGGGCAATAAAACGTAACAAAGTCCACTGCAACTGCCCCATTAAACACGGCACAGAGCCGGAGCACAAAGATTTTTCCTCTGGAGAACCCGGCACCACGTACCGCCCTTCCGTTACTCCTGGAGACAAGCATGGGTATAGCAAAAAGCCATTTTTCAGTGATTTTTTATACCAAAACGCAATTTAAAAAAAAGCAGGAAATTTGGCTAAAATACATTTTTACTCCTTGATCTTGACACTAGTGGACACAGGCAGAAGCGGGCCCCTGTGCAAGAACAATATACGGCCCCTTTGCAGTCCAGTAGCTCATCTTAATGTACAATTACATCTGTTTTGTAGGTGGACATAGGCCCCTTACCTCTCGGGCCCCTGGGTGGCCACACAGATTGCACCAATGATAAGTCGGTCCGCTCCTGACTTGACTTGCCAATGACATGAAACAGGATTTGGGCACCTTGGTTTCAAACCAGTTGGATCACAACCACAGATTTTCTCAATTATGATTAAATTCGGTGACCACTCAATTATAAAAGGTACATGGATGAGAATGAACATGGTTACTTACATGCCATAAATTAAGCAGTAGGGGCAATGTCATTTTTTAAGGTAGCATTAAATCCTCATGCCTGTATGGCTATAGTTACACCTATAGTGCATGGGATATATATGGCATGCAACAGGGGACTATTGGGTTAAATAGTTTAAAAGTAGTGATGAGCGAGTGTACTCCTTGCTCGGGTTTTCCCCGAGCACGCTTGGGTGATCTCCGAGTATTTGTTAGTGTTTCGGAGATTTAGTTTTCATCGCCTCAGCTGAATGATTTACAGCTACTAGCCAGCCTGAGTACATGTGGGGGTTGCCTGGTTGCTAGGGAATTCCCACATGTAATCAAGCTGGCTAGTAGCTGTAAATCATTCAGCTGCTGCGATGAAAACTTAATCTCCGAGCAGTCACAAGTACTCAGAGATCACCCAAGCGTGCTCGGGAAAACCCGAGCAATGAGTACACTCGCTCATCGCTATTTAAAAGTTAAAGAAAAAACACTTTTTTGATACAGGCTGCACTTGTGAAGAGACCAGCTAACAACTCGTTATCTCATCTTTCAGTATTTTTGTTCATACAACAATCGGAAAAGCAGCATTCCATGAAGCTCCTAGACCTCAAAGCAAAAAATCTAGCAAGATCCTCCACCAACCGTGTGCCATTTGTAAGTCTAGTGGTCTCATAAAGTAGAGGAGCCTCTGAGCTCCCTTAGACGCCAGGTACATTTACATCCTCTGAGTGGGGTACTGGATTCAATTAATACAATTTTTCTCAAATTTTCTAGAACTTCTTGGAAAAAAAAAGTTGAAACCTCCTCAAGAAGTTGGCAAGTCTCCAGGCACCGCCGAATCCTTCCAAAACCACTATGTGAATAACCCTTCTAGTTAAAGAGATGTGGAAGAGCCATGGAGGGTTATGGCATGAAAAAGATGTGCTTACAGGTGAACGTTCAGCAATGTGTTCACATGCTCCCAAAAAGGATCGCCTGTAAATTGGCAAGTATGATTTTAATGCCAGTAAATGGAAGTGAGCATAAAAGTTTCCATCTACCCTGAATTTGCACCCAGTTTGGTGCTGTGTGACAGCCGAACCAGGCAGTATGGACTTCTGCATCGGCAATTTTCTGCCCATTCTGGGCACCTCTACTAAGGCCTCTTTCACATTTCCGTGGGTACGGGGCCATCGCAAACCGTCGGCCCGACGTACCGATGGATGTTGTGCAAATAGTGCACAACGTGGGCAGCGGATGCAGTTTTAAGACGCATCCGCTGCCCATTGAGAGTTCTGGGGAGGAGGGGGCGGAGTTCCAGCCGCGCATGCGCGGTTGGAAATGGCTGTTCCGACGGACGAAAAAACGTTACATTGAATGTTTTTTCGTCACGACGGGCCGCAAAATCACGACGCATCCGTTGCACGACGGATGTGACGTGTGGCCATATGTCGCAATGCGTCGCTAATGCAAGTCTATGGAGAAAAAACGCATCCTGCGGGCAACTTTGCAGGATGCGTTTTTTCTCCAAAACGACGCATTGCGACGTTGGCCAAACAACAGAAGTGTGAAAGAGGTCTAAGGCACAGAGGCACTCAGGATATCGACACAGCACAAGAGTTGACCAGTTGCCATGAGGACGAAACTAAAACTAAACGCCGGACCAGGGTAATTAAAGTCTTTGTTTATCTCAATCCCAGAGGAGCGTTGCAGCTTAAAAGTCTCCTCATCTCGGCACGCTTAACATGTCACTCTCCGCAAGGAGAAATGTTACTCTTTGGATCCCGGTCAGACGACTCTCACATAGCCAAACCAGATCTCACACTTTGCACTGAGGGAGGAACGTTACCCCGAAACACAGTGTCTGCAAGTCGAGATTCTGGTTTTAGCTTTTATCCGAAGTCATGTGACGAGGCTCGTTAGAGGGTCGTTAGTGACTTTTAGGATTGAAATATCCTAAAGGTGGCACTAGAGTTCTAGACCTCTTCCTCTCTGAAGAGACAATTTGCTTATCTCAACCAGGTTTTTGAGACGCTAGACCTCAATCACATTCTTGTAAGAATCCCATTAAGTAGTTCTTCAATTTTAAGAATTAAATTTGGAGAAAAATTATGCTTTTTTTGTAACCGCAGCAGCAATAAAAGCCAAATTTATTCCTTGTCATCAAACCTCGGCAACCTCGGAACACTTCAGCAACTCTCGTCTCGTTGCATTACCGTACAACACATTCACAAATTAGACCTCGATGTATCATCCAGCTGTTGTTAAGCAGAACGTGCTCAGTCGAATTTAGATCTTTCAAAATGTGCTGAATATTTCATTCCGAAAACGTTTCCACAATGAATCTTTAACTTCAGTAATATACTCTTTGTTCCCTTCTCTACCGCTTGCCCAGATGCATTAAATTCGAGCAGGACGGAGGACACGCTCTCTTCCCAGCTTCAGTCATGATGCGGCGGCTTTACCAACGACTCTATACAGCAAATACGTCTTTTTATAGAAGACCTATCAAAATCGTAGGAGGAAAAATGTACAAGTTTTGTCACACCTGTTCTTGCCTCCCGTCTCCGCCAAGCACACTTACCAAAAGAAAAAGATTAAGTCGCGTCGTATTTCTCTAATGAATTCCACCAGATGCCAAGTTTTTCCCTTCTAAGGAATAATAATCACACTACAAAACGAGGACTCAGCGACTTTAACTCCTCATAAAACATTCTGTGTCGCACAGAAGCAAATAATATTACAAAGAAGAATGGACTCACAACTTGAAAAAGTGTAATGTTTTAGGAATACAAAAAAAAGTTAGTAAAAAAAAAAAAAGACTTTTCTTCTCAAAACAGCTCCACACCTGTCAATGGGCCGTGTCTGGTATTGCAGCTCAGTTCTGTAAATGTTGGGCCGTACTGCAATATCACATAGAATCTTTGGACAGGAGGGATACGGTTTTGGAAGAAAGCAGCTATGATTTTTTCAATTCCTAAAAATTATTTTTGTTTTGGTTGCAAAAAAAAAACAGCGCCACTCTTGTCCATAGGCCGAATCTGGTATTGCAGGTAAGCATCAAGGAATTGAATAGGATAAAATTGCAAAACAAGATATAATTAATTTAGGTGGTGGAGAGGGAGTAGGGAGACACCTTTTTAACCTCCTTAAAAGAGAAAATAAAATTAAGGGAAAAATACGAATTCAGAACAGGGGTGAATAGAGTTGGGGGTCCTAAACCCCCATTCTGTGCACTTGTCTGGATCTTACGAACATCCACGACCACCGCCAATAGGCCGTGAGGGGGCCACTGTCCACACATAAGCATTTCTGCTCATTTCACACAGGGACTCCCAATGAGTGGAGGTCACAGGAGCGGTCATACATTTATCATCTATCCTGCGTTAGGTCTCAGCAATGCTAAAATAGGGAAAGACAGCTTCAAAAATAGAATTCTTACTCTCCGAATATCAATTTCAGAATAAGAAGGGTATGTGGATTAATTTTTTAAAAGTTCATCCAGTGTTGACAAATCAAGTAAAAACCACAGCGTTTGCAACATGTATGGACATATAAAAAAAAAAGTTCAGCAAAGTCCAGGCATTGCAAAGTTAAGACTTACTAAAATATATCATCATCTTTTCCCCAAACACTATGCTAAAGTGCCAACCCAATGCTCCTTTAGAAGTGGCTATCAACTGCTGCTTAGCAACAATCCACACACTATATTCAGTATGTGTACAGAACTTTTCCTTTTAGAACCCCTCTGTTCTCCACTCCTGTGCTCAGAGAAAGGAACACCTCTAAATAGATTGTTTAAATATAGGGTGCAAATCTTTGCTGAACAGCAGTTCAAAGCAGCTTCTAAAGGAGCTTGAATGGTGAACTTAAACAGCAATACAGGGTGGCGTTTGGGGAAGAAAAAAAGGAAATTGGGTAAGGAAGAATATTAAAAAAGGAATAGCCTAAAGTCTACAAGAATAGCCGGATGTGGTAGCAAGGCTTGGAACACTGACAGTATAAAAATAGTAATTGTGTACCCAATAAAATGATGAACATAGCAACATTATAGGGTAAAGAAAAATGCCTGTTCCTGATGAAAGACCAACCCAGCCACATAATATAGACTCTACCCGGCGACTTGTCCTAAGAGAACTATTGTTCCCTCACAGTGAGTACTCCGGCAAATTTTGGAGAGAAGCCCAGGAGTTACAAGCACTTAACGCTCGCAACTATGATCCTTTCCATTATTATGTTAGTGGTTCAAGTAAAGGAAAAAAAAACAAAACAAAGTGCATCAAGAAAGCCTGGCATCTAAGACTTGCATAGGAGCACTGAATTACAAGGGTGGACTTACGAAACCCTCTATTATTCCCGACCCGGAAACGAAGATCCTTTTATGATTGAATTGCACGAGTCTAAGTTGTTTGGAAGCAGAAAAAAAAAAGAAAGAGAAAAAAAGAGAAGAAGAGATCTCCAACGTGGCCTTTCAAACGAACGTTCATGAAAAATGGCCACATGTCAAGTGTTAAAAGAGCCGGAGTCGCACTTAACATTTTCCGCGAGCAAACAAACATGCATTACTTCTATGGTTATTTCTCAGCATAGTTTCCAACCTTTGAATAGAAATCAGCTTTGAATAGGAATAAAAAGGACAAAAACAATTTTAAAAAGTGGAACAATCATTGAGCAGAAAATACTTGTTGATCGACAGGAGGTTTAAGAACACTTCCTAAAGAAAATTTCGACTTAACTATCCACTATTAAACACCATAGAGGTGCAAAAGTTGGCAAAAATTAAATTCTTTAAATTTTTTTTTTCTGAGTTGGATCTACTTTTTTTTTTTGTAAAAAATATATAGCTTCAAATCCCATACAGCCAACACTAGGGGAGATTAGCTTTACAGACAAACCTGTACTATGTTGTTGCAAACTATGGCAGCTGCAGATTCTAAAAGTCAAAAATCTATAAGGTCAGTTTAACAACCTTCTGCCAGTGTCGTGTTCGGCTTCCCTGGTCTACGGGTTGATCTCTGTTCTTTGGGTTTCAGCAATGATGTCTCAACACGCCCAACAAATACCGCATTCACGTGTTGATAAAAGACATGATTGTGAAGGACGGTACACGAATGATGGAGTTCTGGACTTATTTAGGAGTCGCCTGTTGGGTTCTAAAATTAACATAGGGGGGCCAAATCTGGGGTCTGATTAATTTTGGGGTCTATTCTTTCGTCTCATTACATTGAGAGGGTTTGAAGTTAATGCAGGATACTGGTCTGGAGTGATACTCAAGGGTCTGAATATTTATAGCCATTCCCTTTTATATAAACCAAGCCCATTGAAAAGGCAACGCCATAATATGATGCTCAAGTAAACAAAGAAAACAAAAAAAAAATGACAGCACAACAAAAAACATTGTATGGGTCTGAGCGAGAGCTCCGCCAAATCTATACTTTTTTGTGTTTAATTAAAATCAATGCAAATATGTCTTGTAACAAAACTGTACAGGGGTACGATGTCCAAACTCTTTTACACCATAAAAAAGGTCAAAACTTTTGTTGCCTGCCACCACCACTAGGGGGAGCTGACTATATGCAGACTTATTCAGCTACTATTTAAAGAGCACCTATCAAAGGGTCAATACTGAACAGTTTTTGCTATCAATATTTCTTTTTGCCCACCCTCTCCTATTACTATTATCCAATTTTCTTTAAACTGCCATGTTTCTGGAAATTGTGTATTTTGATTTTGTTTTTTTGTTAAAGAAAATACTCAGGGGAACAACAGAAATACAATAAGAGCTAAACTCGCCAACTTTTGGCCTAATGACAAGTCCACTTTAAAGGGAACCTGTCACCCCCAAAATGGAAGGTGAGCTAAGCCCACCGGCATCAGGGGCTTATCTACAGCATTCTGTAATGCTGTAGATAAGCCCTCGACGTATCCTGAAAGATAAGAAATTAGATTATACTTACCGGCGGTCCGATCCTATGGGCGTCGCGGTCCGGGGGCTGCCATCTTCTTACGAGGATGTATTCTTCTTGTCTTCACGCTGCGGCTCCAGCGCAGGCGTACTTTGTCTGCTCTGTTGAGGGCATGGCAAAGTACTGCAGTGCGCAGGCGCCGGGCCGTCATCGTAAGAAGATGGGAGGCCCCGGACCGCGACGCAGCGGGAATGGCCCTGGGGTGAGTATAATCTAACCTCTTTTTCTCATCTTTCAGGTTACATCGGGGGCTTATCTACAGCATTACAGAATGCTGTATATAAGCCTCTGATGCCGGTGGGCTTAGCGCACTTTCAATTTTGAGGATGACAGGTTCCCTTTAAAACAATGGTTACTATGCAAACTCTTTGCAATAAGCTCCTCCTGGTGGTGTCTGCAATTAAACACTACGACCGATTGAGACATGAGAACCCGATAAAAGCCAGGCCCATTACCAAAATACTTTTTAGTTTATTTACAATTTTTAATAGCAAGAATCATCCTTTTATAGGCCAATGAGATCATATCGGGATCAAACTGACCACAGAAATGCCAGGAATCCAATAAAAAAGGTCATCGATATGGAATCAACCAGTGCTACCCAACTCGTGTCTTCAAGAGCCACCAACAAATCAAGTTTTCAGGATGTCTTCAGTATCGCACAGGTGATGGAAATAGTAACGGGGATAGAAACTTACCTGAAAGAAGACAGACATGGCTGCAATCAACCGCTTATCCAATATCGCTGCCCCAAAGCTGTCAAAGTCATCAGGATTGTAGGAATAAATTTGCATCTGTAAATAAAAAAAATTTAAAATCATTTAATAACAGTTTCATAGAAATTCCAAAGTCTTGTTTGGCAGCTCAGAATACAAGATGTCAATCATTTGATCATACATCATTAAAAACCTTCTGAGGTTGACAACAAAAGGCTCAATTTTAGCCTGACAGATACAGATTCCCTTTAAAAATAGAATTAATAGAACTAATACACTTTTTTTTGTTTTTTTAAAGCTCCACCGATATCCTGAGCCTTTCGAAAGGCCTTCACTTCCACCTTTGCTTCAACACAGAATTGTAGTTGTTGTATTGTTGGTGTGATAAAAAGAAGGTTGGCTGTTAAGCCAAGTTTGTTAGCAAAACCAGCCTCTTTCAACATCACAAGTGAAGCAAATACAGATAAAGGGGCTGGCTTAGCTAATGAACTCTTGATTGACACACAGGGAGGAGTGGGGAGGACGCTCTCCAGGAGTATAATAGGTGCGGGGGGTGCAAACCCGGGCCCAATATCCTTGGAGATTAGGGGGTGCAAAAGATCTCTTTGGTACATATAAAAACATTGTTACAATTAAAGACCTGTGATACTGGGGGGCCGTTTTGAAATTTTGCAATGCGGTCCATGAAATTTAAGTTACGCCACTGACTCGCTGTAGGTGTTGAAGTAGAGCCATTAGATATATTTAGTAATTCCAACTAATAAAGCTCTCCCCATCTAGTTTGAAAAAAAAAAAAAAAGATTAGAACTTCCCGGTTTGATGTCCAAATTCAGTTCCTTCTGGCAGCTAGACAATACTATTGGGAAGACAACACAATTGTCTATCGGTGAAAGCAATGCAATTGTCTTCCCAATAGAAACATACGGATGCCAGACTTGGACACTAGGTGGCTGAGCAGAAGAAAATGTCTGCATTTGAACTTTGGTGCTGGAAGAGACGTCTACAGTCCCATGGACAGCGAGAATCCCCAACGGGGACGTCTTGGACCAAATCAAGCCAAAACATTCACTGGAAGATAAGACAACCAAACAAAAATTTGCTTATTTTGGTCATATTATTCAGAGTCAGTTATTGGAAAAAGACTTCATGCTTGAATCGGTCGGTGGCTGAAAAAGATGACATGGTCGAAGAATCTGTTGGATTGACACCATCAAGAGCGGCATGGGAATGACCATTGGTGAACTGAAAAAAATTAACTGCCTTCAAGCGATGATCCATAGAATAACAGTCGTACTCGAATGAGCAGATAAGAGAGAGGCAGCTAGACCACGGCAGTCTTCATTTCTGCAATTAGTATTTTGGGTGTCTCTTGGTCTCTTACTAGGACCTGCGATGTTATGATATTGTGCAAGATTGCCCTGTTGTAGCAGCCGCGGATCACTGGGCTAGATACCGGACAAGTGCAGTGCAAATCTTTTTGCTCAATTCGCTCTTCAAACATGTCAACCCCCGTACTTATATCGTTAGCTAAGACAACCATCTCATCCAGGGTTCTTCTTGCAGTTGTTAGGTCCTGTTAAGCCATGATGTCGTGGGACCTAGTAAATGCTAGAGGCATCCATGAAGACAGGAGCCAAAGTGAAGACCCTACAGGTCTAGATGCAACAAAGGACCAGATTTACCACTGGTTTAGGTAAGGGAAACTTAACAACCATATCATTAAATGTCGTAAGGTCTGTGGTCTTCTCCAGACCCCAGGAGCTCTATTTCGCTGTTCTGGTGCCAAGGAGGCTGTCTGTCATGCAGGGGTTGGCTTAGCTAATAATGGAAGCCGAAGATGTGATGGAAAAGGGGGTCTTTTTGCCAAAAAACTGACCCTGACAGCCTCGACAGAAGGATGGTTGGGATACTCTGTCATAGCAAGAGCAGAAGTTGAGCTTCCTTCCAAGAGCAGTCCTCAATTCGAGACATCATCGAGGTTTAAGAACTAAAAGCACTATTTTTTTATATTTTACATTCTTAAGAATAATTACTTATTTTACCATTAATGAAATGTCTTTCCAAAGTCAGCATCCACCCAAATTCTACAAGTGTGTCCCTCCCAACCAGACAACCCCTCCACTTATCTTCCCCGGCAAGACAAACAGCCGATCAAAATGAACAAATAAAACACATGATCCAATCCCAGATGGCAAAATGAAGCAAATAAAATAAACCCGCACGACGCATTGGAATCATAGGAAGTGGCTAATGCATTTTGATTTATCCATCTCACACAGCGAAGAGTACAAATCCAACAGTTCAATATACAACCGCGCATAATTTGTCACAGTTTAAGGACATCATTTATTAACAAAAATGAGGTGTCTGACAGAGCGCATGGAGCAGCCAACTATTTACTCTGCAGAGGGTGAAAAAAAAAAAAAAAGATATATTATCGCATCTTCGAGATTCCATTTTACTTAATGCAGCCAGTGGTGGGGAAGTCTTTTATTTATAACTGTATACAAAGTCATTCATTCCTATAACACCTTCCAGCCCCGTCGTCATTAGATGATGGAAAGGACCTTTAGTGCAAGGTCAAAATATGACGCCGCGGTTGCTGATGATCTAGATTTGGTGATAAAAAGAGACAATGTTAATGCTTCCCTAATTTAATACCATGGCATAAATATATGGTGATGTGGTGTACCGGTAGGTACCAGGCCAAAGGTATAGAACTCTTAAAAGAGGACCTGTCACTTTTATCTTGGTTTAATTCCTGCTCTCCTGAACCCGGAGCGTTTTTTTTTTTTTTGTTCCTGCGCCTCTCCATTCCTGAGATGCAGCCTCCTCTTCCTTGTACGTTAATCTAGTCTTTTCCAGCCAACTAGGTGTGGTCAACTTCTCCCTGTAGGGCGTATGCTTGGATCCACACCCACTAGGTAGAAAAAGACTACAAGAGGGGGCTGTATCTCAGGACAGGAAAAAACAGGTAGTATACAGCGCAGCCACTTAGTACACAGCGCAGCCACTTAGTACACAGCGCAGCGCAGCCACTTAGTACACAGCGCAGCCACTTAGTACACAGCGCAGCCACTTAGTACACAGCGCAGCCACTTAGTACACAGCGCAGCCACTTAGTACACAGCGCAGCCACTTAGTACACAGCGCAGCCACTTAGTACACAGCGCAGCCACTTAGTACACAGCGCAGCCACTTAGTACACAGCGCAGCCACTTAGTACACAGCGCAGCCACTTCGTACACAGCGCAGCCACTTCGTACACAGCGCAGCCACTTCGTACACAGCGCAGCCACTTCGTACACAGCGCAGCCACTTCGTACACAGCGCAGCCACTTCGTACACAGCGCAGCCACTTCGTACACAGCGCAGCCACTTCGTACACAGCGCAGCCACTTCGTACACAGCGCAGCCACTTCGTACACAGCGCAGCCACTTCGTACACAGCGCAGCCACTTCGTACACAGCGCAGCCACTTCGTACACAGCGCAGCCACTTCGTACACAGCGCAGCCACTTCGTACACAGCGCAGCCACTTCGTACACAGCGCAGCCACTTCGTACACAGCGCAGCCACTTCGTACACAGCGCAGCCACTTCGTACACAGCGCAGCCACTTAGTACACAGCGCAGCCACTTAGTACACAGCGCAGCCACTTTGTATATGGCAGCCACATAGTATGTAGCAGCCACATAGTATGTAGCAGCCACATAGTATATAACACAGACAGCCACTTAGCATATAGCAGCCACCATATGTTTGTTAAAAAAAGAATTAAAATAAAAAATAGTTATATACTCCCCCTCAGTCGTCCGATGCGCGCAGGCGGCGAGGCGGCCGCCAGCTTCCGTTCCCAGAGATACATTGCAAAATTACCTAGATGACTTAGCCGTCTCGCACTAACATATAATGACATTATATTGACATTTTCCGCGCATCAGTAGACGCCGGAGGGTGAGAATAGCACCACTATTTATTATTTATTTTTTTCATACGTATACGTATCTAAATGTGTGAATGGAACGGTGTATACCTTAGGTATTTTATGTTTATACACTGTATATGTGACTGGAAGTGCATAAAATAATAGTGTGTATACACTGCATATGCATACAGGGTGGGCCATGTATATGGATCCACCTAAATAAAATGGGAATGGATGGTGATATCAACTCCATTGTTGTCGCACAGTATATGTGTATGTATGTATGTATGTATATACATATATATATATATGTATATATATATATATATATATATATATATATATATATATATATATATATATATATATACATATACATATATACATATATATACATATACACATATATATACACATATATATATATATACACATATATACACATATATATACACATATATATATATATATATATATATATATATATATATATATATATATATATATATATATATATATACACACACACACACACAAATATATATATATACACACGGTACAGAGCAAAAGTTTGGATACACCTTCTCACTTAAAGAGTTTTCTGTATTTTCATGGCTATGAGAATTGTACATTCACACTGAGGGCATCAAAACTGAATTAACACATGTGGAATTATATACTTAACAAAAAAGTGTGAAACAACTGAAATTATGTCTAATATTCTAGGTTCTTCAAAGTAGCCACCTTTTGCTTTGATGACTGCTTTGCACACTCTTGGCATTCTCTTTATACATATACAGTCTATACACTATATATATATACATACACATACAGTACTATATGCTAGATGGTGGCCCAATTCTAACGCATCGGGTATTCTAGAATATGTATGTAGTTTCTTTATGAAGACTTCAGAATAATACTATGAATACACAGGATTCGGCCGAGCGTGACCAATCAGCGAAGCGTCGTTCAATTCAAATCTCACGCCAATTCGCTGCCGGACTGCATCTGTCGCTGATTGTTCGTGGCCGACTGGGCACGACCAATCAGTGAAGCCAGGTCCAGCTCCAGCTTTTTGAGGGCCATGGGCGAAAGAGTCTCACAGCCCACGAAGCATATAACACAGCCCACGCAGCATATAACGCAGCCCACGTAATATATAACACAACCCACGTAGTATATAGCACAGCTCACGCAGTATATAACACAGCCCATGTAGTATATAGAACAGCCCACACAGTATATAACACAGCCCACACAGTATATAACACAGCCCACGCAGTATATAACACAGCCCACGTAGTATATAGCACAGCCCACGTAGTATATAACACAGCCACAAAGTATATAACAAAGCCAAGAAGTATATAGCACAGTCATGTAGCATACAGCACAGCTCACGTAGTGTAGAGCACAGCGACGTAGTATATAACACAGCCCACGCAGTATATAACAGCCCACACAGTATGTATTAGCCCACGTACTATATAACACAGGCCACATAGTATATAGCAATGTGGGCACCATATCTCTGTTAGAAAAAGAATTAAAATAAAAAATAGTTCTATACTCACCTTCCGGCAGCCCCCGGATCCAGCCCAGGTCTTTAGCGATGCTCCGATCCCAGTAATACCTTGCGGCAATAACCCGTGATCAAGTAGCGGTCTCGCGAGACCGCTACGTCATCACGTGTCGTTGCCGCAATGCATTCTTGGGACCGGAGCGTCGCGAGGATCGGGAAAGCCTGCCGCGGACGCCGGAAGGTGAGAACATAAATTATTTTTTTATTTTATTATTATTTTTAACATTATGTTTTTACTATTGATGCTGCATAGGCAGCAACCAATCAGCGACGCGGGATTTCTGTTACAGACAGACAAACAGACGGAAGTGGACCTTTGACAATTATATATATAGATATACACACACAGTATATGGAATATGTCACACACACACGAGCACATAAAACACATCAGAAGATAATTCCTGATCCGCCATACGGGTCCTATTTGTAAACAGCCCACATGTAGCATGTCACCTTCATTTAGACCTCCAGAAGAACGGACTATGAGAACATTATAGAGGTCGAGGTTTGTTTAACAGAGTATTATTACCCTGTTCTGTATCTATTATTGTATGAAAATAGCCGGCTGACCGCTAAGGCTTAGAGTATAGAAGCTCAGAAATTGCTTTGTTCTGGGGCTAACAGCCATATGATTTACCATGAAATGAAGTCTGGAAAATCATTTTGGATAAATGGAAGTATAAATTTAATAGAATTTCCAAGACAACACGGATTGCTACACTCCAACATAAACAGCACCTTCTAAATCATTCCAAACACACCGCCCGGCTCCGAGCTACAAGAAACCGCCGGGCGATTATTTCACTCACTCCGGAGTCCATTATTCCCATTTATTAGTCTTCTATTTAAAGATGGTAAGTCATTTGGAGGCTCGTAGCAAAGTATTAAATACACGGCTAACAGATCACATTATAACTATGTATTAACAAAGACTTCAATACAAGATTGGTCGATGAATGGGGGGGAAACATTCTTAACATTTACCCCTTGCTCACCGATCCTAACACGATCCATACATTGATGTCCCTATGTCATGCAATGGATGGGTCACTCTGTTACAGTGGTCAGTGGAAAATCTTTGGAAAGTAAAAATGGCCGCCTGAGTGCTAATGAGTCCGTTTTCTTGATTTTTTTATTATTATTATTATTATTATTATTATTATTATTATCATTATTATTATATATGTACCAGGAATGCTCCTGGGCCATTGCCCAATGTATCCAAAGGGCTGTACTGACAATGTAAGAAAAAAAAAAAAGAAAAAGGGCACACGCAAAAAGGACACGCCCACACAAAAGGACACGCCCACACGCAAAAAAGGGTGCGCACACGCAAAAAAGGGTGCGCACACGCAAAAAAGGGCGCACACGCAAAAAAGGGTGCGCACACGCAAAAAAGGGCGCACACGCAAAAAAGGCGCACACGCAAAAAAGGGTGCACACGCAAAAAAGGGTGCGCACACGCAAAAAAGGGTGCGCACACGCAAAAAAGGGTGCGCACACGCAAAAAAGGGCGCACACGCAAAAAAGGGTGCGCACACGCAAAAAAGGGTGCGCACACGCAAAAAAGGGTGCGCACACGCAAAAAAGGGCACACGCAAAAAAGGGTGCGCACACGCAAAAAAGGGTGCGCACACGCAAAAAAGGGTGCGCACACGCAAAAAAGGCGCACACGCAAAAAAGGGTGCACACGCAAAAAAGGGTGCGCACACGCAAAAAAGGGTGCGCACACGCAAAAAAGGGCGCACACGCAAAAAAGGGTGCGCACACGCAAAAAAGGGCACACGCAAAAAGGACACGCCCACACAAAAGGACACGCCCACACGCAAAAAAGGGTGCGCACACGCAAAAAAGGGTGCGCACACGCAAAAAAGGGTGCGCACACGCAAAAAAGGGTGCGCACACGCAAAAAAGGGTGCGCACACGCAAAAAAGGGTGCGCACACGCAAAAAAGGGCGCACACGCAAAAAAGGGTGCGCACACGCAAAAAAGGGTGCGCACACGCAAAAAAGGGTGCGCACACGCAAAAAAGGCACACGCAAAAAAGGGTGCGCACACGCAAAAAAGGGTGCGCACACGCAAAAAAGGGTGCGCACACGCAAAAAAGGCGCACACGCAAAAAAGGGTGCGCACACGCAAAAAAGGGTGCGCACACGCAAAAAAGGGTGCGCACACGCAAAAAAGGGTGCACACGCAAAAAAGGGTGCGCACACGCAAAAAAGGGTGCGCACACGCAAAAAAGGGCGCACACGCAAAAAAGGGTGCGCACACGCAAAAAAGGGCGCACACGCAAAAAGGGCGCACACGCAAAAAAGGGCGCACACGCAAAAAAGGGTGCGCACACGCAAAAAAGGCGCACGCAAAAAAGGGCGCACACGCAAAAAAGGGCGCGCACACGCAAAAAAGGGCGCGCACACGCAAAAAAGGGTGCGCACACGCAAAAAAGGGCGCACACGCAAAAAAGGGCGCACACGCAAAAAAGGGCGCACACGCAAAAAAGGGCGCACACGCAAAAAAGGGCGCACACGCAAAAAAGGGCGCACACGCAAAAAAGGGCGCACACGCAAAAAAGGGTGCGCACACGCAAAAAAGGGTGCGAACACGCAAAAAAGGGTGCGCACACGCAAAAAAGGGCGCACACGCAAAAAAGGGCGCACACGCAAAAAAGGGCGCACACGCAAAAAAGGGCGCACACGCAAAAAAGGGCGCAAACTCAAAAAAGGGCGCACACTCAAAAAAGGGTGCACACTCAAAAAAGGGTGCACACGCAAAAAAAAGCAGCCAGCAGCCATATATTACCAACATAGCTGCTAGACAAGAGCACTGTCAAACACCTCCTACTATTCTGATTATTAGGCATGGTGGAAAGTAAGGCTGAAAGATTAACGTTGGGATGAGCCTACTAATCAGAAAAGGCACTACAGATGTCGGAAGGTAGGAGGTGGATCTCCGGGCTCTTGAATCGGCAGCCACAGACAACCAATATTGCTAGTGGACAAGCGTCATGGAAATATTTTCTCTCAACTCTAGTATGCACCATACTAAAAAAATAAAAAAATCCTTGAATTGGATCTAACCTTGGGTTCTTACTCTCTTGACCCCAAGAGGTTAATCGCAGAGGAAAGCCATTTTTTGTCATATCATTACGTGGTAGCTAATGAAAAATATGGTGGTCTATCAAATGTATGGAAGTCTTATCATTGGAGCCCCAGGGTTGATGCCCATATGCTTTTAGAGGTTAAGGGTACTTATCCTGAGATCACTCCTGGAAGAATTCTTAGTATTTCAAGGATCCACAAATGTAGATGTCACAAGTCAGCGCATTATAAAGTAATATATCGCCGTGCTACATTTTTATTTAATCAAAAGGGCCAATCTTCCGCAATCAGATGCGGAAAGGAAATAAGAACAAGGTATTCAAGGCTGCTAGAGAAAAAATAAATCATGCAAAAACATCAGTTCCCATTACTGTATATCAGTTACACCGTCATTTCTTGCAATTAAATCAGAGGTTGTCAAGAAGAGGAAAAAAAAAAATACAGAAAAAAAGTTGAGTATCGGAGAGAAGAGGGAGCGGAGAGGACAGGTCGGACTTGTAGGAATGTACGTGGAATCCAGGAGACCTGAGAAAATGTAATTCCATGCACCTTTCACAGCCTTGAATTAAACATGGAGCGGATCTCCTCTCTCCGCGAAACCACAGGTGTGAACCAGATGTCATGGTTGTCTTCTCTCGAGATTACAGCTCGGGAAACTTTTACCTTCAGAATATTAACGAAGCTCGGAATCAAGAAAACTGAGATGCATTAAAAAAACAAACAGGTTTAGCATAGCGGCTTATCTGAGAAGCCATTGATTTCCTTTGCTGCAAGATTGCATTTATAAAGATGATTATATTTCACATTAAAGGAAGTGTCTGCTCTGAACACTAATCGCTTTGGCTGCAAAAAAACACCAATAAAAGCAATCTGACTGTACCGCGCAAAAAACTTTCCTACTGGTCCCAACCGTGGACATGTAACAACAACAAAAAGCCAACGTTTCTCCGGATAAATCTGATTTAGGAGATACTTTTATTTCATATATAGCATCTTTTTTTTGTTTTTATTTATTTATTTATTTAGAACTTTCCATTGCGCTATTCGTCCGTTGCACCTCCTGGAAATGCGTGCCTAAATTAAAAACTGGTTATTACCATTCCCTTTATCAATTGGCGGCGAACCCTTACAATCTGAAGTCGTCCAATCAGTGTGAGAGGGTGGAAGGACACAACCTATTGAATGGCAACACCGAGTTTTCAATTAAAGGGGCAGTCTGGGAGTGATGGCCTAGCCTTAGGATATCTGATCGGTGGGGGTGCGTTACCCAGCACCCCGATGATCAGTGGCGGCCCTGCTCTGTTAGATGCACAGCACCAGCTCCGTTGACGGAATAGTGGCCACAGCCGGGTACTGCACATCCTTATCCCATTCACACCAATAGGGGGTGCATTTGTAGTACCCAACCGTGGCCATTATTCCATCAATGGAGCTCTGCAGCTCCGTAACTGAGCAGTTCCGCCCACCAGCGACACCAGGAAGAGCTGATCGTAGATGGTGCTGGGGGTTGCATCTCCACCAATCAGACATTGATGACCAATCATTAGGATAGGCCATCAATGTTAAAGCCTCGGACAACCCAGTTAATTTATACATTTCCAGGAAGAATTAACAGAATGATGGCACATTGCAGAGTTCTAAAGGTGTGGCAGAATTTTTATTTGATGAGGATTTTGTGCAAAAAAAACTAAACAAAACTGCTCCAAAGCAGTTTGAGAGATCGGTTGGGGTCTCGGGATCCGGACTTCCACTGATCCACAGGATGTGATCAGAAGAGTAAAGAGATTTTAGGTTTTAAATACCTTATGTTAACAGAATTCAATGGGCAAACCACTGGCTTATCCACACAGACTTGTATCCACTGGCGAGGATGAACTGCAATACCAGACATGGCACATACACAAAAGTGGCACTGTTCAAGATAAAATAAAAATCAGACCCTTTGTTCTCATCCTGATTAATTGTATATAGTGAGACCAAATACTCTCCATACAAATTGGGACCCTTTTGGCACAACTTTACAATTTCCCAAACATCTGGCCCAGCACACCAGTGAGTTCTAACCCCAAAAATCAACACAATCAAACCATTTATCTAGTTTATTTACTCATGATCCCAGTTAGATCAGATTTTAACAAGACTAAACTTGTTTAAAATCAACTCCTTAATGTCAAATCAGCTATGCTATGTCTGTATAACTCATCATTGCAGAGGTGTAATACAATAAATGGAGGCGCATAACAATACAAGACGTTAATTAGCACTTAATGAAATGCAAAGAAGTTCTTAGGCTTTATGTTTTTTTTGCTGCCAAGTTTGTCTAGGTGAAACTGCGCTAGGAAAACACCAGCGGTCTCTTTCTGAAAGTGTCTTTGCGAGCGGCTTCCAAATGGAAGCTTCCTTAAGGATGAGCAAGCTGCTTCCTTAAGGATGAGCAAGCTGCTTCCTTAAGGATGAGCAAGCTGCTTCCTTAAGGATGAGCAAGCTGCTTCTTTCAGCTTTCTGAAACAGTTAAAAGAAGTAGAAAGTCATGTTTACATTGCTGTATACTACGTTGATCTTCTCGTGACGGTTTCGCTGTGCTGCTTCAGGTGACATCATTCTTCTCCTGAAAAAGATATTGTGTGCACATACTTCAACTCAGAATTTCCTAAAAAAAGGACCTTAGAAAATGGATTTTCCAAACTAGATGCCCCCTTTAAAACCACAAATTTTTCAGAAGCGCTTCAATTTTTTGATGACTTGTTAAACAAGTGTTCTTCTCCAGTACATTATGAAATAAAATGACAATTTTGGACAGGCTTGGCTTTTTCCAATGAAATCATCTGTGTGTCCTCATGTACATACAGGGTGAATGCGAAAGCTGAAAGATTGAGAATGCTTTTCATTTCTAATCAGATCTATGACTAAAGTCTTTAGCTCTCAATGAGTCCCGTTAGGGAGCTCTAGTCCCTTGACAGCCCAGATTAATTCATTTTTAATAAACAGAGCGTATGGGTCCATAGCTGGAAATCGGTGGAAAATTATGATTTCACATGGGAAGGTGCCAGTTGCGAATGGTAACACGACAGCTTGCAGTGGTGAATGCCGAGCGGCTTCGAAATGAATTGATTTGTTTGGCTTTCCAGTCAAGGCGAGCATGGGCTAGATGTCAACGCTCTGAAATAATTGATTTTATGTATATAAGCTTATAAAATATTAGCATATCACCAGTCTTCACAACAGGTTTCAATATAACCGGTAAGTAAAACAACGCTATAATCCAACATAATCCAAAGAGAAGGCAAAGTGATAAAGTCTCAATTACTGTCACAACAGCCCGAAGTACCCCAGCCCAATAAATATTCACAAGTGCAAGGTTATAGAAGAATTAGCCAGTCAGATGCACCAAGACTATTGGGGTCCGCATATTAGTAAATCGAAATTATGATAAATTCAAAAGAGTAATTAGACCTTTCGAAGAAAATGATTCGTTGACTTAAAAGTTTTGTAATATATAGGTCCAAAAGTTGAAAGAAAATAAAAACAAAACAGGTTCATCAAAGGCAACCTATAATTCTACTAGGAGGATTCAGAGAAAGGGAAAACCCCTATATAACAAGGTGGAAAAAAATAAATCCTGGCATTAAAGGGGTTCTCCATGCTTGGGGTACGAATCTGCAGTCACTCTATGTGACTTGTGAATCCTTATAGCGTGCAATATCAAAATTACCCATTACCGGCAGCAGGAGGGCACGTGAATGCAAGTATGCGATTTGCATATAAGAGGTCATGTGCCGACTAGACATGTCTAGTCGGAATGTGGCCAGATGTATGCAAATGGAATACTTCGTGTCACATGACTGCTTGCTCCCAATGCCAACATCGGAGAATCCTGCCAGTGTAAACTGTGCACCCTTTGAGTCACATGGAGTGATTGCAAACTTATACCCCAAGCCCGGACAAGCTCTTTAATGTCCCTTCCGCAGAAATCTAGAATCCATACTCTGTAATATTAAATTGGTCAAGAACAACATCTAGATCCTTATTGAACTTGCTTACTTTAAGAACAGTGAGACTTAAGAAGGAGTTTCATGGCTGATATAGTAAAGAATCCTCGTCTATGAGGATGGAGCAACCAACCTTCCATATGCAGAAGACGCTCTATTCAAGCCTTAAGTGTAAACACATGATTAGAAAGCTCTCTGTACTGTCCCTTTATATATTTGTACATTGTAATAAGATCGCTTCTAAATTTGAAATTTTTCCGAAACTGTATAACCCCCAAGTTTGATCTCCTGAACTGTAATACCAACAGAGGTTAATTAGCTGCAGCAGAAGCCTCTCCCCTCTACCAGGTATGCAGTAAGAAAAAAAGTGTCACTAAGCCCTGACCCTTTAGTTTTAGGTTCAGGGATTCAGAAAGACCATAAATCAAACAAAAATTAGACTGATTGAGAAGAGATTAAAGAAGTTGTCCACTACTTGGACAACTTCTTCTCATAGCCCACGCTTGGCCGCCATAAAATGATGAAGCTTACATTCCCTTCCTGTGCCGACGCCGTTCCCGTGGTGTTGGCACTCGCTCTTCTCGGAGCTCTTGTGTGGTTGTTGTGACACAGGATGCCGGCGCCCAATCAGCGCCATCATCACTGTCGCCACCTCGTGTCGAATTGAGCATGAAGAATTCTGAGACCAGCTGCAGCCCAGACTCCCTCTTCATGTTTGATTTGTCCAAAGGTGGAGACAGAGATGCTTATGCCGATTGTGCGCTGGGGTCATGTGTCAACACCACAGGTGAGCCCCAGGAAGAGTGACTGCCGCCACCATGGGAACGGCGTCGGGCCCGTGAGGCAAGTATAAGCCTTATTATTTTATGGGGGCCAAACATTTTGATCAAGAAGGGGTTGTCCTAGCCGTGGAAACTCCTTAACTACTGTTTGCTACAAGACTGACTACTTTATACAGAAAGTGGTCAACACTATCCAGCTGTGAGGATGACTGTATTCATTGTTTCATTTAAACATTCATTTCTAGATTGTGATTTCTTTTTAAAAGACGGTAAAAGCAAACCCGGATTTAAAAAAAACCAAACCTATAAATTCCTACAATAAATTGGATCATGTAGAGTTCACCGTAATTAAGCATGACTCCTGCCCCCATTTATAAGAAGGCACTAGACTTTTTTTTTATAATTTTTTTTTTATTTTTATATATACTTGGCATACTTATGGCTCTAACGGTATTTGAGATTTCCTTGAACAATACAAAATTATAAGGGACATTAATTTTAATCGTCAGCAAGTGAAACCGATTTACAGACGCTGTGCGTTCCAGCTACGTATCCGAAATCCCTTATGGCTGCTATAGAGACTTGTAAAAATGGAATTTTCAGCAACAAGGGTGCGGGCACCAGTCAATTTGCCAGTTTAAATAATTTCTTTGCGAACAATCTCATTTCATTATTTTTAAATTACCGTTAACCTATTTCACATGTTCTCGCGAGTACTTTGGCGGTTAACAGGGAGAAAAAAAAATAAAATTGTCCTGTATTTTTATTGATCGGTGTGATGGATGGGAAAATTGAAGTATTTTATAGGATAGGAGAACCCTGGACGATTGGTGGCTGGTTGATTTAGAACAGTTCATTAAGATTCGTATCAGTTCAATGACTTGAAAAGATTTCAACTCCTCTAAGAAGTCATCGGGGGGCTGCGGTATCTCGGCACTCAAAAACTTTCTCCACTCTGCTAGAAACACTTGAAGTGGCTGAAGTGACGTATTATTTTTCTCTTATGTCCTTTTTTTCTTTTCTCTTTATTTTTTTTTTAAAGAAAGTAATGTTCTCATTTCTTGTTAAAATCATCTTTCAAGGTTTCGTTAAACCAGAGAAGAAAGTTGAAATCAGAGTTCATCACAATCCACCGCCTCCCCCGCAGAAATTTTTGTAAAATTGAAGCCTATAAACAGAGAAGATGACCGCTCTGCATACTGACTTGACACATAATTGGACTTACAGTAAAGATTTACGCTTAAAGGGATTGTTCATGCTTAGAGTTAAAGTCTGCAGTCACTATGTGACTGAAGGCTAGGGAATCCTCACAGTGCGCCCAGTGCATGCTGTCAGGATTATCCATGCTGGCAACGGGCGGTCATGTGCAATATAATGCACATATTTCTAACCACATTCCAACTAGACTTCACTCAATTCATTTGTATGGAGCGAAACGGTGCACGTCTAGTCTGCACATGATCGCACGGACACAAAATACCAGTTTCCCAGCGACGGCGCCGAACAATCTTGACAGCGTACGCTGTGAGTATTCACAAGTCTTCAGTTATCACTTAATCCCCAAGTCTGGAAAACCTCTAAAGTCAAACTCTACTCAAACGGAGTAAAGAATAAAATAAAAATCATGTGCTACTGTAAGAAGAGTCAAAGATGACAAAATCTTTGAAAACAGGTTACCTTTTTATTGTTCCACGGCAATGGGCATACAAAGTGTGAGGGAATTTTTGGGGGTGAAAGAAGATTTCAGCAGGTGCAGCCTCAAGGACTAAGGCCCTCGACCACGGTAAAGTGGACATATCATAGGCAAAGTTAAGATACTTACCATCTTACACCACTGAAACGGTTTCAAAATCGAAACCAAGATGTCACATTGCATTAATATCAATAGAGGCACTAATTCTTACTAATATTTAAAGCAAGCACCAAGCAAAAAAAGAGGTATCTGGGAAGGGGAGAAATATATAATAAAAAAGGGTGAAAGTCAACAAAGCTCCCAAGAACATGGCGTCTGCAGAAAGGATCATTCTTTGACTCAAAAAGTATACCTTTCTTATATACTCAGTGTACTGGAATAACAAAAAGGTTACATTTTGGAGTAGCCCTTGACTTTTTCAAATTGTTGTCTAGTCATGGTTCACTATTTTTCGATGACCAACAACTCTTTATTGATGATTGGAATTGTTTGGGTCTTTTTGTTGCAGTCGACCAAAGGACACAGTTTTTGATATGATCAAGATTTTGCCACCATAAATCCAGCTTTTTTCCCATATATAACAGATTTTTAGTGCGACTTTGGCATTCTTTTCCTCAAGTCGTAAATGAGACGGCTTCAAGAAGCAGATACAGTTAGGTCCATATATATTTGGGCAGAGACAACCATTTTTCAAATTTTGGTTGTAGACATGACCACAATGAATTTTAAACAAAACGATTCAGATTCAGTTGAAGTACAGACTTTCAGCTTTCATTTGAGGGTATCCACATTAAAATTGGATGAAGGGTTTAGGAGTTTCAGCTCCTTAACATGTGCCACCCTGTTTTTAAAGGGACCAAAAGTAATTGGACAATTGACTCCAAGGCTATTTCATGGACAGGTGTGGGCAATCCCTTCGTTATGTCATTCTCAATTAAGCAGATAAAAGGCCTGGAGTTGATTTGAGGTGTGGTGTTTGCATTTGGAAGGTTTTGCTGTGAAGTAAACATGCGGTCAAAGGAGCTCTCCATGCAGGTGAAACAAGCCATCCTTAAGCTGCAAAAACAGAAAAAAACCCATCCGAGAAATTGCTACAATATTAGGAGTGCCAAAATCTACAGTTTGTCTCTGTCCAAATATATATGACCTAACTGTATATAGTAGTTTGCTTGATCCAAGGATGGCTTATATCCTCTACATTGGAGGCTTCGATAACCGATTCCATTACATGCAGTTCTGTTTTGTTTTTTTTGGGCTTTTTTTTTAGCAAAATGATGGAACCCTATAACTGGACCTAATGAACCACAAAATAATGGAGCCTAAATGATCCATTGGTATTTGTCATTAGGTGATTTTTTTCATTTTCGGTTCGGAGCATAACAAAAAAAAAAAAAAGTGGACACATGTACTCGACCTACACCTAGAGATTATCACCGATCCTTTCCTGGCGGCACTGCCAGTTTGAGTTCCGCTGGGTGAGTCCCATTTCCGACTGAATCATGGAAACTTATGCATGTCCTTCAGAGGAACTGTAGAAAACAAGGGCAAGAACAAGCTAAAGTGCAACATTACGGCTCATCTTCTATAGGAGACTGGATGGAGGTACAAGCAAAAAGCCTTCGAATTCCTTAGCAGAATTGTATGGTGGAGAGATCTAACTACAAACAATGAAGGTCCTTTTGGTCCCTGTAGAAGTTTTCTACGGCTCCAACGAAGATGGAGATTCTCATATGTGGGTCAATGGTCAATTTAGCTCTAAACCAACGGCGCCATTATAAATAGTTGACTTGTTTGTTTTCAATTAAGAAAATATCACGATCTTGTGTGATCAAATGGGATTTTTATGGATTTTATCAAAACATCTGAGGCCAGTTTACGTTCGCTTTTCTTCATGTTCTGGTTCTCTAATAAGTACAAATTTGCTACAATCCAGCAACTAACAGGAAAACATGTTATTCGAAAAGGTGAAAGCGGTAAACATGCTTTGAACTGATTCGGATACGACTTTTTATTTTTATTTTAAATGCCGTTTGCTATTAATAAGCCCTCGAGTTCTAAGCACCTGCAATGTGAACAATCTGGAGCCAAAAGTACAAGTAGGTAACGTAGACTGTAATGAATAAAACATACCTGAGATTTATTAAGGAAACTGAGTTATTAAAATATGCAAAATATTTATTTGGAAAAAAAATAAAAAATGTCTGGCCGCTTTTATTTCTACTCGTGACGCTGAATTACGGTTTCAAAAGAAAATAGTTAGGAACTGTAATCGGCCTAAACCGACTCGCTGCTAATATGGAGGGAGGTCGTTCATTGCAGTCTCTACTATTGGATAAGTGGAATCATTTTCAGTCAGATTCCAATAAATCTTGACGGATCTCATACACATGTAATAGGTATCTGTTGAGGTTCAATTTTTTTTTTTTTTTAATCTACAGCATGTCAATTCTTTCAGGTTTTTTGTAAAATGATTGAGGAAAAAACACGTTTAAATGTATAAAAAAAATGCTAATTCTGTACGGTATTTTATGCAGATTTTTTTTCAGCCAACACTTAATATTTGCAGCAAAAAGCACAGTGTGCACATACCTTATGGAGTGTTAAAAAGTCGCCATTAGTAGTTGAATCCCGCCTGCCATTATGGTGGTCACCATCCTGTTCACCAGAGTCAGGTATCCGCTCTCATATACCGTACATGCCACTAATCCTAGAGATTGACTACAATGCCATGACTGCAGGACCAGCGGGATACACCGGAGCAGGGGTGTAGGCATGGTGGGGATTAAAATTGAATTTAATGGCTGTTTCTTGACTTTAGAAGGTTTCCGTACTCACGGACAACTAGTCTAAATTTCCGGAAAACCCCTTGAACATCCTCACGGGAACTCAAGAGTTGAGGGGCCATTACCACCTCCAAAGCAGGTGGAATTGTGCACTATGATGAGCTACTGGACTGCAAAGGTCCCATATTCTGTTGTTACTCAGAGGCCCTCTTCTCTCTGCATCAACCTCTGGTCTACCTCATCCCTGTCACCTAGAATGATAGATTCTAGAAAATTCTTGCTAGTAAAAGAACCTTTTTGGGTTCCAAAAATGTCTCGATTGCAAACAAAATAATAAAATTTGCACAAATTATTTTACGCAGCTTGAAAGCTGAGTGTTTTACTCCTTCAGAGCTGCACTCACAGTTCTGCTGCAAATTCCATTTGTTGCAAAACCCAGCTTATTGCTTTAAACACTGCATAAGTGATGCCAATTGTTTTTTTTTACTAACCGTTCTCCATCAGAAACTAATCTACAAGTACAATGTGACCTGTTCCTTTCAGCAAAGTCACCAGGTTGGAAGGAAAAATGAATTGGGAACATGCGAGATGAAGTGACACCACGGCGCTGT
Source organism: Ranitomeya imitator (assembly GCF_032444005.1). Lineage (NCBI taxonomy): Eukaryota > Metazoa > Chordata > Amphibia > Anura > Dendrobatidae > Ranitomeya > Ranitomeya imitator. The sequence goes on from NC_091289.1 coordinate 26,696,879, forward strand.
AATTTTAGCCATTAACGGAAATTATTAATATAACAATTCATTGCATTTTAATTATAGACTAAATATATCATTATATATCATTTTGTGCTGTTGTATTAACCTTCATGTTCATCTAAAGATGGATAGTACAGAAGGTCTTGGAAACCGGTAGAAATAATCAGCAATTAATTTATTACCTGGTTAGCTGAAAAGTCTCGTCAGGGTGAAACTCTTGGCAACTTTCCGGCATAAATTAAATGTAGTCATATAGGATACTAAGGAAAATATATATATAATATTATACATTTTTATTTTTTTATACTTTAGAACTGCGGTCATGAACAATAAAAACTACTGCTGCATGTTACTGGAATGTGCAGCAGAAGTTGCCAAAAAAGACACGCCTTCTCTGACATCACTTCCTGCTTTGGCACTATTGGCTGAAGAAGTGCTATTACAGACTTCCTGCTGTGCCGGCCTATTACATTCTTAATAAAGGTAATATTAAAAGCGCTGTGATCCATTTTAGACTTTAACATCGATTTAGACCAGAGATCTAAAATATATGACTAATGTAGTCCTCCAAACACTTAAAGGAGATTTCCCTTTTAGACTATTATAATTTCACTAGATGGTGGCCTGATTCGAATGCATCGGGTATTCTAGAATATGTATGTATATAGCAGCCACATAGTATATAGCACAGTCCACGTAGTATATAGGAGCCATGTAGTATATAACAGACACACAGTATATAACACAGCCCACTCAGTATATAACACAGCCCACGCAGTATATAACACAGCCCACGCAGTATATAACACAGCCCACGCAGTATATAACACAGCCCATGCAATATGTAACACTGCCCACATAGTATATAACACAGCCCACGTAGTATATAGCAGTGTGGGCACCATATTCTTATTAAAAAAAATAAAAAATATAGTTACATACTAACCCACCGGCGTCCAGCGAAGCTGTCCCGATGCCCGCGCTGCTGCCGCCAGCTTCCGTTCCCAGTGATGCACTGCGAAATTCCCCAGATGACTTAGCGGTCTCGCAAGACCGCTAAGTCTTCTGGGTAATTTCGCAATGCATCTCTGGGAACGGAAGCTGGCGGCAGCCGCGCGCTCATCGGCGGACGATGGAAGGTGAGAATAGCAGGTGTTTTGCTTTTTTATTATTTTTAACATTAGATGTTTTTACTATTGATGCTGCATAGGTGGCAGTAAGTGACTGCCAGGCGGTAAGTATAAAAAAAACCCCTTCCAAATTATTGCAACGCGTTTTCGAGTAGGTTATACTCTGAAAAGCGTTGCGATAAATTGGAAGGTTTTTTTTTCATACTTACCGCATGGATTAACCTTGGTCAGGGGCAGCCCCTGACATCCACCTCGCTCCTCTTTCCTTTACCATTTGATTCATAACCTAGTGAGAATGAGGATGAATCGCGATGTAATTAAAAGTACTTTGAACTGTGAGGCAGTGGAAGCAATTTTGGAAGAACGGATTTGGGATTACTATTACCGTTGGGAGAATTCCCGAAACAGCTCTTTAAGTGCACATGCAGAGTATTTGTAGAGTAGTTGATCACTCGAAACAAAATTGGTCCCCCAAGTCACTGCAAAGAGCAGAAATTCATTTCACCCTGTAAGTCATGCCCCTCTTGGGTGCCAGTGTGTTTGTTCCGTTCCAGTTCCATTTATTGTTCATTGAGAAAGCCGCACCATAAAACCCTACACAACCACCAAGGAGGAGGAAAACCATTTTACGGACTATGTTCTACCAAGGTGAAAAAGTCAACGTTCCATAGAGATCAGCAGCACAAACTTCTTTTGTACGCTCTGAATACCAGCCACGCATTTTGCCCAGCAACAAATAATTTACGGCTCTTAACGTGCACAATTAAATTTCCTTGACAATAACAGCAAGTTGGGGGATCGCTGTGCATTGCTCAACGTTAGTGATTTCTTTTTCCGCTTTGTTTTTGACTGGCAGATTCGAAACAAATATCTATTACTGGAGCCACTCGTGCGGATAACGTGGTCCAATTTTCGAGCAATTCAGCTATCGTCTTACTCATGTCCATGTTGCAGTTCATCAGTTCTGTGAAGTAACCGGGGGAGAAAGATTATTGGTTTACTGACGTCGCTGAAGGTCTTTATTTCCCAAAAGTGGATGAGCAAATCGTAATTAGTGGAGATACAGTCAAAACATCATGTATCAGCTGTAACTCATTCATGAAAGGTGCTGACCGTACACGCACCACGTCTGCAGATGGCGATGGGATGGACCGTCACTAGGGGAGAACAAACATTAGGCTATTCGTGCTCATGTTCGAAAATATCCATATGGTGTACCTAGGAAAGGAAACTGATATATTTTTGCACCTTTTAGATGTTGATACAGACAGAACATCTAAAAAAAATAATAAATTTACAACTATCGCAGTTTGGGTTGATTTTTTTTTTTAATTATTTTTTTTTACATCTTTTGTCCAAAACGTGCATGTGGATACAAGGGCTTAGTCTGATTACTAGGTATCCTGACGCCAAGCACAATAGGAGGCACTGTTTTTCCCTTGGAGGTTCTGTCAACCTAATGGTGCCCAGAGACTTTCCAACTCTCCGGTAGTCCCAGGTGGTCTCCCCTTAATTCTGAAGCCTCTCAAGCTCCAAGAAAGTTGCAAACGATGACCCAGACAGTATGGCTGAAGTCAGACGTTGTCTAAATCAGACCTACAGCAGATTGGACAGCAATGCACAGACTGGCTTGGTGGGTCTCCTGACCTAAATGTGACAACTTCATATATTTCTATTCAGCTGTCATGCTCCGGTTCGGAGAGCCGCCGGACAGTCTGTGCATTGCCGTCCAATCTCAGTCAGATTTATATGGCCATCTGACTGCACCCAAAAAATGAGCATCTAGACCATAAACGGCTATATTTTGCATCCTTTGGATATGGGTATGCCTGCACTAACACTCAAATTATGCAAAATATAACTGTTTATGGTCTAGACTCTAATTTATAGATCAGACTTGGCCAAAGGTCATCTTCCAACAAGACAATGACCCTAAGAACACAGCTAAAATAACAAAGGAGCGGCTTCAGAACAACTCTGTGACCATTCTTGACCGGCCCAGCCAGAGCCCTGACCTAAACCCAACTGAGCATCTCTGGAGAGACCTGAAAATGGCGTCCACCAATGTTCACCATCCAACCTGACGGAACTGGAGAGGATCTGCAAGGAAGAATGGCAGAGGATCCCCAAATCCAGGGGTGAAAAACTTGTTGCATCATTCCCAAGAAGACTCATGGCTGTACTAGCCCAAAAGGTGCTTCTACTCAATACTGAGCAAAGGGGCTGAATACTTGACCATGTGAGATTTCAGTGTTTCTTTTTTAATAAATTTGTAAACATTTCTACTTTGTTTTTGCTTTTTTTTAGTCAAGATGTGTACATTAGTAAGAAAAATGAACTTTTTTGAATTTACCAAATGGCTGCAATGAAACAGAGTGAAAAATGTAAAGAGGTCTGAAAACTTTCCATACCCACTGTATATTGTTCCATCTACTATATAATTGTCTAAGGGTCACTTCCGTCTGTGTCTGTCCTCCTGTCTGTCACAGATATTCATTGGTCGCGGCCTCTGTCTGCCATGAAAATCCAAGTCGCTGATTGGTCGCAGCAAAACAGCCATGACCAATCAGCGACCGGCACAGTCCGGCGGCAATATGGCCGCTCTTTCCTCCCTGCAGTCAGTGCCCGCTCCATACTCCCCTCCAGTCATCCAGTCAGTGCTCACACAGGGTTAATGCCAGCGTTACCAGAGCGTGGTGTAACGCACTCCGGTTATGCAACTATTAACCCTGTGTGACCAAGTTTTTACTATTGATGCTGCGTATGCAGCATCAATAGTAAAACGATCTAATGTTACAAATAATAATAATTTAAAAAAAAAAAAAAACGTTATTCTCACCCTCCGACGTCGCGTCCTGTCCTCCGGCAGGTTCCGGTGCTAAAGATGCTATGGGACAAAGACCTACCATGTCATCACGGTCATGTGACCGCGACGTCATCACAGGTCCTGCGCTCATAGTCGTACCAACCCTGGGACCGGAAGCTGCCGCGTGCACCGTACACAGGAGCCAGGACTAAGGTTAATATGTTTATTTTTTATTTTATGTCACTGGGCAATATACTACGTCGCTGACCAATATACTACATACTACATGGTAGTGCAATATACTACGTAGCTGGGCAATATACTACGTGACTGGGCAATATACTACGTGGCTGGGCAATATACTACGTGGCTGGGCAATATACCACGTGACTGGGCAATATACCACGTGGCTGGGCAATATAGTACGTGGCTGGGCAATATACTACATGGCTGGGCAATATACTACGTGGCTGGGCAATATACTACGTGGCTGGGTAATATACTACGTGACTGGGCAATATACTACGTGACTGGGCAATATACTACGTGGCTGGGCAATATACTACGTGGCTGGGCAATATACTACGTGGCTGGGCAATATACTACGTGGTTGGGCAATATACTATGTGGCTGTGCAATATACTACGTGGCTGGGCAATATACTAAGTGGCTGGGTAATATACTACGTGGCTGGGTAATATACTACGTGGCTGGGTAATATACTACGTGGCTGGGGAATATACTACATTACTGGGCAATATACTACGTGGCTGGGCAATATACTACGTGGCTGGGCAATATACTACGTGGCTGTGCAATATACTACGTAGCTGGGCAACATACTACGTAACTGGGCAATATACTACGTCACTGGGCAATATACTACGTCACTGGGCAATATACTACGTGGACATGCATATTCTAGAATACCCGATGCGTTAGAATCGGGCCACCATCTAGCATAGTATAATGGCCCCAAAAATTGCTCCATAGAGTATAATGGCCATATATATTGCTTCGTACAGTATAATGGTCCCAAAAAGTGCTCCATACAGTTTATTCAAGGATTTCTGAGTGCATAGCCATGAGTATAGTGTATATGCACAATAGTGATGAGTGAACGTGCTGGTTAAGGTGTTATCAGAGCATGCTCGGGTGCTAAATGAGCGTCTTCGGCGTGCTCAAATAATATGTTGAAGTCACCAATACACAACTTTCATAAATGGCTCATTTATTAGTGGTGGAAATATAGTAAATCCAAGGTGCAGGAGGCTCATAGTATAGTAAAAAAAAAAAAAATAAAAAAAATACTCCACTCCCCCTGTTTATATGTAATAACGGCACGGTGTTAACAGTGATGGCTGATGATTACTGGGACGTTTGCCTGTCGGAGAGCAATCACTGTCAGATTTTCAAGGTCATCTAATGGCATTTCCTACAAGTGGAATAGACAAAGAGCGTCGAGCGATTTCTCTGAACTTGTGACCAAGTCTCAGTGGGGAAAAAAGGCACAAATAATCTCATAAGAAAATATAAAAGTTATTAGTAATACAACTGATGGGACATTAAAATGTCAGAAGGATGCAATGACTTTCAGGATAAGGTCTTCCCGATATTCCATATTTCCAATTAACTTTGACGTTTTTGTTTTGTTTTTCGAGGATGTTCCGCGCAAACTAATTTTGTTTTTATTGTGTGCACACAGGAAGCCCTTGACGCAGCGTTATACACGGAGCGGACACACACAGAGAACATCTGAAGGACCATTTTAAAAGCACGAATGAAAAATGATCATGGAGGGCTGCAAACATGAAAAACCTAAATTAAGACTCAAAGAGGGAAAAGCCCTTAAATAAAAAAAAAGAGTGACCCATGTAATACAAAAAAAAACCAGAATATAGGCACCTCATGGGCCGGCATCATTCCGATGATGTCAGCGAGGTGCTCATATGACTATTCTGTCATGTGACCACTGTAGCCAATCAAAGGCTACTGATGGGCTGCAGTGCTCAAACTCCACTTGAACAAATTAGTTTTGGAAGGGAGTGCTCAGAGACCTAGTACCAACGTACAACGAGCCCTACAAATTGGTTGCCGGAGTATTCAATGTTCGGCATGTAAAAAAAAAAAAAAAACTAACAGGTTCTAAATGTGGCCGATTTTCACAAGATTAGAACTATAAATCATTACAGATATCAAGATGAGATTTTGCAGATCCTAAAATCTAGCAAAGTTCACTTTTGAGTGACCTCACTTTTGGCTCGGAAGAGAAAACTCTGGACCATTGCCGACTTCATCACTTTCAATGTTACATGTGGATTTTGGGTGAACGGTCACAAAAAGCGTGGGATCAATCTGTTAAAGGGAATTGGTTGCCAGGTTTTTTTTTTTTTCTACTCGACATGATGTAGAGGCAGAGACCCAAATTCCTGCGATGTATCACTTACTGGGGTGCTTGATGCAGTTTTGATAAAAATCACACTTTTCTCTGCAGCAGATCTAGTAGAGCTCTGAATGCTGAGCTATGCGTAACCACGCCCACATCACTGATTGGCTATAAACACTGTGCATGGGCAAGAAGCAGCCAGTGGTGAGGGCGTATTTATACAAAGCTCATGAATATGGAGCAGGTTTACTAGTCCTCTAGTAAGAAAATCAGTTTTATCACCAGGAGATTATCGAAGCTACAACAAGCAGCCACATCAATGGAATCAGTGTCTCAGAGTGTCTACATCATTCTACTCTCAAAGTGGCAACAACCTGGTAACAGAACCTCTTCAATGAGCTTTCCACCTTAAAGAGACACTCAATCTCTAATGGTGCCATATTATGTGGCCTTATATGAGCCACCATAAACGAATATCTCCATAAACAGTTAGAGGCAGATAATGGTATAGTATGGGTACCATATTATAGATCCACACAAGACGGATATTATTAGGACTTGTACATGGTACCGGTCAACAGAGGCTTGCGTGGCCTAATTTGCCAAAAGTTCAGATTTTGCCTATCTAGTTTGGTGGTTCAATCCATAAATGTGGTGAATTTATGCCAACAAAGGCCTACACAGTGGGTGTTTCGGGAGGGTTACAAGGTTTGGTAGGAACTTCAGGATGGTCACAGGGACTGGTGGGAATTCAATGTCCTCATTTGGGGCAACAGAACCTCGGTACACACGCGTTGGTGATAGAGTCACCAAGTGGGCAGTGACCTGTTGCCAGACAATACAGAGTAGAACCCCTATAATATCCACATGGATGGATCCTACAATCGTCACATGGGTCTTCAATGTAATATTCTAGAATTTATTTCAGTGGGATGTTTTGAACAAAATCTTCTAAACTGAACATAATCCCCATCCGCTTAAGCACTACTCTCCCAGTGACTGCACTTGTTTATTTTTATTTCTTTTTTCCCTTTTTTTTTTACCGTTCTTTTTCTCTCTCGAGTACATGAACTGGAAACTGTACGTTCAATAAAAGGCTATTTTAGTCAGCATCTTGCATAATTAACAGCTCTTCAGTTTTGACAGATGTGTTGGACTCTAGGACTGTGCTCTCGAGTCGATGAATCGATGAGTTAAAGCTACTTTAAGACCCGGCGCTAAACGGTTTCCTATATATTTCGTTAACGGAGAAAAGTTCTGCTGAGCTTTTGTCCCCGGCTTCCATTGGATTCTCTATAGAACTGATTGAAGATAGATTGTATAAGAAACAAAATTAAAAAAAAAAAAAAAGGAAAAAAATATCTTTTCTACCATAGAATACGGTTAAAAGAACGTTTCTCATCCACTTCAAGCTGACTGGGCACATTAATGGACTCCTTCAGGTGACAGCTACCCTATATCAATGGTCAGCCTAAAGGGAATAGCACCTTTTCGATTTAACTAACTCACAATGTAACCAAGAAAGTCTCGCTCTCTCTGCTCTTATACGCTTTATTCTGGGTTTCTATACAATATTTGGTTGCAGACATCCAGGTAGCTTTGCTTTACAGCAGTAAAAATCACATTGACTTCCACTCGTGACTGTAGTGGGCATGCTCGGTGGCCTGTGCGGAAGTCATCATGCAGGGAGAGGGAAGGGTTGAGATGTGAATAGTAGGTCCAGACTTTAAAGAAGTTTATCTTGATAAAAAAAAAAATGAAACTGACAGTAAGGACTTAGAGATTGTAGTAGGCATACTCGGTGACCTGTGACCATGGTCACCATGCAGGTAGAGGGAGGGAAGAAGATGTGAACAGCAGTTCCAAAGATGTGCTTTAAAGATATTGAGCTCGAAAAAAACTGTCAGAAAGGATTTACTTAGATACAGGATTGTTGTGGGCATGCTCAGTGAACTGTGCAGATGTCATCATACAGAGGGGGAAAAAGGGATTTGCTAACAGTAGCTTCAGAGACTTGCTTAACAGCAATCACCTCGACATAAGAAAAGTAATAGAAAATAGCTCAGACGTCCATTGAAGTTGGTGGCGGTCATATGCTCAGTAACCTGTGCAGAGGTCACCATGCAGAGAGGGAGAGGAGGGGTGTTGTTGAAAGCACTCACCATGACATAAGTAAATGGTCTGAATATAATTGGAATTTGTAGAGGTCACCGATTAGGGAGGGGGAGGAGGAGAGCTGTGACTCAATATTGTCTATAATGGTTCCTGCGATATCTACAGACTGCCTTATATTAGGGGTGTTACATTATATTGTAAGCCTGTCGGTGATGGGCAGGAGATGACTTCCAAAAGGTGACATTTTTAGAATCTTTTTCCAACTTGTTCCAGTTGTGTTTTTGTAGTACTTTTTATTCCCCATAGTCTTCTATATGGAGAAAATGTGGTAGATGTTGTGCTACATATGGGTGGCACACTATAGATCAGCACGTAAATGGACAAGCGTAACCGGAACTTATCTCTCTGGGTTGGAGGAGTCAAACTTGTCAGGGATGGAACATGGATAAGGAGATGGTCGCCGAATTCGGAAACCTTACCAAAAGAGAACCCAGGTGGCATGGTCATCCAAAAAGGCGGAGATCCACCGAATTCGGGGATCTAAACAAAGGAGAAGCCAGGTGGCACTTATCAGAAAAGGCAGGGATCCACCGAATTCAGAAACCTAAACAAAAGAGAACCCAGGTGGCACGGTCATCTGAAAAGAGAGATCTGTCAAATTCAAAAACCTAAACAAAGGAGAACCCAGGTGACACGGTTAATAGAAATGGCAGAGATCATCTTTTCGTTACAGGCCCACTTATTAGTAAAACTTCCAAAAAAACAATTTGTCCGAGTGCCCTCGACCAAGATAACAAAAAGCTGATAAAGGTGGCTTCATTTCCAAAAGTGCATTTCAATAATGAATAGATCTGTAAAGTCCCCCGTATATAATAGATATATCATATGGCTTGAAGGGTAGTTATCTCACTGACTATCCCATACACAGGAGCACTCTGTGGATCCTTATGTTCTCTATGAAAGAGCTGCTGCCAAATCTTTGGCAGTGGCGCATCGCTAAGGTAACGTTCACACTAGCGTTTCCCGTTTTGCGTCGTGTTTGCGTCGGGCGACGCAGCGGCGACGCATGCGTCATGCACCCCTATATTTAACATGGGGGACGCACGCGTCTTTTTGTGCTGCGTTGTGCGACGCATGCGTCTTTTTTGCCGCAAGCTTCGGACCAAGAAAACGCAACAAGTTGCATTTTTCTTGCGTCCAAATTTCGGCAAAATACGACGCATGCGTCGCAAAACGCAGCGTTTTTGCGTGCGTTTTTGCGTGCGTTGTGCGTTGCATCGCCGACGCAGCGGCGCACAACGCTAGTGTGAACGTAGCCTTAGAGAACAAAAGGATCGTCCAAAATGTGAAATGCCAGATCCTTAACACTGACAATAACCAGTTGTGGGGGTGTGAACGGGGATCCTTTAGTCAAGAGGATTTCTGCCATTTTGGATGACCGACACCTGGAAACTCCTTTTTTGGGGTTTCTGAATTCAGCAACTGTCTTCTTTTCCACCGGACATTGAGCATTGATTTTTTTTTTCTGCCTCTTTTTTTTCCCCCAAAAGCCACTAAAAATGCATGAAAAATAATAAAAGAAAAAGCTGTTATACACGCTAAAAAATTAATGGCGAGTCTTTAGTCCAGAAATAAATTTTGCATGAAGAGAAGCCTTACCCAGGATTAGAAAAAAATAAATGTGTCTGCTTTTTCCAGAAACGGCTCAGTCCTATTTATGTGACCGGGAACCACCTGTTTAACATTTTCAAGCGTCGTCCAGATGGCTGGAATATGGGAGCGTTTTAGCATTTACTGCGTATCACAGCCCGACTATGGATTTATTGCCCAACCAAACCAAAGTCCTCAGAGATCCCTATAATAATGTTGGCTCGTGTCCTAAAACTTGCGGCAGTAATACTGATGTTAAAATGCACCTGCATTACGATGGTTGGGATAAAACCTTGAAAAAATTTTCTTCCCTAAAACGAAACACATGACCCTAGAAGTGACTCTATATCAAAAGTTAACATTATTGATGAGCGAACGTGCTGGGATAAGGCGTTATCTGAGAATGCTCGGGTGTTAACCGAGTGTCTTCGGCGTGCTTGAAAAATATGTTCAAGTTCTTGCGGCTGTTTGACAGCCTCAACACATATGAGTCACCTGCCAGGGCCTGAGGTACTCGGCACCGGGTCCGGTCGCTCTTAAAGGGAATGTCACAGTGGCTGCGACCCGGTCCGTGCCCTGGGCGCCCAATTAAAGGGGAACGGTCTTCTAAGGGGAATTGTGAATAAAGTATATTGTTCGTGATGTCACCTGTGGTGTTCTGTCAGTGGGGACCGACGCCGCTTAAAGGGATCCTCTGGGGTGATGGTATGGCGGCTGGATGGTGACGCTTCCCACAGGTGAAGCGGGATCCCAGGGGCTCCCAAAGCGTGTGGCAAGGATGTTGTATGCCGACAAATAAGTGGAGGACACAAGTTGTAAAGTCTTTACCTGGTTTACTGGTGGTAGTAGTCCACAGTCCAGGGTACCAGGCACAGGTGGTGATGTGGTCCGGCCAGCTTGGAGGCAAAGGTGATCCCTCTCTCAGGTGAGGTCCATAAGCCTTTCCTAATTGCGCTAAGATCGCGAGGCCCCTGCTGCTTGTAGCTTACTGGCAAGGTATCCTCTCTCTCCTGTCCTGGAACAGCTGCCTGCATGGTAGGCAGTTTGAGCCTTTTTATAGGGTCTCTACCACGACCCGGGCTCTTAGAGTACTGCTGTACCTCAGGCTTGGTACGGGCAGTTAACGTGTAGTTTAGTGCCCTCCGGTTCTGCTATGTGTCTTAAGAGTTCCACTAAAGCCTCAGGCTCCCGATGCCCGGTTTCTGCGCTTCGGCTCCAAGGGTGCCCGGTCACAGTTCCCCTCCGAGCCCTTGTTCCACTCCTGTGCTCCTTTCCTCAATGCTCCACTGCATACAACAACCCTTCATGTTTTCCTCCTTCCCAGGAGCCGCAGCTCGGTCCTGGCTGCACGGCTCCGCTGTCTGCCTACCAGACTTCCTTCTGTTTCAGTCTCTCTATGACTGCTCTCCTTGGTCTCCCTGGACCAACTAACTAACTCACTCCTCCAGACAGGATATTTAAAGTTGGGGAAGCTCCCCTGAATCCGGGTCCTGAGTTCTCCCTCCTGGCCTGGATTCAAAATGTGTTGCATGTGTGCGCTTACCTGGTAAAGTGACTCCTCTTTGCCTCCACGCATGATATCACCCTCCCCGAAAGGAAGGTAACATCACTTTAACAACCGGTTACCTGGGGTGTTACACATACAGGGATTGATTGTTTGTTAGGCAATCCTTGCAAGTGTTGAGGCTGCCGAACAGCCGTGAGTCATGCAGCCGCGGCGGGGACTCGGAGCACATTTTTCGAGCACACCGAAGACACTCGGTTAGCACCCGAGCATTGAGGATAATGCCTTATCCCAGCACATTCGCTCATCACTAGTCAACATCCACCAGCGCAAAAAAACAAAAACAAAAGTGTTAATCTGAGAAACGGACCCTCAACTACCTCGGCAGAAATGAGACCACATGGCAGTGTTACATCTCATCTGTAACCCGGAACCGTACAGACCTGAACATGAACCCTAGAGAGTTAATCTGCCTAATGGACGACCGGCTATCGATCTTGTCTTCAGATGGTGACACAAGTGGCGGAAGCTCTTTCATAAAGCGCTGCGTCCACTACGACACAGATACATTCATATATCTCTGATTTACAGCCCTGTTCTTCTTGACCTACAAGATACAAAGTTTCTGCATTTGGCGCAGCCTCCGTCCATTAATTTTACAGCTCCTACATTATGACGGCATGTGCACTATGTACGGCTCATTTTTTTTTTTGTTTTTTTTTTCTTTGCAGGTCCCACTTCACTCATTGACATTGAATGCAACACAACACAAACAAATGGCTTATAGAGAGAACAATGGACTTTCAATTCTCGCTTGTTCTCCCCAGTAGATGCGTTTTCAGATTAGACAGCATGCAAGGTACGGTATATGAAACAAAGAAAAAAGGAAACAATCAAAACTCAACCATTCAACGAAAGGGCAGGAAATCACCAACATGCTCATTGATGTTAAGACATGTTAGAGGGCAAAATGCCATACATAGTACACAGAGACGGAAGGGATTACTGCTCTCCTGTTTCTAATAAACAGCAGCATTGAGGACATTATACTGTGCTATTGAGCAGTGTAGCTGGGAATCCAGCTCTGGAGGGAGAAACCCTTAATACAAAGCAACACCATCTGTCTCTGACTTTCACTCTTCTCCCTTCCACACAGACTTCTATAGGCAGCTTTAATCTAATACCTTGTTCAGATGGCAGTCCAATTTGAAGACGCAGAAGAATAAATCATTTTTTAATTAGTTCAAACAGTTGGTGGGACTAGACGAAGAGGCTCATAAGTGGAGAAAAACGCAATATTACAAAGTTTCTTATATGGGTTATCGAAATATATAAAGATTTTTGTAATATTAACTACTATCTAAAAGGGGTTATCCAGGACTATTTTTTTCTTTTACTACGGGTCTAAGAACTAACAGGTAGGTAGCGACTAACTACCTATCTCTTGTGCCAGATGACGATCTCTACCGGCACATAGCGGTCACAGACTGCTCCTGCCGGTGATCCTGGGGCTTCTTCCGACTTCACTTGGACAGAGCAGCGGCTTCTCTTCCGCTCTGCATTGTCGACGGGGTGTGACTGCCGATGTCATGCTAATTGACAGTTGGCTCCCTGCTGCCTATTTGCGGGGAGCCAGCTGTCAATCAAGATGACATCAGCAGTCACGCCCTGTCAACAGAGCAGAGCAGAAGAAGAGCTGCTCTGTTGACGTGGAGCAGCATAATCGCTGGCTGGAGCGGTCGGTGACTGCTCTGAGCCGGCGGCGGGTAGAACAGGCAGGTAGATGCCTCTGTTAGCTACTACCAGCCCATTAGTGTTTAAGCCCATATTAAAAAAATAAATAAAGCGTCATCTTGGACAACCCCTTTATGTATGATCACTGCGAACAAATTGAAAACTCAGCAAAAATTCCACCAAGACGAAACATGATAAATTACAGGGGAGGAGATTTTATTTTCCCAATTAAAACTTTACTAATTAGAATATAAACAGCAATTAACGTTTACCAACCAGGAGGAGGATACATGCCGCTGCACAGTATTTTATCCTTGGTAAATACATTTTCTGGCTTAGGAATTAGACACCTTTTTTTCTTAAACTATAAATACTAAAAACGCATGTATTTCAGCCCAAAAATAACATTTTAAATGGAACCAAATTGCAAAAATTACATCATTTTGCTTTTTCAGACTGTTTTCACTCAACGTTGATGTGGCCTGTGGTCATAAATTGGCCAAGAAGAGCTCAGCAGAAGACACGCACAAGATATAAACTCCCACCAGAAGGAGCTCACTGATTGTATCTCCGTTAACTCCTTCTACAGCTAGCAAATGACAGTGGCTACTGAAGGAAAACGGTGCAAAATTTTAAATGCATCAACTGATTTTTAGCCAAAAATAAATGATTTTTATTTATTTTTTTTTAAAGAAAAAGGTGGACAAACCCTTTACAGAATGTGGCTATGGGTGAAGAGTAAGGTGGTACATGTGGTTCTGCTGCACCTGTATGCAAGTGGGCGATTACAGCACAATACATAAGTGTTGCACAAGCTTCGTTAGCAATTGCTTTTGTTTCCTGTCGACGATCCGGCGAGGTTTCTCCAAATCTGTTACTTTTAATTCCACCAAGACAGGCATTTTAATTACGAAACAAAGAGGAGACTTGAGGCTTCGTTCTGTACTTGCGGTAATCGGGAAAGCATTTGTGGCTTGCGAGCGGAAGGGGTAAAAAAAAAAAAAAAAATGGAAAATCTACAAAGCTTAGCAAACACTCGGGAACATTTGTCGTGTCTTGTACACCCACTCAAGCCTTCTGATAATGTCCCTGCTTAAACTTACTGACGTGTTCAGGTAGTCAAAGAAAACTGCTCAATCCTCCTCTTCACTGCGCGGCACAGACAGCCCCGAGCAAACATCTCAGCGTCAAGTTGAAGTTTCTTAAAAGACGTTTTCCGACCGTACCGAGCCCATAAAGTTCTGTAATATAAAACAACATCAAAGTAGATGGTTCCAAATACAGGATGCAACTGGAAACCTACTAAAGTAGTCCTGTACATGAGCTCCAGCAATGGCATATTGGAGGTCATCTGAAGAGCAAAATCCAAGATGAAGAGGTCATATTCCTAGGCCAAAGTACCGCGGGTCATTTTGAAAAGATGCCGGCCCCCCCCCGCTTTGGCAAAAAAGAACATGGAACGTTTAGAAAGGTCCCCTCAACTTGCCCAAGTTCCCAGTTTTGGTAAATGTTGGTGTTCTCCAAATCTTGGTGGATTTTTTTCTTGTGTTGTTCCCTCTGGAACTGTCACCCTGCGTTAATTGAAAATGGCTGAAAAAATTCTGCATGTTCACTCAATGCTTGGGACATGCCGGGGCAGATATATCATTAGTGAAAGAGGTTAACGGGACCCATTTCTACCTCCAAAGCAGGTGGAATTGTGCATTATGAAGAATTATTCAACTTGCCCAAGTTCCCAGCTTTGGTAAATGTTGGTGTTCTCCAAATCTTGGTGGATTTTTTCTTGTGTTGTTCCCTCTGGAACTGTCACCCTGTGTAAACTGAAAGTAGCTGAAAAATATTTGGATGTTCACTCAATGCTTGGGACATGCAGGGGCAGATAGATCATTAGTGAAAGAAGTTAACGGGACCCATTTCTACCTCCAAAGCAGGTGGAATTGTGCATTATGATGTATTATTGGTCTACAAAGGCTCCTCTTCTGTTTCCATCTGTGGGGACACGCTATACTTGAAGGTAAATGTAGCACCCATTTTCTTTTTTTATTATTCAAATATTTTCAGGAGGATTAACAAAGGATCGGCATGACCCGAGATGTGACTTCAGGCGTGCATCACCTCCATACCATCCTGCTTGATCGGGGGGAATGGTGAACTCCTGCTTGACCGACGATACGGACCTGAGCCGCGATCCCAAACTGTACGCCTTCCCATGCAACAGGCAGAAGCAGATTTGTCTCTGCAGCATTGGAGGAGCAGAGGGATGTTGTAACCGGACGGACCCAACCTGCCTCAAAGCAGCACTTACAAGCTCTGTAGCGTGGAACTTGCAAGTGCTGAGCTCCTTGTCGAAGAGATCGTCCACTGATTAAGAATGGTGAGGTTTTCCAATTTTAGACAAATTGCAAAGTTGCTTATTTTGTAATTTTCTACAATCACTAGCGATAAAACCAATTTACCAAGACGGAACAACCCCTTTTAAAAACGAGTGTCCCTCCTCTTCACAGTTCTTCACTTGCAGTTTCTGCTCCAGAGCTGCTCTTCTTAGGCCACATTCCCATAGTGCACATTTGGTGCATTTTTTAAGGTTTCCGATTTTCAGCGGAATTTCTGCGCCAATTTGGTAATTTCGGTTACTTGTGATTTTTTTCCCTGGATTTTTCGAATGTTTAAGTTTTAATCCTGATTTTCAGTTACGGTCGTCGTCTCTTATTGGCAGGTCCAGTTTTTAATAAAAGTTTGTTTTGAAAACTTTTTATTTCCTCAGTACGCCAGCACTTGTAAAACTTTAGTAATAAAGTCATGTGCAGATTAATTGTGTTTTTTACTGACAGCGGAAGCGCAAGTCTGCAGAATCTCCGCATTTTTTTCCCCATTCAAATGAATGAGAAGATTCAAGGAAAAATGTGGAAAAAGTGCGTATTTTACGCAGTTTTTTTTTCTGCCAACATTCTAGTTTTTGCAGCAGAAAAATATCAACCTGTGTCCCTACCTGCCTTCGCTTATCTGACCAACCCACTTATAAAAATACCGTAGTTTTCTTCTCCTATGAAATGGCACAGATTATTCTCTGCAATATCGAGAATATTTTCTCCATGGCCATCCGACGTGTGAAGATAATTATTTTCATACTGAATCTGTCTCTTCTTGGCGTTATTCACATAGGACTAGAGAACATCCAGATTACTTTGTGATATTTAACAGCAAATGATATAAACATTATTACACGATCGACCCGAGAAACGTTCTACCTGTAGATCAATGGAGAAGATTCATCGCATTACACCGCCATTGATTGCAAAGAAGACAGACTTTGGGTATTAGATGGGATTGCGATGAAATGATAGGGATAATATCGGGGCTTCATGTGTCTGATGGAACTTTAGAAAATTGTGTACTGAAAAATCTTGATTAAAAGAAATGGATATTCTTCCAACTGCTATCATACAATAGCGAAGAACCAAGACAGATTGACCATCACTGATAGGACTGTGTACGAGAAGATATGGAGAACTTTGGATATTCATGTTCTACATAGTGTAAAAAAAATGTGAAAACATATTTCATTTCTTCCTTCTTTCATGGAAAATTGGCAGGAGAAGGAGATCATTGTGGTCGTCTGAGTACCATAGATGAGAAGGTCTCCAGAGCATTGTTGTTGGCCAGATATCTTTTTGCCCATGGGACTGTGTAGGACAAAATATTCAGAACTTTGAATATTTACTGTACTTTCTACTGTGTAAAAATGTCAAACCATATGTAATTTCTTCCTTCTTTCATGGAACGTTAGAGGGAGGAGTGGACCCTTGTGGTCTGAGGACAAGAAGACATCTCCGGAGCACTGGCGTTGGGTATACATTTTCTTGGCCATGGGACTGGGGATGACAGTTTTGGTGGGTGGTCCTCTCTTGATAAGTTTGTTATGGTACCATTGATGATAATGGATTTAATGGTGCATCAGAGTTTAAGATATTTTTTTTTAATAACCCAACCCTGCCTTGTACTTCTCAACAACTTTGTCCCTGACTATTTTGGAAGATCTCCTTGGTCTTCATGGTGTTGCTTGGAAATCTCCTTGGTCTTCATGGTGTGGCTTGGAAACCTCCTTGGTCTTCATGGTGTGGCTTGGAAACCTCCTTGGTCTTCATGGTGTTGCTTGGAAATCTCCTTTGTCTTCATGGTGTTGCTTGGAGATCTCCTTGGTCTTCATGGTGTTGCTAAATGATAATTGGTAGAGATGTCAACCAGGCATGTCCAATTTTTGACTGCCAATCGCATTATCATCACTTGGATAAGTTGCCAGATGAAATGTCAGTGTAGACAAGTCGGCTTAGATGGCTGTTGGTCAAACAATTTTCTGAAGCATCATTTGGCAGACAGTCATCTAATGTGTATGGCCAGCCTTCGGGATGATCCAACCCTGACATTTTTCATAAAAAAAAAAAAATATGGTTAATATGTAACTGTAGTTGTAAAATGTCCATCTGCCTAAAAGAAGGAAATACAGAGACTAAAGGGGAAGCCTGGACAACTCTGGAGGAGGAATGGCGGGACATTGAAAGGGCCATTCTACTTTATTTTGTTCTTGAAACTCGCGATGGTCAATTTTTGAAAAGAAAAAATATAATTCAGAAGTAACTTCAGGAAAGACATGCACCTCCTCAGTTTAGGATAACCTCTCCCTTATTGTAGCCTAAAGCCAAGATGCATCTAGAAGAGAATCTTGTACCAACGCCTGATCTTGAATATTTTGCCAGGTATAATGGGTTGGAGGTCATGAGCGGTTGACCGCAGATGCCAACCTTCTCTTCTCACGTTCTATCTAACGTAATCCCATCTTTGGACGATATGGTCCAAGGAGCTGGAATGGCGATGGTTCACGCAAGTCATCGGGGGTCTGGGCAAGTTTATGAATGGTGATGCTTTGCTTTACTAAAAGGGGGAAATTACTTCAGAGGAAGATCACCCCGATGGCTAAGCTCTATGGTTGTTCGAATATCTATTCTCCGGCTTTTCTGAAGCTCAGAACGTCTATATTGCCATTGCACGGGTGGGAATATATTTATGAAGCAAAGATCAAAAATAAGCGATGCAGTCAACATTAGACATCAGTGTCATTACACATACAAACGTTCACGCAATTGTAATCATCAGATGTCCCTGTACCGTACTGTTATCCGGTGACAGTCATAAATATGGTTATAACTACTGTCAATCAAGACGAGCAACAATCCCGAATTGTCTTCTCATTGTCTGGTAATGATTCTCTATGCATTACAGCTGGGTGAGCGAAGATTCTTCATATTCTTTAGACCAATCAAGGACTAATAACCATGCTAACCCCTCAAGCACGGATTCTGGGCTAAAGAGCCACATAATTAGCTACATCGTGGCACTGTTCGCACCAGGCAGCTCCGCGAGATACTTCAATTCATCAATAATGTAGAAAATACACTAAATATGGTAATAGGCGACTACGTCTGTTGCTACGTGAGCAAAATAAAATGGTTCTAAATACTCAGATGTTCGACGCGGGATGGGGTAAAGTGATCTGCAAATTGGGCAAGACGATGAAAGCGTTTACTCAAATCACTTGGACTTGCCCATGAATACAGGACATGCAAACACTAGCTGCTTAACACGATGATAATCCTATATTTGCAAAATGCATAAAAAATAGCAAAAAGTACAAAAATAATAAACATTTTTGGGCAGTTTTGGTAGCATGCTTAAGAGAAAGACTCTCGAAGAAGATCAATATAGTTTTATGGGGAAAACAGTCAATGAAATGATAGTCCAGCGGGCGGTCTTGCTCAATGACTGACAGCTCCTTCTATCCATTCATACACAGAGAAACCGTCAATCACCAAGTGTGACCGCCCACTGGACTCCTAGATCTAAATAAGCTAGGAATAAAAGGGATTTTCCATGTGCAATATTGATTGCTCATCCATAGATCCCCCCCCTAGTGTTTCATCATTGGTTGTCTGTCCCTTTAAAAAAAATAAATAAATAAATAATAGTTTACATGTGATTTAAACATAAAACCTGTAGGAAAGCATGGTTGTGCTGCCCTGATCCCCCTCAACAAGTTTTGGGAAACACTGCATAAAAAGTTAGTTTATAAATGGAATCTGTCAGCAGGTTTTGGATATATAATTAGAGGGCAGCATGAGGTAGGGGCTGAGACACAGAATTAAGGGATGTGTCACTTATTAGGCTGCCATCACACTATCAGTATTTGGTCAGTATTTTACATCAGTATTTGTAAGCCAAAACCAGGAGTGGAACAAATAGAGAAAAAGTATAATAGAAACATATGCACCACTTCTGTATGTATCACCCACTCCTGGTTTTGGCTTGCAAATACTGATGTAAAATACTGACCAAATACTGATCATGTGACGGCAGCCTTAGACTGTTATTGTTTCCATGCAATGAAGGTTTTATCACCAGGAGTTAATCACTGCCTGGACTACAGCTCTTATGAGCCCTGGCCTGACCACGCCCCCTCCTTTGACAAGCAGCTTACCGTCAAATCTACACAGAAAGTTGTGGCGTGGGCGGAGTTATCTTTCTGAGATCTGCTACATGCTACAAAAAAAAGTCTGTGTCAACTGCCTCACCCAATAAACTAAGCGATACATAGTTGGAACCAGGGTCTCTTACACTATGCTGCTCTCAGATGAGGTAGCAAAACTCCTTTAAGCGGGCACTGTCTTGCTTTTCAGCGTTCTGCCAGCACTATATGTACAGGATCTTCCGTTCTCTTGCTTGCCAGCACGCACTCTGCCTGCCATTCACAAGTGGCTTTCCCACTTCTTGGTTATGCCTGTGTGTATTTTGGCAGACAGGAGAGCAGGAGCAAAGAGACCGAGCCCCATTCCCACTTCCTGTAAAGCAACACCAGCTCCCACTTCCTGTAGAGCAACACCCGCTCCCACTTCCTGTAGAGCAACACCCGCTCCCACTTCCTGTAGAGCAACACCCGCTCCCACTTCCTGTACAGCAACACCTTCTCCCACTTCCTGTAGAGCAACACCCGCTCCCACTTCCTGTACAGCAACACCTTCTCCCACTTCCTGTAGAGCAACAGCTGCTCCTACTTCTTGTAGAGCAACACCACCTCCCACTTCCTGTAGTGTGAATAACTTGCCTCCACTTCCCACAATCTGTCTCGACATCTCAGCAGTAAGAGTGGGATGGCTCTTAACAACAGGCAGTTGATGGGAAGTTAGGCAGAAGGGGGGACACCATATGGCCAACAATATAGAGGAATTATTCTGGGATAGAACCACAATTTTTTACGTTATTTGCATAGTGTTCATTTATCCTTTGAGATCAAGCTAGCTAAAAATACAATGACCATTTAATTTTTAAAGTATCTTACAAAAAAATATTTTTTTAATAAATACTGTACTTAATAAATTAGTGACTTCAAGGAATAAGATTTATGAGCCAAGAATTCAATACCCCCTTTTTTTTCCCTCCATAGACAGGAGGTAATAACAGGCTATGGTTTGAGCTCGGCGGTGGGATCCGTTACCTGTAAAGCATCCTGATGGGATCTTACGCGGTGATATCGACAGACGCAGGCACATAATTGTACAAACACCGGACAGATGTCAGGCATTTACAAGCAGCCGGAGACCGGCTAATGTATCACAGACCTGACATCCCAAGTTTTTGCTGGGTTTGCATTTACTTTCTACAGAAACTATTCCACAAATTTCTCAGACGGAATCGTGACGAGTCAGCTATAACGTCCTTTCCTTCTTTATACCCCCGGGGTTGTGATTTGGAACAAATGGACACTCGTAACCCTGGTACACATCTGGATTCCTAATTAAATTCATGGCACATTTGCTTTTAAGTGGCACGAGGACGGAGCCAAGACGTGAGTGAGGGAAGGACAAGGAGAAAGACCCAATTAGGGAGAAAATACACAAAGTGATGGGTCAACCGGCTCAAAGACAGCTTTATTTTTGGTAAACGTAGTAACGCTAGTTAACAATCCCATCATAAAAGAATTGATTAGTAAGAATACTAATATATCTTCCGCTATACTCACTTCTACGAAGCTCGTGATTTTATAAAGAGGTTTTTCAGCAGCTGGGACAAAATAATACATATATAGTTGGAGTGATTGACAGTGCACTTGCTTCTAAAATATATGTATACTTTTTATAAGCAAGCGCACTGTCAGTCACTCCAACTAAAGAGATTAACAGTGGCAGATCTCGTAAAAACTAATATATTTCAGAAAGTTAACACATGGAGGCAGGGGAGAGGGTCAAACAGTGGACGACGGCCGTTTCGCGTGAATATAACGCTTCAAAGAATTTAGCCTCATTGCTTCTCGGCACCATACATTGGCACACCATACATCTGCCATCCATCGTTTTCAGGCGTATATGCCTACCGGAGGCGAACACCCAGGTGCAGTCTACTACGTCTCAGTGTCGGCCTCCAGGAGGGG
The DNA here is from genome assembly GCF_032444005.1 of Ranitomeya imitator. Classification (NCBI taxonomy): domain Eukaryota; kingdom Metazoa; phylum Chordata; class Amphibia; order Anura; family Dendrobatidae; genus Ranitomeya; species Ranitomeya imitator. Next base: position 26,718,674 of record NC_091289.1, read on the forward strand.
TATACGCCCGGAAATGATGCACGACAGAACACATTCACTTTGCCGGCACCATTATACCCCGCCGACGCATAACTGGATTCGGATGGAAGCCTCAATGGGGCCCACAAACATGGAGAAAGGCGCATGTGAAAGCACCCAAGGATGCATGTAATAATCTGAATCCTTAATATCCAGCACATGAGCTTTTCTTACTTCCCTGGAAAGCCATTTCATATCTGATTGATATTAAGCTAAAAATCCCTCCCCTCTTTCTCATTAGAAAGAGTTTCTGCAGCAGCAGTGGTTAGTATACAGACTACTAGAAGACTAGAGGCTATGGTGCCTTCATGAGATGATAAGAAAAAACTATAGTGCAATCATAGTTTTCAAGTAAATGTATCCCCTCCAACTTAATGGGAATGTGTCATCAGAAAATGGACTTCTTATGCATGAATACCTGATTTAAACCTTATTATATACATTTTTAAACATGCATCTTATTTATAGCATTATTAAAAAAAAATCTTGCAGTTTTCACAATGGCCACTAGGTCTAATACAAGACTGACACTTCTTGTTCTGTACAAATTAATTTTCAGCAGCGTCATTATCATTACAGGTAAAGTCACATTTTAAAGTAACACCTCTATATACAGTAAACACAGGGTCCACCATTCACAATAGGCGATGTCACAGCTCACCTCCTCCTCCTGTACAATGACTGATAACACCTCTATATACAGTAGATAACACAGGATCCACCATTCACAATAGGTGATGTCACAGCTCACCTCCTCCTCCTGTACAATGACTGATAACACCTCTATATACAGTAGATAACACAGGATCCACCATTCACAATAGGTGATGTCACAGCTAACCTCCTCCTCCTGTACAATGACTGATAACACCTCTATATACAGTAGATAACACAGGATCCACCATTCACAATAGGTGATGTCACAGCTCACCTCCTCCTCCTGTACAATGACTGATAACACCTCTATATACAGTAGATAACACAGGATCCACCATTGACAACAGGTGATATCACAGCTCACCTCCTCCTGTACAATGACTGATAACACCTCTATATACAGTAGATAACACAGGATCCACCATTCACAATAGGTGATGTCACAGCTCACCTCCTCCTCCTGTACAATGACTGATAACACCTCTATATACAGTAGATAACACAGGATCCACCATTCACAATAGGTGATGTCACAGCTCACCTCCTCCTCCCCGTGTACAGTGACTGATAACACCTCTATATACAGTAGATAACACAGGATCCACCATTCACAATAGGTGATGTCACAGCTCACCTCCTCCTCCTGTACAATGACTGATAGCACCTCTATATACAGTAGATAACACAGGATCCACAATTCACAATAGGTGATGTCACAGCTCACCTCCTCCTCCTGTATAATGACTGATAACACCTCTATATACCGTAGACAACACAGGATCCACCATTCACAATAGATGTCACAGCTCACCTCCTCCTCCTGTACAATGACTGATAACACCTCTATATACAGTAGATAACACAGGATCCACTATTCACAATAGGTGATGTCACAGCTCACCTCCCCCTCCTGTACAATGACTGATAACACCTCTATATACAGTAGATAACACAGGATCCACCAGTCACAATAGGTGATGTCACAGCTCACCTCCTCCTCCTGTACAATGACTGATAACACCTCTATATACAGTAGATAACACAGGATCCACCAGTCACAATAGGAGATGTCACAGCTCACCTCCTCCTCCTGTACAATGACTGATAACACCTCTATATACAGTAGATCACACAGGATCCACCATTCACAATAGGTGATGTCACAGCTCACCTCCTCCTCCTGTAGAATGACTGATAACACCTCTATATACAGTAGGTAACACAGGATCCACCATCCACAATAGGTGATGTCACAGCTCACCTCCTCCTCCTGTACAATGACCTTTGTCTAGATCAAAGCATGCCTGGATATATTTTCTGCAAAAGTCAATAGGATTCCTTGCTGCCAATGTTACATGAAAGCTAAAAAGAACAATACTATTGGAACAAGTTGACAACATGAAAACTGCGAGACTTCGGAGGATTGTATTTTTTTTTTTTAGAATAGATTGTGATCTGAAAAAAATGCATTTAACATAAAACCTGATAGAAACAATGGATCATTTTCTGATTACAAATTGCCTTTAAGGAAGAGATTCTGCAGCAGGTGGGGTTTATTATCACCCAAGATATATGCTAGGAGTATACACACATTTACATGTTACATCTTCATTATGCCGCTATAATGAAGGCAGCATGGCAGCTGCTGCAGTGTTTCTGGGTACACGGTGCCATCATTAATCCCCCGGTACCTCGAGTACAGAAATCTATAATTCAGGAGAAGCCTGCGATGCATGTAAAGCCAGGATATGTTTTAATAAGTGTCTGACAAGGCTTCTCGGGCCCAGTCTATACAGTGAGTGACGGCCACTTAGTGATACAATGGTGTCTCCGCTCACCTCCACGGGGAATCTTCTGCCGTTGATACTGTGCTCGGAGCCCGCTGATGCATTGCTTTGACCCCAGTGGAATTCCACTTTCTCTGCCTTAAACCTGCCCGGCAGCCCTGCACCACTGATGTAATAATCATCCTTCAGGAGAATGGCAACTGTAGAGGAAAAAAAGAGAAGGAAAACAAGATATTGTCAGAAGGCATACAACATACAACAGTTAAGAAATTGGTCTTTGCGAGACATCGAATGAGCGGATGACGCCTCATCACGTGTGTACGGCACGGGATCATGCGTTATGGCCGTCTTACGAGATCATGGATCATTGCCTGGAGATTTATCCTTGTCTAAATATTGGAAAGACCATCTTGTCATTTCTTCTTCTACCTCAGACCGGTTTTACGCAATCTTTGAGGCTGTTTGAGTTTGGGTCCAGAAATCACGATATGTGTATGCACCGTAAAATTCGGCATGGTGAAGCCGGCCTTAGAGGAGCCTCATCCATCTGCTCTGGCATAATTTTGTTCCACCAAGTTCAAAGGGTTTTCCTTCCTCATAACTTTATGTCATCACTTTATTACCAATTCTCCTAGAAAAAAAAATGGAGGAGAACTCCAGGACGAGTTTGCAAATCTCTTCGAATGCATTTCCAGAAGTTTCTTGTGTCAGAGTCTCAGTCGTTCATAAGAACCAAGCAGTCCATCATGCTTTATGATCACTGGAGGTCCAACATCACAGACCAACAATGACCCCAACAATATACAGGACATGGTTCTGGTGAAGAACTGCGTCCCGTTCTAATTTCTTGCTGTACATCAGTACTCCATGACACCTGACCGTGGCTTCCACCATTGCCGCAGTTTGCATCAATAACTGAAGGCCCAAGTGCAGGAGATACCCCATTGAAGGAACTCCGCACTACACTAGGCCATGAACAACAGTGAGACCAGAACCTTAGAATAAAACTGCAGGACAATGGGATCACACTTGAGTTGGTGCAAATCGATTCGCATGTCCCATTCCATTGGCCATGAATGTAATCTATGGACGATGGACGGGAACCATTAGAGCCAACGCCTACCCTGCCAACATCAGTGGCTCTTTCCATTAGCCGACCTGGAGCAACATCACATCACCATGATGACGTCAGCTGGTCGAAAGAAGAGTTGCCGATTCTGTCAGTTAAGAGGAGATACCACGACTCCCTAGCCATGGCCACAGACCACCGTCATGGCCAACGGAATCGGATGTACGAATAAATTTGCACCAACTGTAAATCACACCCATTTAAAAAATAAATGACCATAAGGTGTCCATGTATTACATCCACACTACGAACAGTTAAATTCAAGTACAATGCTCCCGTCTAAGTGAAGGTCTTAATCATCAATCACCTTCCTATGGTCATCGGACGTAAAAAAAAGTTCTATGGGTTACAGGGAACAGTAATCTTATCAGCTCAGTACAAGAGTGTAACAGAGGATCGAATAATGGAAGCTATAAAATATTTGTTTATGTAAAGACCCGGATGTCTAATTATAAGACTTGCTCAACTTTTTGAACATCTCTAACAGCTGAAATTGTTGTAAAAATAAAAAAAGGGGGAAAAAGAAAACCCACACTTCCTTCGATTCCCTTCCACCGCAAATGGAGTCAATCAGTGGCTTCAGTTGGGAAGCTTGCAGTTGAGGGTGGTGACTTTCTACCAAGGTCATGTGAATGATTGATGGACCTTAATTACCATAAGGGGTGAGCAATGGTTCTTTAATGCTTTAAAATAACTTTTGCTGTTTGGAAACCTTTGGACAATTCCTTTAAATGGATTTTTGGAAAGGCCGTGAGCTTGAGACTCTCCATTTACAGTCATAAATGGTTCTGGCCTTAATCAATGAAAGAAAAGAAACACCATCAGCTCACCAACCATAATCAAGTGTCCATGGATTCAGTGACTGCGCGATGCATGGGTCCGGCATCTCCGATTAGGCAAATGTGGGTGAAGGTATTGGAGATCCAGCACCAGAACCGTAAAAAAAAAATTAAATTCTTTATTGGATCAGCATTATAAACCAAATAAAACAAGCTGAAAGGAACACGGGTTTCAGACAGTGACGGCCTTACTCATGGGTTTATCTAGGAGTAAGGACATCACTGTCCGAAACGTGTAATGTATTGTGTCCCTTTCAGCTTTGGTTTACAAAACTAATCCAATAATTACTTTATTGTTCTGGATTTGCACTATCTTCACCCATAATAAAATGTCCATGGATTCATAGATTGTGCGATCCGTGGGTCCATAGGGCCAGCATTTCTGAGTAGGCAAATGTGGGTGAAGGTAGTGGAGATCCAGCACCGGAACCGTAAAAAAAAGAAAAATTCTTTATCGGATCAGCATTATAAACCAAATAAAACAAGCCGAAAGGAACACTAAATTCCATACGGGTTTCAGACAGTGACGGCCCTACTCATGGGTTTATCTAGGAGTAAGGACATCACTGTCCGAAATGTGTAAGTTGTTTTGTGTCCCCTTTCAGCTTTGGTTTATAATGCTGATCCAATAATTACTTTATGGCTCTGGATTTCCACTATCTTCACCCACGTTAAGTCAATTAAAATGAATCGATGTTTAGTAAAGATTTCGGCAGATAAAAACATAAAAAGGAACGTGAAATTTAAAACGTAGAAAGAAAGAACATATTCCTGTAATACTTTTTATATATTTCTCCAGAAGGAGAAGAAACAATTAAGAAATGTCATTTGTCTTGAAGCTCCCTTTTCCTTTTCTAACCCACTGTCCAGTGTCTGACTGCAGCAGGAGCCTCTCCATTCTGCTCAGTCCGCAGTAAGACAAAAAGATCGTTGGGTTCCAATTTCTAAATTGTTCCTGAGCTGAAAAAGTTAGAGATCATCAAGAAAAATAACCCTCTGCAAGATATCAAGAAGTCTGTTGGTTTTAAATCCATGCAAAAATTAAAAAAAAAAAAAAAAAGTCTGCAGACTGAAAAACACATTAAAGAGACATTAAAACTTGAAAAGTGAACAAAAGGCTTATCGACCTAGACAGCGAGTTACTGAACGAATTGAGACTAGCTATTGTGAGATGTGCGGATGAGCTATGACAGAAGCAAGATCACGTCGTGGATTGGCAGGAAATGACCAGAAAAGGAAAAATGTAAAAAAAAAAGCGGAGGAGGAGGAGGAGGAGGAGAAGTGAAAGATGTTGAAGTTTCTCTACTTCTTCGCCCATGATTGATGCTTTTAAAGCCTGGGCCTTGTATGACTGATGTATTGAAACGCATAATGAGCTCTATCCGCCCCATGCATTTTTTTTATTTTTTCCAACATCAGGTTAATGGAAGACAGCGATGTATCAAGCTACAAGAATAAATCGAGCTACAAGAATAAAACGCCGTTTCCTGATCAATGGCGGAGCGAGGCACCGCGGAGCATCCCACGACGGACGCTCACTGATCAGCAGATCGATACTATACTGATATTACGCTTTGAGTTGAATCTTCTGATTGTTCTCACAGTCATCACTGAGCAAAACTTGGTTCAAACAAAAGGTCAATCTATAATCCCTGCGAAAAGATGAAATCAATCCTTTTCACAAAATCGAGAAAGATGGTTCATTACAGGGGGGAGGAGGATCTGACAGAGTGCGAAAGCCACACATGCAAGGGCGAGTCTAACTGGTGGATAGGGGAAATTGGAGACACCCGTGACTGTCGGATGGGTCACCATGATTTTTAAAGTTCCATCAAGTTCCCAACTGGATGATTGAGAAGATAAGCAGCTGCTTTACCTAGAAAAAAAAAATGGATCCAATAGGAATCTGGGGCGACAATTTTTGTCAGCCTTTTTAAAACAGATTTTGTTCAAGAGACTAATCAAACCGTAAAAGGATAATATGCATTGGGAATTAGCAAATAGTTTATTAGAAATGATAAAATCTAACAAAGTCGTAGGAAAGCGTGAGAGCCAGACAGAGAGCATGAGCCAAAGCCGGATAGAGAAAGCAGACGAGAGATCCAGAGTCACCCAGAGAGAAGTCAAACCAGAATGAGCATAACAGACAGAGAGCAGGCAAGCAGGCGAGTGGGCCAGACAGAAAGAGAGCAAACGAGAGAGAAAAAGAGCAGGCGAGCGAGCCCGACAAAGAAAGAGCAAGTGAGCGAGTCAGACAAAGAAAAAAAAAAGAGCAAGAGAGCCAGACAGAAACAAAGAGCAGGTGAGTCCGCCAAACAAAGAAAGAAAGCGTAAGCGAGCGAGCCAGACAAAGAAGGAAAGAGCAAGCAAGCGAGACAAAAAGGGCATGCGAGCAAGCTTGACAGGAAGAGAAGGCGAACGAGCCAGACAGAAACAAAGAGAGCAGGCAAGTGAGCCAGACAAAAAGAAAGAGCAAGAGATCGGGCCAGACAAAGAAAAAGAGCAGGTGAGCAAGCGAGACAAAAAAAAGAGCATGTGAGCAAGCCAGATAAAAAGAAAGAAGTTGAGAGCGAGCCAGACAAAGAAAAAGCAGGCGAGTGAGCCAGACAGAAACAAAGAGCAGGTGAGTCAGCCAGAAAAGAAATAAAGAGCAAGCGAGCGACACAAATAATAAAAAAGCAGGCAAGCGAGCAAGACAAAGAAAGAAAGCAAGAGCGAGCATGCGAGACAAAAAGGGCATGTGAGCAAGCCAGACAGAAAGAAGGTGAACGAGCCAGACAAAAGGTACCTTCACACTGAGCAACTTTAGAACGATAACGATAGCGATCCGTGACGTTGCAGCGTCCTAGATAGCGATATCGTTGTGTTTGACACGCAGCAGCGATCAGGATCCTGCTGTGACATCGCTGGTCGGAGCTAGAAGGCCAGAACTTTATTTCGTCGCTGGATCACCCGCTGACATCGCTGAATCGGCGTGTGTGACGCCAATCCAGCGATGTGTTCACTTGTAACCAGGGTAAACATCAGGTTACTAAGCGCAGGGCCGCGCTTAGTAACCCGATGTTTACCCTGGTTACCATTGTAAATGTAAAAAAAAAAAAACACTACATACTTACATTCTGGTGTCTGTCGCGTCCCCCGGCGTCAGCTTCCCTGCACTGTGTCAGCGCCGGCCGGCCGTAAGGAAGAGCAAAGCGGTGACATCACCGCTGTGCTTTACGACCGGCGCTTACACAGTGCAGGGAAGCGGACGCCGGGGGACGCGACAGACACCGGAATGTAAGTATGTAGTGTTTTTTTTTTACATTTACAATGGTAACCAGGGTAAACATCGGGTTACTAAGCGCGGCCCTGCGCTTAGTAACCCGATGTTTACCCTGGTTACCCGGGGAATTCGGCATCGTTGGTCGCTGGAGAGCTGTCTGTGTGACAGCTCTCCAGCGACCACACAACGACTAAACAGCGACGCTGCAGCGATCTGCATCGTTGTCTATATCGCTGCAGCATCGCTTAATGTGACGGTACCTAAAGAACAAGCAGGTGAGCAAACCAGACAGAAAGGGCATGTGCTCAAGCCAGACAAAAAAAAACAAAGAAAGAGCAGGTGAGTGAGCCAGACAGAAAGAAAGAGCATGCAAGCGAGCCAGACAAAGAAAAAGAGCAGGCTAGCAAGCCAGACAGAAAGAGAAGGTGAGCGAGTCAGACAGAAAGCGCTGGCGAGCAAGACAAAGGGAGCAGGCGAGTGAGCCAGGCAGAGAAAGTGAGCACCAGGCTGACAGAGGGAGTCAAAGCAGGACAGCAAGCGAGAGCAAAATAATAGCCAGAGAGCGGAAGAGTGAGCTAGAGTATGCCAAAAAAAAAATCAAGCAAGACAAAAGACCAGGCTGAGGAAGGCTGGGGATCATCAGCATCATCTCAAACATTCGCTCAGTTGCTTTTAAAGAGATTTTGTCAGCAGAAAATGACTGCTCAAACCTAGCACAGTCACATGGTACATCATGTCGCAGCCACGCAGTTCAGAGCGCCTTCCCATCTTCTTGTTTCCCATCTATCTCTGCCATTCTTGATCTCCTGTAAACAAACCTTTGCGATGACCGACTCCCTTTAACCCCCTATAAAATCCATAGCAGGTAGGAGATTTCTCTGCAATCAGCGCAATCATCGATAGGTTGTGTACGGCACTCAGCCCGGTATAAGCTTAACACAAATTATCAGTTTAACCGGAACTTGTGGTGTTATCTGTGGGACTAATTAACGTCTTTACCAACAGATTATTGTGGAGCAAGAAAGAAAATAATAGGTTTAACCCGATGAAAATAATCCTGGCCATAAATATAATTTACAACCAAGTCCTGCCCATAACAAATAAGTTTACATTTATACATTCAGCCCTTAAATATTTATCACGGATCAATATGGGATAACATTTACTTTAATATTCATTATATGGTTCATTGTAGCATTGATCTCGCCTAACAATTATCATCCTAAAATGTGAATTCTTTTTTTTTACTCCATTACAATCAGCGGCTCCCCCATAATTATAAGATCATCTTAGATTTGGTTTCTTGCTTATCGCAGTAAGATACCAGCTCTGACAAACGCTTTCAGATTTCAGCTTTTTCAAACACAAAGTTTCATAGAAACTTTCATGGAACATTAAAAGCAGTGAAATTCCATCAATAATCTGATATCTTGTGAGATTGTATCCAGAAGGGAGCGATTCTCCGGAAATTAGGCGGATTCACTCCATTCTGCCAATAGATCCAAATAACACTGGTCAAGATTGAAAGTGTCCAGATCGCAGCGAAAAGACATTGCATAGTGTTGGAAGGTCTCTCTGGACATAAAAGCATACTAAATAAAGGGTTAAAAATGTTTTTTCTTTGCTACCTGCTCCTATATACCACTGCGACCTGCCCCTATATACCACTGCTACCTGCTCCTATATACCACTGCTACCTGCCCCTATATACCACTGCTACCTGCCCCTATATACCACTGCTACCAGCCCTTATATACCACTGTTACCTGCCCCCATATACCACTACCTGCTCCTATATACCACTGCTACCTGCCTCTATATACCACTACCTGCTCCTATATACCACTGCTACCTGCCCCTATATACCACTGCTACCTGCTTCTATATACCACTGTTACCTGCCCCTATATACCACTGCTACCTGCTTCTATATACCACTGCTACCTGCCCCTATATACCACTGCTACCAGCCTCTATATACCATCTACCACTGCTGCCTGCCTCTATATACCATCTACCACTGCTGCCTGCCTCTATATACCATCTACCACTGCTACCTCTGTCCTGTGTAGCTAATCTAGTCTTGTGTAGCTAATCCTGTCCTGTGTACAGTATCACACAAGATAGGATTAGATACACGGCGCACCACAGTATCACACAGGACAGGATTAGATACACGGCTCAGCAGTCAGTATCTAATCCTCTCCTATGCACTCCTCTCCCCCCTGCGTGTCTTTCCCCATTGTGATTTATTATTTTTGTTGTGGGATATGAGGGAGTCGAGGATTATGTATTCGGTATGGTATAAAAAAGATTAATAAAGGACTTTATTCTGGCCGAGTCTTTATTTACAATGCATGTGAGATCTATGTGGCAGCATTATGGGTGATCTATATGGCGGTATTATGTGAGAAGCATATGGTGGTATGTGAGAACACTGGCGGTATTATGTGTGATCTATATGGCGGTATTATGTGAGAACACTATGGCAGTATTATCTTCAGAAAGCGGACCCATTCTATGGTGGTTCTGGCTGAGCACCTGCACACGGGTCTGGGGTAATAGAAGGTAAAGCATGACCTCCAGTTACGTGTAGTCAGGGGAAGGCTGGTGAGGCAGCTGAAGAGAGGGGTCTCATTTTTATCGTTACTATATGGCTACATTTCCTTCCCAGCGTCACCCCGTACTTCGCCTGTCGCCTCACACATCGCCAGGACAGGATCTGAGGAGGGGAATGGGGTCTGCATGCAAAGTCTGTATCAGACCAGGCCATCAAGCCGCAGAAATGTTTCCTGGATTTCTGTGGAGCAGACGGTCCATCCATGTGTATAAAAGACAGCGCTCTATGTACAATCCCTGGCTGCTCCGCGCACCAAACAGGGGGCCCCTATAGACCAGCACACTGCTCTCCTGAAATACTCTGTGCTGTTGTCACCCTGCTTCCTCCACCACATATCTCCCAGAATCCTTGCTGCCTGCCATCCTTGGTGACTGTCTACTTGTCAGTATAAGGCTGCCGTCACACTATCAGTATTTGGTTTGTATTTTACCTCAGTATTTGTAGCCAAAACCAGGAGTGGGTGATAAATGCAGACGTGGTGCATATGTTTCTATTATACTTTTCCTCTATTTGTTCCACTCCTGGTTTTGGCTTACAAATACTGAGGTAAAATACTGACCAAATACTGATAGTGTGACGGCAGCCATACTCTGCAGTCACCAACAAAATGGCTGCTCACTGGGTTCCTGAATATCATCCTCTCTAATCCCTTAGCAAACACCCAGAAGGGGAGGAGAGGAGACATCACACAGGTCAGCAGACTCCGCCCATAATTACTGCAGTGCTGTAATGTGAGCTAGTTGTACACTAGGTTTTTCTGAAATTTCAGCAGCTGCTCCCCCTAGTGTTTAAAAGTGGAAATTCCAAAACTTTTCAAATTATTTTTCATATTTTACTAAATTATAAACAAATGATAATATTTTTTAAGAAAATGTAATCATTAATTATTTACATTTTTACAATTTCTGAAAAAAAATTTTTTTGATGGCACCTTCCCTTTAAAAGGGACCGTCCATTATTCTTATACTTCTGACCTTTCTGTAGGAAAGGTAATCATCATCAGATCAGTGGAGGTCTGACAACCGGAAAACCTGTACATGCAGAAAATATAATATATTCGTGTTAGCGTGTGTGTTTATATCAGTGTGTGTGCTGTATAAAGACACACTAATACGGATCTATAAACACACACTGATCTATAAACACACACTAACATACAAACACACACTAACTGACATACAAACACACTGATCTATAAACACACACACACTAACTGAGATACAAACACACACTGATCTATAAACACACACTAACATACAAACACACTGATCTATAAACACACTAACATACAAACACACACTAACACTGACATACAAACACACACTGATCTATAAACACACACTAATACGGATATATAAACACATACTGATCTATAAACACACACTAGCACTGACACACACACTGATCTATAAACACACACACTAACAGACACAAACACACACTGATCTATAAGCACACTAACATACAAACACACACTGATCTATAAACACACACTAACACTGACATACAAACACACACTGATCTATAAACACACACTAACACTGACATACAAATACACACTGATCTATAAACACACACTAACACTGACATACAAACACACACTGATCTATAAACACACACTAACATACAAACACACTGATCTATAAACACACACTAACATACAAACACACACTAGCACTGACATACAAACACACACTGATTGATGAACACACACATACGACCACTGATATACAGGGTTAGCGAATGTGTGTGTATACATCAGTGTATGTATATCTGTGCGTGTTTGTTTTGTATATCCGTGAGAGTATGTGTTTCTATGACTCACTGACACTAATCTATAAACACACACATATATAAATGCACACACACTCACTAACACTATATCAGTGTTAGCGTGTTTACATCAGTGTTTCAATGCGCTATATAAACACTAACATTGATATATAAACACGCACTAATACTGATGTATAGTGTTAGTGAGTGTGTCTTTACAGATCAGTGTGTGTTTATATAACACAAACACTGATATACAAACACTGATTGATATATAGTGTTACCGAAATGTGTGAGTCATGACTGTTATTTGTCCTGGGACCAGGGACACCGTCCCTGTCCCTATCACTAGAGGCGCCCTAGCTCGCCCTATTCCCCGGGATACTTCTGAAGGTGAAGATACCAAGGCCACCACCCTTGCCTTATCGCCTGTATCTGCCCTTCATCTGTTCCCTTCCCCCACCCAGGGAATAGGGGGCACTGCCATGCACAGCAGTACACCAAACAGATGAACAAGGCATCACAAACAGGGGCAACTGAAAATACCAAGCATACAAATATTCACTCACATTTAACAGAGGAATGCACTGGGGAGTGGAGGATGGGGAAAAACCAAAGTATGAGGAGGGAAGGGAATTAGAGAAGTGTTTTGGGGGTTATATGAGAAGGAGTTTGGAGAAGTTATCTCTAACCCATGCAGCATATGCTAGCTCAGACAATGTGTGTCAGTCATGGCCCACATTATATAGGGGATGGGAGGGACTAACCGAGCTCAGCCGAGAGCCCAGACTCCCAGAGCCCCCAACATGGCCGATTAACCCCTGTACTGCCAAAATAAACCACCACTGTTTAAAACGCAGGTGAAGTGCTTCTAATAAGTGCAGGTATAGGAGAAATCAGACAATCTGGTCTTCTGACTCCTCTCTGTTGCGGTAACCCCGTGACAGTGTGTTTATAGATCAGCGTTAGTGTGTGTATATATCTGTGTGTTTGTATAGCAGTATGAGAGTGCGTTTATATATTGGTGTTAGTGAAAAACACACATGGTCACACTGATATACAAAACACACACACTAACATTAATATATAGACACACTGCTCCATACACTGTAGTGGCTGCTAAGATGTGCTGCAGCTTCACTATTGAAGAGCATGAGAGCTGAGCTGCAGTACCCGCAGTGACCACTACATGGTGTATGGAGCTGAGCTGCAGTACCCGGCAGCGACCACTACATGGTGTATGGAGCTGAGCTGCAGTACCCGGCAGCGACCACTACATGGTGTATGGAGCTGAGCTGCAGTACCCGGCAGTGACCACTACATGGTGTATGGAGCTGAGCTGCAGTACCCGGCAGCGACCACTGCATGGTGTATGGAGCTGAGCTGCAGTACCCGGCAGTGACCACTACATGGTGTATGGAGCTGAGCTGCAGTACCTGGCAGTGACCACTACATGGTGTATGGAGCTGAGCTGCAGTACCCGGCAGTGACCACTACATGGTGTATGGAGCCGAGCTGCAGTACCCGGCAGTGACCACTACATGGTGTATGGAGCCGAGCTGCAGTACCCGGCAGTGATCACTACATGGTGTATGGAGCCGAGCTGCAGTACCCGGCAGTGACCACTACATGGTGTATGGAGCTGAGCTGCAGTACCCGGCAGTGACCACTACATGGTGTATGGAGCTGAGCTGCAGTACCCGGCAGTGATCACTACATGGTGTATGGAGCTGAGCTGCAGTACCCGGCAGTGACCACTACATGGTGTATGGAGCTGAGCTGCAGTACCCGGCAGTGACCACTACATGGTGTATGGAGCCGAGCTGCAGTACCCGGCAGTGAACACTACATGGTGTATGGAGCTGAGCTGCAGTATCCGGCAGTGACCACTACATGGTGTATGGAGCCGAGCTGCAGTACCCGGCAGTGACCACTACATGGTGTATGGAGCCGAGCTGCAGTACCCGGCAGTGACCACTACATGGTGTATGGAGCCGAGCTGCAGTACCCGGCAGTGATCACTACATGGTGTATGGAGCTGAGCTGCAGTACCCGGCAGTGACCACTACATGGTGTATGGAGCTGAGCTGCAGTACCCGGCAGTGACCACTACATGGTGTATGGAGCTGAGCTGCAGTACCCGGCAGTGACCACTACATGGTGTATGGAGCAATGCTGTTCCACTCTGTAGACCATTTCCAGCCGTAGTTGAGAACAGCTGACGGCGGAAGGTGTGTGGGTGCAGACCCCCAATATTATGATATTCATGACCCACCCTGCTGATTGGACATCCATGTAGAAGTGGTGAACCACCCCCTTAAAATTCTGAATTTTAAAAGGGGTATCCCACCTTGAAGTAGATGATAAACACTAGATTATTAGTGGTCCAATTTCAAGCGACTATCTTCCCCATCTACAAGACCGAGGTTAGCATTAGCTTGAAGACAGGTGGTCAAGCACGCACCCCAGCTACATTTTGGTAATCGGTGGGGGTCCTAATATTCCAATCGCCACCAGTTTATCACATTTAATCTTTTTTTTCTTTATTTGAAGAAAATATCTTGAATTTTTTAATCTGGATTTCATAGAAGTATTTTCTACATTCTAACAGCGAGTCCCCGTGACACAAGTAATACAAAGAGCAGCAATAATCTTAGTCTACAAATTAATAATTTAAGGCGTTTAATGCCATTTCTATTTACATAGAGCACAATTAGGGGAGAAAAATCTGCTTTAAATAAAAAAAAAAAAAAAACACAGTTATGCGACTCAAAATAATAAGGTGCATTCAAATATTTGCATTGAACGCGAACTGTTTTTTTTGGAGAGGCTGCGCTGTGTGTGTATCGGATAAGGTGGAAGACACAATGGGGATGTAATAGCATTGTATAAATACTGCATTAGATGGAAGTGATTAATCGGACTCTTGGAGGTCATTTTACTTGTAGCATAGATAAATAATTTAAAGAACCTCTGGAAGGATTTACAGTCTGAAATGTTCCGCTAATAGCCGGGGGTTACAAGATTTTGTTTTTGCGCTAAGTGTTCCAGGTAGATCTGTCCGTGCTGCTTTATCAAGGAATAAGCGTGAGCGATGTGGACTGATCACCAGCCCATCCGAATAAAAACCTTCTATATATAAATGTTCACTATGTTAACTGTGCCAGACAAAGAGGAACCATCATTAGAAAATGACCTATTGTTTAAATCAGTATTTTATAATAATTAATTTTTCCTTTCTTTTTTTTTTAAATAATTTTTGGCAATTTTCTTGTTTTTCATAGCAAAGTCTATATTAAAAATGTTGTAGGCTTTTTTAAACTAACTTCCTGTTGTATCAGGAAATAACACCTGTACATAGCCACAATGGTCAAGCCCTATATTTTGTATTGAAGCATCCAACAAGCGTGTGCAAAGAGAATTGTGAAGGAACAAGAAACAGTGTCAGCTGTGACATCCTCTACTGTGACTGGTAGATTCTAGGTTATCAAGCTGTGCTACTTGTTATTGTAATGCTGCCTCTGCTGATAACTTCCTGTTGTATCAGGAAATAACACCTGTACATAGCCACAATGGTCAAGCCCTATATTTTGTATTGAAGCATCCAACGAGCGTGTGCAAAGAGAATTGTGAAGGAACGAGAAACAGTGTCAGCTGTGACATCCTCTACTGTGACTGGTAGATCCGAGGTTATCAAGCTGTGCTACTTGTTATTGTAATGCTGCCTCTGCTGATAAGGAGCCTGCTGAAAACGCTTTCAGAAATGTCAAGAAGAATGGGGCTAACAAAGCCCCAATGACCAGAGTAAAAAGTGCTACTTTTGTTTGTTTTTGTTTTGAATAAAGATTGTGATATAGGCGGAGGGCATTGCATTTTTTACTTTTTTTTTTTTTTAATACGTGGAACACAAAAACCTGATTTAAACAATATATTCTTTTATGCTGATAACTTTTCTTTAAAGAGCACAGATCAAGATCCCAAACCTTTCATGTCCTAATTGGGTCGCCGCGTCACTAGCGCAATGAGAAAAATGACACCTGTCTTGTAGTAATCCGATGTGCCAGCGCTGAGATATCGAGCTTTGAAGCCACATGCAAATTTATCAGGAAGTGCTCTCCGACTACTGACACGCCCCCAATGCACTTCATAACTAATTTGCATGTGGCTTCAAAAGCTTGATTTCTCAGCCCTGGCACATCCGATTTCTACAAGACAGGTGTCATTTTTCTTGTTGGGCGAGGAGCTATACAGCCGTGCAACTAGTTTCGGTAATAAAATTGTCCCGAGACATCACCTTTAATATCTTTTTCAAGACCATTGTATCAAAAAGCAGAGCAGATATTTGTGGCCATATGTTTAGCCGTGACATCCGTCCTATAAACCATTATTTAATCAGAGCACGGACCGTCATGACCAGGCTCACAACAAGTCTGAGGCCTTGGAAGGATACCACGTCTGGGCGCCAAACCAATAAGCCAGAATATTAAAACGCAGGATTTGGTGGTTTCACAGAATTTATAGACCCCGTGGCTTTGATCCAGATCATTTTGTTTAGTTGTATATTAAATAAAAAAAACCCTAGCATCCCGTTACTCGCAGATAGGCGAGCGGTGATTTATGTGGCAGATGTAAGTGAATAATAGGGTGCATGAGAATGCAATCTTGGAAAATGGACTGAGAGTAGCGGAGCAATAAACCTCTCTGTATCCCTCCACTTTAATCACCCTAAACCAAGTTAATGTCCCCCGCACTCACTACTGGGATATTGAGTTTCCCATCACAGCTGTGAGATTTTATTGAAAAAGTGCATCATAATTAACCTGATTTTTTCACTTGAAATATTATGCTCAACCTCCTCACTGTGGTTATTGGATGGGGTGTAGTACATCACTGTGACCAGCAGATGTCCTCACCACCAATTAAAAGCAGGTAAGACCTTTAGTAAATTTTTTTTTTTTTTTTTTAGATATTTATTATTTTCTAGGAATAGTTAATTATCTGCCGTCCTCAAGTGTTTCCTCTAGTAGCTATTCCTGGGAACCCCGTACTAAGCACACTTTAGAAATGACTTATGCCTCCCACATATACACAATTTTCCATCAATTATTTAACGTGAGCTCGCTCTGGGAATAGTCACCTGTTTTGCCGGTGTTCTTCATCCACGTCTTGTTGGAAGACTCGTTCTCGAATCCGTCCAGTACAAGCTCTTGGAACTCATCCCGAATATTGGCAGTGTAATCAACAATGTCTATGGGGGACTGGTGAAGGCCTTTACAATCCACGCTGGTCATTACCCAGTTCTCGGGTCCATACACACCTGTAGAAAGAAAAAAAAAAAAGGACACTCGTTAATATAAAGCAAGGGACCTTCAGAGCCGCAAATACTATTCAATACATCAGTAAAAGGGTCCACAAACTGGCGACAAGCAGTAATTATAAGGCACGGATAGTTCTGAACCTACCATCAGGTTATAACTGACCGCTGAATGGCGGAGAACAAGGAACAATAGACTACGTACATCGTAAAAAATAGATTAGGTGTCCCAGCCGGTCCTCTTTTAATCTGTATTAAACACAAAATTGGAGAAGTGTGTGAAGTTGGCTGCCAATTGCATTATTTTAATAGCAAAGCCAGCCCCCTTGTCTGCCAAAGCCATTTTATATGGAGAATGAAGGGGCTGAGCTATTGAAATACCGTAATCAGCCAGCCTCCTTTCACAACCATTTTATAGAGAAGGGGCGGTAAAAATATTAAAAGGACCAGTAAGCCAGCCCCCTTGTGTCACAGAGCAGGGGACATTCTAGGTCATTATTGAAATAAGGAGTCAGCCAGATAGCTTATGTAATAGCCATTGCATAGAGAAAGGGGCAATTTGCCTCTTAAAATGGTCAGCCAACCCCCTTCCGTCACAGCCATTGTTTTTGAAGAAAGAAGCAGCTGAGCTATTAAAATCAGCAGTCAGCCAGCCTCCTTCTTGCTCAGCCATTGTATATATGAGGGGGCAGCTTGGCTTTAAAATGATTAGTCAGTCAGCCCCCTTCTGATACAGCCATTGTATAAAGAAGAGGGCGATTCAGCTATTAAACTGATCAGCCAGCCCCCATTCTCTTCCAGAGCCATTGTAGACAGAGAAGGCTGGTGGTTTAGTTATTGAAATGAGCAGTCAGCCAGCCCCCTTCTGTCATATCCATTGTAAAAGAGAAGTGGGAAGCCTAGCTATTGAAATGAGCTGTCAGCCAGCCCCCTTCTCAATCAGCCATTGTAAAAGAGAAGGGGGAAGCCTAGCTATTGAAATGAGCTGTCAGCCAGCCCACTTAGCCAACAAAGCCTAAGTATGCACAGAGAAGGGGGCTGGCTTACCACTGAAATGAGAAGTTATCCAGCCCCTTCACACAAAGTTCTCATCAAAGAACTTTGACAAACAGGTAATGAACATGTCATGCCCCGAGATTGTACATTAAAACTTTGGTGCCTTTAATACCTGAACTCAATTAGCAAGTTGCAAAATGTACTTATTTCAGCAGATTAAAAAAAAATTAAAAAAAAAAAAAAAAAAAAAAGGCAGCATGCTGACTGTTTCCACACTGCAAAATGTAATGAAATGTTGCATTTCGCGATAGGAGATCATTGATATAGCAAGTTCAGGGATAAGGTGGTGAAATCCACACTTATCTGGGGAATAGCCAAAGTAAAGAATTGTAGCAAATACTATATTGTTTGCTAACACAATGTACATTCGCCGCTTGGAAGTGCGTTTTGGCAGGAAACAAAGTCTAAAGACAACGCGAGTCCAAGAACCCGAGAGATTACCGAGAAGGAGAAAAAAAACAAATCGGGATCACAATAGTCTGCAGGCAGGAGGCAGGGACAGCGACTACCGGGAGAGCACATGAGGTTTATACTGAAAAGGCACTTGAGTTCATGAGTGGGCAAACCAGATCATTTACTTTTAATTCAATGTCACTAATTAGCGCAGAGGATAGCAGAATTTCAAACAAGACTAATTAAGTGAACACGTATTGTACTTGTGTCTTTTTTTTTTTTTCTTGCGATAACCTCACATGACAGCATTTTTTTCACTATCTTTAAAGCATGCCCGATGTCCAGGTGACTTCTCAAAATAGAATGTCGTATGTGCCCATGAGAAATAACACCATTTCTGGCTATTATGACTTGTATCCAGCATTTGTCACCAGCAGGCTCACTCTGGTTATCAATTGACTCTGAGCTAGTAGGAAGAGACCTCAAGAATGATGTCAACACACAGTACACAGAGACATAATAGATTCCTGCTCTCCTGTCTCTATGTAACATGTTCAAAAGCAGCAGCAGCATGGAGGACACTATACAGCAGAACTGAGCAGTGTAGCTCTGAATCCAGCTCAGAAATAATCAACACTCCCTGCCTCAACACTCCCTGCCTCAACACTCCCTGCCTCAACACTCCCTGCCTCAACACTCCCTGCCTCAACACTCCCTGCCTCAACACTCCCT
Organism: Ranitomeya imitator; assembly: GCF_032444005.1. Lineage (NCBI taxonomy): Eukaryota > Metazoa > Chordata > Amphibia > Anura > Dendrobatidae > Ranitomeya > Ranitomeya imitator. Next base: position 26,738,257 of record NC_091289.1, read on the forward strand.
GCCTCAACACTCCCTGCCTCAACACTCCCTGCCTCAACACTCCCTGCCTCAACACTCCCTGCCTCAACACTCCCTGCCTCAACACTCCCTGCCTCAACACTCCCTGCCTCAACACAAATAAGCAACACTTTTTTGCCTTTCGCTCAAGAATAATGCAAAGTGCACAGTACACAGACAAGAGACTCCTGCTCTTTTGTCTTTATGTAGCACATGCTCAGCAGCAGCATGGAGAACATTACACTGCAGCACTGAGCAGTGTAGCTCTGAATCCTGCTCAGAAATAAGAAACTTTCTTTGCCTCTGAATCGCTCAAGAATGATGCAAAATGCTCAGTACGCAGACACGAGACTCCTACTCTTTTGTCTTTATGTAGCACATGCTCAGCAGCAGCATGGAGAATATTATACAGCAGCACTGATCAGTGTAGCTCAATCCAGATCAGAAATAAACAACGTTCTATGCCTCGAAATTACTCAAGAATGATGAAAAAACGCACAGTACACAGACACAAGACTCCTGCTCTTTTGTCTTTATGTAGCACATTCTCAGCAACATGGAAATTATTATACAGCAGCACTGAGCAGTGTAGCTCTCAATCCAGCTCAGAAATAAGCAAAACTCTTTGCCTCTGAATCGCTCAAGAATGATGCAAAAAAGCACAGTACACAGACACGAGACTCCTGCTCTTTCGTCTTTATGTAGCATATGTTAAGAAGCAGCAGCACTGTGAATTGTAGGTATGAATCCAGCTTAAAACGCAGCACTACTTTTTGTCTCCGAATCTCTCAAGAATGATGTCGACAACACAGTAAACAGAGAAATAAAAGATTCCTGTGGTCCTGTCTCTATGAAACATGTTCAGAAGCAGCAGCACGGAGAACATTATACAGTAACACTGAGCAGTGTAGCACTGAATCCAGCTTAAAATAAAGCAGCACACTTTCTCTCTGAATCTCTCAAAGAGGATATTGACAACAGTACAATAAGTGTGTTTTTTTTCTGTGAAGCGTTGGTGGAAGGGTTTAAATAAACCATAATTTTTTCTATTCCTGGAAATATCTATACACCATGGACATTTCTGATAAATATATAGAAATCAGTCCTGAGAAGTATGAAGTCAAAGCCACCTATCAATAGAGCTGTAAAAGACAGTACAAGAATAATAGTTGATTAGTAGCTCGAGATGTAAAACAATGTAATGTGGAAGGCTCAAAGAAAAGAGACATCTGAAGGACACTTCCACCGATAGAACGGAGAATTCAAATCATGCCGCATTAGGTGCAGAGAGAAACCACATTCTTTAGAACAGAGCACAGAACAGTGAGGAAGGTTCAACACCATTCTATGCTCACGAGAAAAGCAAACCAGCAGATTTCAGTTTAGGTACCTTCTTTAATTGTGCCACTGGCTTTCGGAAAAATCTTACAAAAAATATCACCCCCCTCAAGATACAACTTTTCAAACTTGACTCTTAGGGACTCTGATGTCTCTCGTTCTCTCAGGTTAACCATATCTATTATACACACAAATAAGTCTACTTACAATTTAAAAATAGCCAATCGTTTTATGGCCAATTAGCCTAAACCCCACCCATGGCACTCTGGGATCATCACAGAACCTAGGCCCTCTGGGATCCTCCCTGAAACTAGGCCCTCTGGGAACCTCCCAGAAACTAGGCCCTCTGGGAACCTCCCAGAAACTAGGCCCTCTGGGAACCTCCCAGAAACTAGGCCCTCTGGGAACCTCCCAGAAGCTAGGCCCTCTGGGAACCTCCCAGAAGCTAGGCCCTCTGGGAACCTCCCAGAAACTAGGCCCTCTGGGAACCTCCCAGAAACTAGGCCCTCTGGGAACCTCCCAGAAACTAGGCCCTCTGGGATCCTCCCAGAAACTAGGCCCTCTGGGATCCTCCCAGAAACTAGGCCCTCTGGAAACCTCCCAGAAACTAGGCCCTCTGGAAACCTCCCAGAAACTAGGCCCTCTGGGAACCTCCCAAAAACCAGGCCCTCTGGGAACCTCCCAGAAACTAGACCCTCTTGGAACCTCCCAGAAACTAGGCCCTCTGGGAACCTCCCAAAAACCAGGCCCTCTGGGAACCTCCCAGAAACTAGACCCTCTTGGAACCTCCCAGAAACTAGGCCCTCTGGGAACCTCCCAGAAACTAGGCCCTCTGGGAACCTCCCAGAAACTAGGCCCTCTGGGAATCTCCCAGAAACTAGGCACTCTGGGAGGTTTCTTCAACCAGTGGAGAACAGCTTCGTTAAAGGGTATGGCCATGGACATGTTTTGCTGGTTGTGCAAACTTGGTTCCTTGTAGACAAAAGTTGACTAGTATGATTTAGGTGTCTATAACTAGAAGGTAATAGAGAGGTTCTGCAGCCTGAGAGCTAACAGGGAAAACAGCAACATTGGAATTAATCTTTGTTGTGGGCAATATCATACAAGTAGGGCATAACCGGAAGCAACACAAGCTCCGCACTCTCAGATTGTAAAATGATATTCAAAAACCAAGTAATGCTTTAAATCCCGCGGCCCCGTAAAGTTCAGGGGAACCAATTAATAAGTAAAAGACGTTCTATTCCAGCTGTATATTTCAAGCCGCTCCTATAAATGTGCATTAATAATGCATAAAGCACATTAAGTGAATCGTGTGTGTAAATCCTCCAATAGACTTTTAGAGCTTCACCACATCAATCCGGCAAACTGGTCATTTTTGCCGCTCAGGTCCTACAAAAAAGGCACAGCGTAATACTGATTAAATCCTTGGACCGATGAGAGCGTGACCTTGACACGTGGAGAGCTGCTGCGCACCAAAAGGGATCAGAGAGGTGAAGAAATGAAGATGAGGAGTCAGATTTTGGTGCCTCAGGACATCTCTGATTGAACATAGCAGGGACGGAATCTAATTGCGCCGCAGAGCCGAGCTTGACTCAAGTTTGGTGGCTGCGATGAGCCGCTTGATACAATTACTGGTAATTACATCAGATATGAGAAGCCTGAAGTCTCCATCAGAAGCAAAACACTATGAATAATCTATACCGATTACACCGTCCAGGCTACAAACTAAATGACCAAGAATGGGTTCAAACAATGCAGGCAGGAGGCACTCATTGGGTCCAAAACCAGAATTTACATTAAAAGGGCTTGTTCGGTTAAAATGACCATCCATAAATAAGCGGATCATGGGGTTTCCACCTTGGATTTGCAGAGAAACCTGGCGGCAAGTGCTTCATTTCTCTGCAGCTCCCCCACAGGTGAAACGAAGCACTATAACGGCACACACCAAAGCCAAAGGACTGTCTACAGAAGGTATTTCCATGGTGGTCCTCCACAGTGAGACGTTCTTGGAAGCCTGGCTAATCGGTGGGTGCGGGTCATTAGAAAACATAAGTGAATACCTGATGTATAGACAGAAGGGGGCTGGCTTAGCTATTGAATTGAGCAGGCAGCCCTTACACAGAGTTCTAGCCTTGTGCCGGCAGAGGACAGAGGAAACACTCGTGTCAAGCAGAGGTCTGGAAGTTGATCCCTAGGGGTGGCATCTAGAAAATTTGCTCATCAAAAATCCACGCCCTTTATAGTGGAACCATAAATCAGCCAATGTTATAACTACCTGCATCTTCTGAATCACATTGACACATGGGTGCAGCTAGGAAGGGGCGGGACTGGACTTTGCCCTGTGCACTCGAGGTGTTGAGTATGGATCGTAAAGGTCAGCAGTGTGATGGTAACCCTGTTGTGATCCTTCACTTCCATAACCTAATCATTCGTCTTCTTTTTAAAACAAGGAAACCAATTTTTCTATGCAAATTAGTCGTCTTTAAAAAAAAAAATTTCCCCAAAAGTTGTAGTTTGAGATTTTAGGATTATGATTGTAACCGGCAGATAGAGACCTCCGATCTCCGACAGATGGGCAAACATTCAGTTTACGGCTTTATGGATAACTTTCCGCAGTTACTATAAAGCAACCTCATACCCCAACGATACCGCCTAATAAATTATGTATCCCAGATGTAAAAAAAAACAAAACAAAACACGCAGATGCCGGCCCAGGCGACACAGGGTTAAGACACCTTCACTTTGTGCTCACCCCCATTGTCCCCCACTTGGGCAAACACCGTCCCGCGAAGCAAATCATCAACCAGCACTGTATTAAATTAGTCGCTGCTGAGCCAAATCATATTGATCCGATTCCGTACACACGGCCTCCAGAGCTTCATTCATAATTTAATCTCATGAATAGATCTAGCGATGCAGAAAAAAAAACAAAACGTTAAATGATTGTATTATGCACACAGCGGTATGTAGCGTTCACGGTAGGACGGCCGGTGAAATAAACACATGATTTATCACGCACGAGCCGCCCAGCTATGGGGCTGCGAGAAGACCCCCCCCCCCCATTTCTGTGCGCGCTTCTTGTTCTCATACACCATACCACGGAACGTTAAGTTAAAGGAGTTTTCCTATTTCAGAAACCCATGCCCCGGCTTCAGTTTGCATCAAAACAAACTGTGATTTACTCACCCTCACCAGGTCCGTTGTCTAGTCTCTGCTGCGTCTTTAAGTATTCGTTATTGTCGGCAGTGCTGACGTCAACTCATCACCACTGCAGTCAATCAGGAAGCTCAGCGGCTCGTGCAGTCAACTCGGGCACCGATTGACTGCAGCGCTGCCGATGTGAAATCAGCACTACGGACAATAACAGACGAGGGAAGCCGCAGCAGAGACTCAACGTTGGACCAAGTGAGGGTGAGTATAGAACAGTTTGCTGCATTTTTTTTTTTTTTTTTACAATCTGCAGCCGTGGAACTGGAATTTTCGGAAACTGGAAAACCCCTTTAATAGAGGAGGATCGATAAGAGAACCCCCAGAGTTAGTCAGGATGGAAGGTTGTTTAAAGCATATGGAGGACCCACCGTGGACTACACAGACCAGCAACGATCATTGTGCAAAGACAGCACGCACCTCAGGTGACGCAAAAGGGAAATTAAAAACCAACTGCCCCACTAAACCTACCGGGAGTCCCAACATGTAGCCACCTTACGATGGATTCATCAACTGGGTTACAACTTTTTTTTATTTTTTTTTTTTATTTTGGCATTAAAATACTCTAAAATGTACAAAATTTTAGTGTAAATTGGAATTGTGCAAAAATTAAAAAAAGTAAGTTTTTTTAAAATTTATTTTATTTTATTTATTTATTTATTTTTTTTTAACACCAGTTCCAGCCAGACAAAGACATACTGATAGGAAATTTAGAATGTGAGCCCCAATGGGGACAACGATGATAATGTGTGCAAACTGTAAAGCGCTGCGGAATATGTTAGCGCTATATAAAAATAAAGATTATTATTATTATTATTTTAGGTCAACTTTGTGAGTGGACGGAGCTCAGCCAGGAGGGGACACACACAATATACTAAACAAAGTGGCGTAATTTACAACAAACATGCAAATCAGACCGTAACTGGAGAATTTCTTGTAGTGGCGCATCCCAGCTGAAAGAAACACTAAATTCATCAAGAGGCACACGTGTCTCAATGAATTTAGGGCATTTTAGTTTATTGCACACTTAATAAAAGACTAAATGTAAAACACCAGTCATAACGCATCGGTGAGACTTTATAATGGAGATGTAAAAATGCTCACCCACCAAAAACCCGACGCGCGTTTCAAAAATGGCCGTCATATGGTCATAGTCATTGGGTGAATATACGTATATACTAGTAATGCTAACGCATAGTCACCCAATGACTATGACCATATTATGATGGCCATGAAAGCGTTATATAAGATACAGCCTACAGATTGTAAACTTGTCGGGTGTTTGGTGGGTGAGCATTTTTAGCATTCATTATACTTTGTGTTTGATACGGTCTGCAATTTTTAACTGTAGGCTGAATTATATCTAACACTTTCATGCCCATCATTATTTGGTCATAGTCATTGTATAACTATACACTAGAATTACTAGTATATACTATATACTTTAAAATATACATGCAGCGCCCCAGAGTCCTGGTCGTTGCAGTAATGTTATTCTTCCACCAGGGGGAGTGATGTTACGTCTGAAGGCAATGAAGGAGATCTTCTGTCCAGGTATCACAACCACAAAACACACTTCACACTCCAGTCCGCCATGGGGAGCCATGATTCTATCGATTAGGGCACTCCTCACACTTGGGTAAAACTGGTGGGTTGGTTAGGAAGTTAGGCAGAAGCTGTCTGGGCTTCACCCAGACAGAAGCTGACTGGAGGGAGAAGGAGATAGTCAGTGAGTCCCGACAGAGTTTGGCAGAGGCTGGTTGGAGTGGGTTCAAGCCAGCTCCAGACTGCGGCCTGTGGAAGACGAAGGTACACAGAGCTGCGCATGCATCCCATGCGGCAGCATCCTAAGAAAGGACACAAAAGGAATTGTGTTGCAGTGAGTGAGCAACGAAGTCATAGCAACAGGAGAGGAACATCAGAGGGAGACCAGCTAGAAGCAGGCTGCCTACTTCTGGAGCGCAGTACCGGTAGCTAGAACACCGAGGGAGTAAGGATCTCTATGCTTTACTTCAGAGACTGGCAGGACAGTTAATTCCACGTTAGCTGCCCGACCATTTACCCAGGCGGCACGGTGGCAACTTGTGGGGGCTGGGGCATCTCTAAGGTCCCAGTAAAAAGCCTCAGGCCACCAGTCATACGGGTTTGTCCAATCCGTAAGGGGGACAGAGAGAAGAGACTAAATATCTACAATAGTTGTGAGGACCTTACAGAGTTGCTCAGCAGGGAGGTACTACAACGCCCAGGCACTAGAGGAAGGCTATTGGATTCCACCCGGATAAGGGGACTCTGGATTTGCCTCCAGACCGGCCGGACTCTGCCTGCCCTGTGATCTGGTGCCCTGAACTGTAGATGTTGAAGCCTTCAGTAAAGGTAAAGAGACTGCAACCTTGTGTCCTCGTTATTCACTGCGCCTTACGCCATCCATCATCTACACTCTGGAAAGCCCTGGGGACACACTTCACCTGTGGGAAGGTATACCATCTAGCTGCCATAACATCACCCCAGCGGACCCCTAAGCAGCGTCGGTCACCCTGACCGAATACCACAGGTGGCGTCACGAACATTATCCCTTTAAAGACCTTTCCCCATTTCATCAACGGACCTCCGGAGGGCCACGGACCGGGTCAGCCACCGTGACATCCCAACCGAGAACAGAAGGGCCCGGTACCGAGTTCCCCACAGCCCTTGGGGGCGCTCCATACACACATCACCTTATGATTGAGGCTTTTCATGCTATTGGGGTTCCTACTGGGACTCATCCTTGTGTCTATTTTGACATTTTTACTGCTTTTTTCATATTTTGTATCGAAACAAAATTCTTTTATTTTTAATGAATTAATGTGATCAATTTAGTCCTGGAAAGTTATCCCCCAAAAATGAATTTCTGCCCTATCCATAGGAACGAGAATGACTTTGATAACTTGGGTCTCACCACTCAGACCTTGAGGAGCTCTCAAGAAAGGAAGTCTGGAACCCAGAGATTGGGGCTCTGGAGAACAGTCCTGAATGTGCATGTGCTCAGTTTTCACTCCATTCATTGTCTATGGGACTGCCTATATAGAGAATTTGGCCATTTCTAGCAGCCACCTAGACAATGAATGGAGTACAGGCTGAAAACGAACATCTGCTCCATTCAAAGCCCAATTTTCAGGATAACTGGAGTTCCTGCAGTTGAATACCCAGCAATCAGCAAATTATTCCATTTTCAATTAATAGGGAATAAACTTGATGATCCTTTAACGATAAATGCAAAAGCCACAGCAGACGGCAAAAAAATAAAAATACATTCACTTCTCTCCTTCAAAACTAAAGCATAAGACTCTGTTCACACCTGTGTTTTCCAAATATGTAGAGAATCCTAAAATACATATAATAGATTTGGCATTTAACAATTTATTACACCAGTTCATCCACAGTTCTAAAAGTTCTTATCTTCCTGCTGCCACCACTAGAGGGCAGTCATGTATATACAACTCCTATAATGGCACAAAGATGAATACAGATCGGCCCCCTAGTGGCGGCAACTGGGAATAGCAGAATAGTGCACTGTAATCTAGATTAGAAATCACTTAAAAAGAACCTGACTTTTCATGTCATTTCAGTCTAAGTTAACATTGTTCATTTGACTAAATAGGCTTTTTTTTTCTTCTTTCCCTCCATTTTACAGCATTGTCCCCACTGACTTCACAATATTGTATTCTCCTTTCACATTGGTGGAGTGCTGGGAATATTGCAGGAATAGGATTTGAAGAAAAATTGGCCGAAAAAACGTAATTGTGAAATTGATTAACAGAAAGCTAAAATTATTCTTGCAAATATTGGCCAGACGTGTAATAATTGCTATTGAAATCCCCAGGGAAATTAAACATAAGAAATGGAAAATAAGCTTCCCTGGTAGCACATTGCACAAATGGTGCTTGGAAGTATATTGTTCATTTCAACAGGTGGTTTAATTTGTCTCCGATACGCCACGGGGCCGCGAATCCCATCCTCATGCTTATGTATACACATTTATATAGTGATGGCGCATGTAGAATAGTCACTTTGCTTGTGTCTGTATGAAAAAGGAGCACCTGAGCCACTTCCAGTCAGTAGCTGGGATAAGGTGTTATCTGAGCATGCTTGGGTCCTAACAGAGTGCCTTCCGCGTGCTCGAAAAATATGTGCGAGTCACCGCGGCTGCAGTTCCTGCGGCTGTACAACAGTCGGAACACATGTATGGATTATCTAACAGACATTTTTTGAGCTCACCGAAGTCACATGGTTAGGACCCGAGCATGCTCAGATAACACCTTACCCCAGCACGTTCGCCATAGCACTTCCCTTCAGCGGAAACACTGTACAAGGCATGGTGCATTTGGCTCCCCCTAGTGGTTAGAAGTGTAATTGTTGGCGTTTCTAAGAGGGGGTAATTTAATTATTTCTCCATCACAACAACAAAAAAAAAGTCACAGCATTTTACTTGTCAGTGCAGAAGTTTGTGCTCCAGAGCTGCCCTTCAGACTAAGTTTCATCAGTACTGGGAGCCATTTTGGAGGCTATGATGAGAGATTTTGGATCGACACAATGGAGCTCACTGATTGTTTCTCAGTTAGCCCATTCTACAGCTAAGAATAGACCATGCAAAACAGAAGCTGGAGGAATAAGGCCATTTTATGTGACCACATTTAGGTGCACACTTTTTGGAAACATGAGCCTGCGTATTTACCCACTGAACCGCCAAATCTTGCAGCAGTGACTTAATAGACAGTGTTGTCCTCCAAGTCGGGCATTGTTTGCATTTCCGTTACCACCACCCTTGGCACCTGGGAGTACGGAGCCGGTGTATCGTTACTGACATGTGTAATGAATTAATCCGCAGTGATCTTCTACCAGAGGTCACACAGATCCCTTTTGATGTGGAATCTTCCGGGGGCGGCTGAAACAAAGGCTCAGCTGATACAAGGACGGATTATTTATTTGTTTTAATAAAACAAATTAAAAAAAAAAAAAAGGCTGGTCAAAGTGTTTCATTATCCAGAGGACAATGATCTGCTTTGAAATCTGGCAGGCCTGCAGAGGAAGGTGCACAATGGAGGCCCCCGATGGGACACACCGTCAGCACAATGAAAAGACATTGAGTGCACATCTAGAAAGAGATCATTACAATACACACATACAGTAAAGTAGCAAAGGTTCAAAATCTGCAAAAAAAAACTCATTAAACCACACAGAAAAATACAAAAAATTGCTACAAAAGCCTATGATAGAAAAAAAAAATGGGTAAAAAAAGTGCAAATAATTAACCTCTATTATATCAGAACGCAGTCGTTTTGTCGAGCATTTTCAATCAGAAACTTTGCTTTGAAAGAAATTATTACATTTATGGATACCGCCCTCCTTCCATACAGAGTCAACAAGCAGCAACTCTTACTGATCTGGTCATTTTATTTTAAGAGGACCTGTTCAGGTTTTAGAACTAAGCATCTTCTCCAGTTGCTGCCTCCTCACTGATTCGGGAACAGTTTTTCTTTTTCTTCTGTGCCCCTCCGTTCCAAAATTATGTCCGTCGGAAGTAAAGATGATCATTTTTTTTTAGTCAACTAACTGGGCATGCAGCACAGAGGTTTTGTGGGTGTGGCTGCGTTTTGATTGCTTTTTCTCCTTTGTCGCTGGCCAATCAAAACACGGCCACGCCCACCAAACCTCTGTGCTGTATGCCCAGTTAGTTGACTAAAAAAAAAAAAAAATTATCTTTATTTCCGAAGAGCATAACTTTGGAACGGAGAGGCACAGGAGAAAAAGAAAAACTGTTCCAGAATCAGTGGAACAGCGCCAATTGGAGGATGTACTCGGTATAAATTAAAGACACCCAGTGAAACGGTCCCTTTAAATTCCTGCGTGTAACACTACATTTCCACAGCAGGAGAATTGAGAGGTTGGTGATCTCGGGAGTCACTTCCACATTATTGTTTATTTCTAAATAAGAACTTTAACCCCTTACCGGCATCGGACGTACTATACCGTCCGATGCCGGCTCCCCTGCTTTGATGCAGGGCTCCGCGGTGAGCCCGCATCAAAGCCGGGACATGTCAGCTGTTTTGAACAGCTGACATGTGCCCGTAATAGGCGCGGGCAGAATTGCGATCTGCCCACACCTATTAACTAGTTAAATGCCGCTGTCAAACGCAGACAGCGGCATTTAACTACCGCTTCCGGCCGGGCGGCCGGAAATGACGTCATCGCCGACCCCCGTCACATGATCGGGGGTCGGCGATGCTTGTATATTGTAGCCATAGAGGTCCCAGAGACCTCTATGGTTACTGATGAGTGGTGGCTGTGAGCGCCACCCTGTGGTCGGCGCTCACAGCACACCTCCATTTCTGCTACATAGCAGCGATCAGCAGATCGCTGCTATGTAGCAGAGCCGATCGTGCTGTGCCAGCTTCTAGCCTCCCATGGAGGCTATAGAAGCATGGCAAAAGTTAAGAAAAAAAGTTTAAAAAAATGTGAAAAAAATAAAAAAAACATAAAAGTTTAAATCACCCCCCTTTCGCCCCAATCAAAATAAATCAATAAAAAAAATATCAAATCTTCGCATATTTGGTATCGCCGCGCTCAGAATCGCCCGATCTATCAATTAAAAAAAAGTATTAACCTGATCGCTAAACAGCGTAGCAGGAAAAAAATTGATAACGCCAGAATTACGTTTTTTTGGTCGCCGCGACATTGCATTAAAATGCAATAACAGGCGATCAAAAGAACGTATCTGCACCAAAATGCTATCATTAAAAATGTCATCTCGGCACGCAAAAAATAAGCCCTCAACCGACCCCAGATCATGAAAAATGGAGACGCTACAAGTATCGGAAAATGGCGCAATTTTTTTTTTTTTTTTTTTTTTTTAGCAAAGTTTGGAATTTTTTTTCACCACTTAGATAAAAAATAACCTAGTCATGTTAGGTGTCTATGAACTCGTACTGACCTGGAGAATCATAATGTCAGGTCATTTTTAGCATTTAGTGAACCTAGCAAAAAAGCCAAACAAAAAACCAATGTGGGATTGCACTTTTTTTGCAATTTCACCGCACTTGGAATTTTTTTCCCGTTTTCTAGTAGACGACATGCTAAAACTAATGATGTCGTTCAAAAGTACAACTCGTCCCGCAAAAAATAAGCCCTCACATGCCCAAATTGACGGAAAAATAAAAAAGTTATGGCTCTGGGAAGGAGGGGAGCGAAAAACGAACACGGAAAAACGAAAAATCCCCCGGTCATGAAGGGGTTAAGAACTATGCCCTCAACGTAACACCAAAATGAAGGTGGAAGCATCCACCGTGCTGTAAATTTCTGGGGAGCTTTTTGTCGTGGATTTCACTTTGAAAAAATCTGACAGTTTTTTTTTTATAGGCCTGTCATGTGATCAGTGACTGCAGCTTAGACTGTCTAAAGTAATAGAAGTTTAGTTTCAGAGGACCAAGCTAGTACAGTGCAGTGTAAAGCACAGAGGACCAAGTTCTATAACAAGGCAGTGCTTGTAGTGTCAAAGAATAGGATATATAATGATCATAAATTAGCCCGCAAGATTTGATTCATAAAGGATCTTGCACATTTCCAGATTTGTATTAGGGATGGTCTACGCTGGATAATTTTTTTATGAGACGTCCCATTATAAAAATTAAATTGCAGAATGCGTCTCTGCCAGTTTCCACAGTTATAATCTGCAACAATAGTAGGTGTTAATTTTCATTACATCACCCCCAGAGGTGAAATTAAGTATTACACATCAAAACAAATTGGCTGCCTGCAGGAGGCAAAGAAAGTATGGGTCGTCCAGCAAGAAGTCTGGCCATGCACGTGACTTAGAAGTAGTGATGAGCGAGTGTACTTGTTGTTCGGGTTTTCCTGAGCATGCTCGGGTGATCTCCAAGTATTTGTGACTGCTCGGAGATTTAGTTTTCTTTGCCGCAGCTACATGATTTACGGCTGCTAGACAGCTTGATTACATGAGGGGATTCACTATCAACCAGGCAACCCCCACATGTACTCAGGCTGGCTAGCAGCTGTAAATCATGCAGCAGAGTCAACAAAAACAAAATCTCCGAGCAGTCACAAGACCACCCAACCATGCTCGGGAAAACCCGAGCAACGAATATACTCACTCATCACTACTTAGCAGTCATCCAAAAAATGAATGCTTGGCTGATAGCTTTTTCTTCTGTCTTTCCCATATACAGGGACGCTCCCTCCGAGATGGTGGGGGAATTATGCATGTTGTCAGGACTTGCCAATGATGGCATACATCTGATAGCAACTATGCCATTTGGCATACTTCTGGACACATTCCGACTAGACATGTTCGGCCTCACTGAATACACTTGCACTGAGCAAGGCCATGCACATCTAGTTGGCATGTGACCATGCAAATCACAAACTTACAGTAATGAGCCTGCCAGCTCCCAGCACTGTAGAATCCTGACAGTGCGCACCTAGAGTGATTACAGCCTGGACAACCCCTTTAAGGCTATGTTCACATTTGCGTTCTGCCGAGCTGCGTCGGGCGCAGCCGCGACAACGCATGCGTCATGCGCCCCTATATTTAATATGGGGGCGCATGGACATGCGTTGCATTGCGTTTTGTGACGCATGCGTCTTTTTTGGCGCACGAGTCAGAGCGCAGAGGACGCAGCAAGTTGCATTTTTTTTGCTTCCAAAATCATGCCAAAAAAGGACGCATGTGTCACAAAACAATGCGTTTTGCATGCGTTTTGGTTTGCGTTGTGCGTTGCGTCGCCGACGCAGCACCGGACAACACAAATGTGAACGTAGCCTAAGATAACTGTTCATCCAAAGATCAGTTGTATTCTGCAAGGCCCAAGAAAAAAAAAAAAATTCTGGCACTACCAACATACCCTATTGCAAAGAAAAAAAACTGGATGTCTTGCGTTGCTCAGCTTGACGCTTGTTATTTCGGTCACAGGATTGCAGTCCGAGACATCAGTGAAAAGAGCTAAGAGCTGTTTCGCATGGATACACGCTTCTTCTGGCTCATACGGTTGTATCTCTATGCAAACTCTACACCAGCTTTCCATTTTCCCTGCAGCACTCCCACAGGTGAAAATAAGTATTACACGAGAAGAATATTTATTTTTCAGTGGGGATTCTGCAACATCCAAGCATCCTGGGTATTCCAGAGAAAGCGACTATCTTTGTAGTCTTTCTACACGGCTGGCAAAATGTTTTTGGGGTTTTTTTTTGTAGAAAATGTAACCAAGACAAAACAAAGGAACGTTAAATATTCCTCTCTTCCTGGGATAACTACACAACCAGATATCTAACAAAAACAAAATTCCCAGCATCGATTCCAGACACAGTCTAATTGTTAACATTCATTTTCCTTTTGGCAGGGAAGGTGATTAACATTGTATCGAATGACACAATTAATCAAAGACGGGGCCCGATCACAACTTCCTCGAAGGGTGGAGTTTCCTTTCCAATAAGGCTCCTAGAGAACAAAATTAATTTTGAACGTACTATCGGCGAAACTCATCAGACGCTGTTACTGCAAGATACAAGCGCTGTGAAATCCGGACTGGAAAAATGGAAATTAGAAAACACATTACAAGTTTTGTTCATTAAAAGAGTAGACGGCAACAATGTTCCTAGGACTTGTCCTTGGGATGACACCAAGGTCATTACCAGGGGAGCTAGACGGGGTCTGATTAAGCAGAGTAATGAAAAAAAAACCAAAAATCATATAAAAGTATAAATTAATTAATTACCAATATTGTTATTATTTAACAGTCTTCTTCGGGATCTCGAGCCATGGCGACTTGATGGATGAACGTTCTGTAGGAAAATCGATCTTATGCAACCCTAGATAGGTCCACCAGGGTCTTCACCATTATTTTGATAGTTTCAAGCCATACAGGTAACACTAAATTAGTAATCGTGATTGGCTTTGTCACGCACATACTATGGATCTGTGGAGTAGGCTTATGCAAAATGGATTAGTGTGGGCAACATGGTGGCTCAGTGTCCACATCTCACTAAGGGTAACATTTGTATGGAGCTTTTAGGTTCGGTTTTCTTATCTGGCTACTTCTCAAAATTCCAAAAAGTAGATTAAAAACCTTGGAATAGACAACCACTTTATAAATAAATGCTGCATCCCTCCCCTTTCATGCTATAGATTTTTAAATAGAGGGACCGGCTGTGTCGCGATATGGTGCCTCTGTAACATGCCATGTATGGGAATACCAAATAATGGCATACATGGTAATATTATCCTCCATGGACCCATGCTCACGGTCAAGGAGTTCCCAAAGCAAATCTTTTGCCAACAATGGAGGAATACAGTCTAAGGTGGGATTGTACATACAGTACTTCCCAACCGGTCTGATTTTGCTAGAAGAGTCTTTTTTTTCTATGCATGTATGTAACTGGAGCTAAAAATCATATTTTGCAATTTGGCTTCACCTATTTTTTTTTTTTTTAATACAGCTTGACTCCTCTGTGTTGTAGTTTATTGTAGCTGAAGAAGGAGTTAACTGAGAATCAGTCAGCTTCTGAGACAAAGAGACGTTGATTTTCCGCAAGGAGAGGAAGCGGGGAAAACTACCCGAAAAGGAAACTGGGAAAGCTACCCGAAAAGGAAACGGGGAAAGCTACCCGAAAAAGAAGCGGAGAAAGCTACCCGAAAGGGAAATGGGGAAAGCTAACCGAAAAGGAAGCGGGGAAAGCTACCCGAAAAGGAAGCGGGGAAAGCTACCCGAAAAGGAAGCGGGGAAAGCAACCCAAAAAGAAAGCGGGGAAAGCTACCCGAAAAGGAAGCGGGGAAAGCTACCCGAAAAGGAAGCGGGGAAAGCTACCCGAAAAGGAAACGGGGAAAGCTACCCGAAAAGGAAGCGGGGAAAGCTACCCGAAAAGGAAGCGGGGAAAGCTACCCGAAAAGGAAGCGGGGAAAGCTACCCGAAAAGGAAGCGGGGAAAGCTACCCGAAAAGGAAGCGGGGAAAGCTACCCGAAAAGGAAGCGGGGAAAGCTACCCGAAAAGGAAGCCGGGAAAGCTACCCGAAAAGGAAGCGGGGAAAGCTACCCGAAAAGGAAACTGGGGAAAGCTACCTGAAAAGGAAGCGGGGAAAGCTACCAGAAAAGGAAGAAGAATCGCCAAGCCTTAAATTTTGATAAACCTCGAAAGGAGGCAGAACGTGGGGACTCTACACTTTGTACGGATTTGGCTGCTATGTCAGTACTCTGGAAATAATCCACCTAATTTTAGTTAATGTTAAGTCAGTGTGAACTATTGACATCATTGATGCTGAAAAGCAATACTCCGCCCAACATTGTATTAGCGGCAAACTTGTCATCACATCATCTAGAGTAGTTGTATCAGGCAGTAGCTGTCATCACGGCCGGGTCAGACGTTCAGCAGGCTGTCACGCTTTACTCCAGTGAACTTCCTATTCACATTTATGGGAAGTTTACTCTGCCTTTTTTTTGCTTTACCCATAGCAGGGTCCTCAGTAATAGAAGAAATAACAAAAGTGCAAATGCAGGCGGACAAATCTGATCACTCTCCATCCAAGAATAAGTAATAAGTGACATATCGCTGGAATCCGGGTCTCTGAACCTACATAGTGTTGCTTTCTGGTTCCCTTTCAGACTAAATGTTTCACATGCATTTCACCAATGCAGTAGAACAAGAGACACCATTTAAGAAGTGCATGTCTATCTAAACGTGTCTTTAGGTCAGAAAAACAAGATGTACGCTACCTACAAGCTGGCTTAATTTGCGAATTAATTTACACTAATTTTTTAGGGCGATTTTGAAAAATTTTTTGTCAGGTTTTGCCCAATCAAAAATGGGTGATAACTGAAGTTCAGGTTCTGGAGACTGAGCTGGAATAATGAAGCGGAGATCAATCAGGTTGTAGTCATTTGGAAATAAAACAGGACGTAATAGTCGAATTAAAAACGGCAGAATGGAAATACAAAAATACAGACGGTTCTCCTTTAAGAGGCCAAACCGCACTGTAGTGCACAGCAAACGACGGCTCTAAACCTCTAACAAAGGGAGAGTGGGAGAGCGCGCCTCGGGTCATCCACACACATATGGCACTTCATCTACAGACTGTGGCCCCTCACACTGAGGAAACATTAAATAATAATAATAGTAATCGCCAAAGGCAATTTGTGCCAGATATACTTATTACTTATAAACAGCCATTCTGCAGAGTGAATAATATCAATAGACAATAGTGTATAATTTACAGATCTTACGCCGCTTCACCCTGTGAAAGTAACCCTGTAATTGTAAGCTGCATGCAGGAAAACACATTTACAGAGGACCTGACACCAGATTTCACAATGCAAATTGCATCCATTACTAAACGGATCTTACACCTGATGAGCTGGTGTACTTATTGTAAAAAAAAAAATCATATCAATGACTGTATAATCCAGATAATAAGAAACATTTTAGGAGTGCGGCTAAGAGTGAGAAAGCTGGTGTTTCACCCTTGACTGACATCTGCATCTTGTACTGAGTAATGTGAGATCTCAGCAGGGAGGAGGTACACTGAGGAGCTGTCAATCAGGATAGGTGGGAGGAGAATCAGCATTTATAGGAAGGAGGGACAGTGAGCTAACAGGCAATGTAGGTGGAGTATCAGCATCTGTAGGGAGGAGGTAAACAACTGCTGTCAATAACCCTGGATGGAGGAGGAAATTCAGCACCAGCAGGGAGGAGGTACACTGAGGAGCTGTCAATCAGGATAGGTGGGAGGAGAATCAGCATCTAAAGGAAGGAGGGACAGTGAGCTGTCAATTAGGCAATGTAGGTGGAGATTCAGCATCTGTAGGGAGGAGGGACACTAAGCTGTCAATCAAGCAAGGTAGCCAGAGATTCCACACCAGCAGGGAGGGGGGACACTGAGGAGCTGTCAATTAGGCAAGGTAACTGAAGATTCAGGACCAGCAGAGAAGGGGAAAACACAGAGGCTGTCAATAAGGCTGGATTGGAGGATATTCAAAACCGGCAGGGAGGAGGGACAGCGAGGAGCTGTCAATTGGGCAAGGTAGACGTATCATCAGCACCAGGGAGGGGGGACCCAGAGGAGCAGTCAATCACCAACATAGGCGGAGATTGAGATTAAACTTTCAATTTTACAGCCATTGGGAGATAGCCCTAGAACGTAAGCACATCAGCCTCGTCAGGTCTAAGAAATCTGTTTAATTATGTGTGCAGTTTGCATTGTAAAATACGGCGCCAGATCTCTACATTATTAGTGTAAGATTTCGTAATATATAAAAACATATGTATACACAATAGCTACTGACCATGGCATTCTCCCTGTCTAAAGAACTAAGTGGGCTCACAGCAAGTTATTTGAGTTTTTCAGAATTAAAATAGAAATAAAAAACATGGCTGTTTCTTTCAAAAAACAGCACCACACCTGCACACAGGTTGTGTCTGGTATTGCAGCTCTGTCAAATTCACTTGATTGTAGAAAAACACATTGGACAAGGTTCCTTGAAAAAAAATACACAGCCAGGTATTTATAATCCTGGACAACCCCTTTATTTAGTCTCTCTACAGCACCACCACTGACCCAATATTATACAGAAACTACAACACCGGGCAATGCCCCAGAAGGGGAGTGGAGGAACCGACACATCCAGACTTGTGCCATTGGCTCCTCTGCTCGTTCTCGATGGTAGAGTGCAGCTTGGACTATTACCAGATGGCAGAGGAGGTCCTGAGCCCTAGTAGCAGGCCCATTAGGTTTGCTCCAGCAAAATGTATTCCTTGGTGAGAATACGATTCCGAACGTTAATTCTGAGGTCGTTAATGTGAACCCATATGTGCACCTACAATACATCATCAAGTTGTAAGAATTTAGTGCAATGCAGAAAGGAATCCCCATCCCTCAACTTCATGAAGCCGCATGGAGGACAATGGTCTCGTCTGACCATTTCCCTACAGCTGTAAGCCACCTCCACTGTGACCTATCAGATGCATCAAGGACATTAGTCAGCTCTGACAAGTTGTCCCTAGAAGGACCTGTCTCCCAGCCGGAAACAGGCACACTAATGACAGTAATTTGTGGGTTAATTCCAGCAGCGGCGACCATGTCGCTTTGACTTGAATGGTGCATTGGGTAATGCCGTTAAAGAGTGAAAAAAGCAGTTGCGGGTTTTAATCGGGACACGGACATCCTCACAATGATCTAAATATTCATATCTTTCCACTTGGAGGGCATAAACCCTGACGCGGTGAATAGCAAGCCAAATATACGGTAGTATGTGACCCAGGAAACAATCTTACAAAATACAAATTACTTCCTTAGTGTTCAAAGCTCTGCTTCTTCAAAGAGGTATTCTTCCCTTTCCGAGATATTCCGAACATTCTTAAAATATTTAATTCCCATCTCTGCGATCTGCATCTACGTCACACTTGCCAACTTCTGCCAGAGTCTTCAGGAGGATCGCAGTAAAAGGGAAGTTCTCAGACTTTTGTAAAGAATTTCCAAATCTCAGGAGGTGGTGCCAAAGCATTCACCAAACTCCCGGAAGGTTTCTTTTCTGTAACAATGGGGTGACGAGTCCAATGGTTGAGCCATGGTGGGGCATGGGAGAGGTGTAGCCTGGAAAAGGGGGTTTTAGCCATGAGGGGATATTTTTTAAATTACTAGTCAATCTACAACTATCCCTAAAAGTTAGAAAGCATGACCTCTCCAAAAAAGGAGATCCCAAGAACCATGTCTTAACCATTGCAATCTCACTGGTCAACACATCCAGGTGGAATATTGGAGAAGTCCCGGGCTCAGAGTTGGGATTTGCATCTAAAAGATAAACTTGGTGAATCCTTTTTGTAAGCCATGATTTTCTAATGTGGGATAAGCCTCTTATTAAACCCCGTAGTGATCATGGAAAAACACAAAGTAAGAAGAAGCGTTAGAGGATCACTCGTAATTTTAAAGAGGAGAGTCTGGTCAAGTCCGGCTTTGTTAAAAGTTAGACACGCGAATCGAAGGGCTATAAGGGCCGATACAGTTTATAGCAGTGCAATCCCAGGTTGACCACAGGTACCTATCAATATTAACAACCCGTGTATAATACTACATTTATAATAATAATAATAATAATAATCTTTACATTTCACCAATAGTGGCCACTGCAGGGAAATGGATGACCTCCCTGCGCTGATCGCAGGGATTTTGTGAACCAAGAATTGTGGCAATGATCTTCATCAGCACAAAAATTGTCTCTTCTAGAAACTATATCCTCAAAATTAAAACATGTCACAATTAGGAGACTATCCAAGGTACCATAATTACTTTACAGGCAGTGTACCCTCCATACGCTGCACAGGAAAATGCATATATATTACACTTGTTATGACTCATTGCCTTCAGGTCTGTCTTTAGTTCTGTACAGTGTAATTACTCTACACGGAGGCGTCTGAAGTTTCACGGTAATAAAGGCAACGATTAGAGACAGATAGCTGTCATCTGCAGGAAATTTTATAAAGGTAAGAACGGGTTTTCAGGTGACTAAAGTTTTCAGGATTAAAATTAGTCATTTCAGAAAACTTTTGGTCGTGCAGCATATCTTTAAATCCTTCTATCCCTCTATTCAATAGATGGAACCCAGTGTTCTTCAACCTTGGCCACTCCAGTCATCAATAAAACTCTAAAGGTACACCAAGACTTGGACATACACCTTGCATTGAGTAGTTGTCATCTGTTAGTCTTTTTGAGCACCCCAACCTTTATACAGATGCATGCATGGCCGAGGATGCATGCGTCTAAACTGTTGCCAGACACCTTTAGTGGAGGCTAACCATCTGTATGAATATATTATGAAATCCAACAAGTCCAATCACTTGTTCCCACCAGCTAGCATAGGTGAAGGGTTAGAATGCACACTATATGTATTAGATGGTAAGCCATTTATCCTTAAAACGGTCAAGGTTGGCCAACATTCGTCTAAAATAATGAAGTTTTGGGACAGAGCATTATCTGGTAGCACATTAGGCCATACAGTCGAGGCACAGGGTGGACAAGAACATCTACCTCTTCTTCAAAGACTTTTCCACCAAGTCATGTGTCCTCAATCCAAAGCCTTAACCCCTACTAGTTCTTTGATCTGGGCTACATGGGCTTGGTAACTATGATGATTTCTTACCATCCACTTCATTAAAAAAAAAAACAAAGTTTTTACCAATACAAATATGGTTCAGTCTTGATAAAGGCCCATGGCTGAGAGAGGAGGAAACACAGACCATAAAATCGTCACTAGTAGGTTGTTCTCTCTGTAAAAGACAAGATACACAACTCTAGTCTACATTCCATGGTGGCATCCCAAGTAGTTATGGTATGGCACTGTTGCTTTGCAACGCTACGGTCCAAGGGTTAAAATCCCACCAAGAAAAACATCTCAAAAGACTTTGCATAATCTCTTGCGTGAGTTTCCTCAGACTTCTCCGATTTCCTCTCACACTCCAAAGACCTACTGATAGGGAATTTAGATTGTGGGCTACGATGCGGACAGTGATGTCGGACAGGAGCTTGAGAATTGTGCTATATAAGCGAGTAAAATAAAAATAAGACCATTGTTTTAATCATGTTCCTCAATCTCATCCATCTAAAAGTCAATCCTCTTAAAAATCTACACCCACCATTATGAACGTAATATCGGCTAGAATAATGAAAAAGGGGCTCTAAAAGGTAATTTAAGCTCATATTCATTGCCATTGTTTCTTCTAAGCAATATCACTCAGTTGACCTTCATCAGGTATTAGAATACATCTACTTTCTAATATTCGACGAACTATAGAGGAAAGAGAACGAGAGGAAACCCACCTAATACTCAATATGAAATAACATAACGCTTAATACAATTTTATGGAAAACAGTGGGAGGAATTTCAGTCCATTCACACCGCTAATGGATTTTCAAAGACTATATTATGAATCTAGACATTTGTTTTCATTCAATGAAAACACATTTCAAATAGGGGCCTCGTATGGAATGACGAGCCGCGCTCCTTTTTATCTTTTCTATTATTGGCAGGTTTCACAAACAAATACTTTTTGTTCTCGATCTAATTAGCCCAAAACTTTGGACAAAAGCGGATGTCCAAGGTTAATATTTTCTATTCTACCTTGTATAAAAATGCATTCGCATTCACTCCCGATACATTTCTAAATACTCTGTCGATCATGAGCTCAAGACCCAAAAGTTCAAAATCACAGAAACACCAAATACATACTGTACAGCAGCAAAAATGTATAAAACGGTCTATAAAATAAAAGTCTTTGTTGCCCAACGCAATCAATCAACTTTCGCTTCGAATTTTGCTCTTGAAAAATTGCTGCACCAAAAGACTACTCATCTTTTAGACCGTTTCATAATCTGGCCCATTGACTCTAAATAAATGGTCTAAAATCAACCAAGTGAAAATTTTACATTCAAATAAGTCCTTATTTGCCCTGGACACCTACTTTTCCAATGCCCTGTTGGTGCATACTGATTTGCTAACCAAGTGAAAAATTAAGTATTCCCAGACATGTTCCCCAGAAGATGGCAACAATACAAGCCTTACACCCCATAATCGGTGAAGCCCTTCAAGACTGTCTCAGGTGGAACTGCCATCTGAAAAAAGTCAACCGACTGATCCTTTAACCCCTTCATGACCTTGGGATTTTTCATTTTTCCGTGTTCGTTTTTCACTCCCCTCCTTCCCAGAGCCATAACTTTTTTATTTTTCCGGCAATTTGGCCATGTGAGGGCTTATTTTTTGCGGGACGAGTTGTACTTTTGAACGACATCATTGGTTTTAGCATACCGTTTACTAGAAAATGGGAAAAAAATTCCAAGTGCGGTGAAATTGCAAAAAAAGTGCAATCCCACACTTGTTTTTTGTTTGGCTTTTTTGCTAGGTTCACTAAATGCTAAAACTGACCTGCCATTATGATTCTCCAGGTCAGTACGAGTTCATAGACACCTAACATGACTAGGTTATTTTTTATCTAAGTGGTGAAAAAAAATTCCAAACTTTGCTAAAAAAAAAAAAAAAGTTGCGCCATTTTCCGATACTCATAGCGTCTCCATTTTTCGTGATCTGGGGTCGGTTGAGGGCTTATTTTTTGCGTGCCGAGATGACGTTTTTCATGATAGCATTTTGGTGCAGATACGTTCTTTTGATCGCGACCTAAAAAACGTAATTCTGGCATTTCGAATTTTTTTCTCGCTACGCCATTTAGCGATCAGGTTAATGCTTTTTTTAATTGATAGAGCAGGCGATTCTGAGAGCGGAAATACCAAATATGTGTAGATTTGATTTTTTTTATTGATTTATTTTGATTGGGGTGAAAGGGGGGGTGATTTAAACTTTTATTTTTTTTTATTCACATTTTTTTTTTATTTTTTTTACTTTTGCCATGCTTCAATAGCCTCCATGGGAGGCTAGAAGCAGGCACAACTCGATCGCCTCTGCTACATAGCAGTGATCTGCTGATCGCTGCTATGTAGCAGAAATGGAGGTGTGCTGTGAGCGCCGACCACAGGGTGGCGCTCACAGCCACCGGTGATCAGTAACCATAGAGGTCTCTAAGACCTCTATGGTTACCATCCTGACGCATCGCCGACCCCCGATCATGTGAAGGGGGTCGGTGATGACGTCATTTCCGGCCGCCCGGCCGGAAGCGGTAGTTAAATGCCGCTGTCTGTGTTTGACAGCGGCATTTAACTAGTTAATAGGTGCGGGCAGATCGCGATTCTGCCCGCGCCTATTACGGGCACATGTCAGCTGTTCAAAACAGCTGACATGTCCCGGCTTTGATGCGGGCTCACCGCGGAGCCCTGCATCAAAGCAGGGGATCTGACCTGACGTACTATCCCGTCCGAGGTCAGAAAGGGGTTAAAGACTTCGCGTATTAAGGGGATTCTGGTGGACTTCCAAACTGATGGTCTGTCCTTCCATCATGAGGGCAACACTCTTGCCAAACCCACCATGTACCAATGAGTGATGGGGCCATGGTGGTCTAACAAGCCCCTTACTCAATTGTGATATGATGCCCCATCGTCAATTACACACTTTAACCTACTTCATTTAATAAGATGGAGTTGTAGAACCCTTCTGGTGAACAATAAAAGGGGATGGTGGTGTTTTGGAATTCGACAACCACTTCAAATTGAGGATCGGAAAAGATTCAAAAAGTGGGTCGCTCCACCAATATAAAACTGTTGGGCTTTTCTCAAAACATTTTATGTCCCAGATAATCTCTAAAATGGGGGGGGGGGGGGGAAAGGGTAAAAAAATATTTCCAGAAATAAGGAAATCCTTCGAGATGAAGCAAGAGTCACATGTCACAGATTTGATCCTGTTTTGGGGGGTTTACAGTCAAAATACCACAGATCTCACATTTTTGGAAAATCAAAACCTTAAAAAAATGAAATCTTGAAAACTGAACCCATAAAAAGCTTGTCACATTTATTTATTTATTTTTTTTTTAATAGGCGTGCACTGCTACAGAGCCTCCTGGCTTCATAATTGCTATGGCACAGTACGCTCCTGACCGATCTACAGTTCAGACAAACCGCAATAGTAACATAGTTATTAAGGTTGAAGGAAGACTAAGTCCATCTAGTTCAACCCACAGCCTAACCCAACTTGCCCTAACATGTTGATCCAGAGGAAGGCAAAAAAAACCCATGTGGCAAAGAGTAAGCTCCACATTGGGGAAAAAAATTCCTTCCCGACTCCACATACGGCAATCAGACTAGTTCCCTGGATCAACGCCCTAACAAGGAATCTAGTATATATACCCTGTAACATTATACTTTTCCAGAAAGGCATCCAGTCCCCTCTTAAATTTAAGTAATGAATCACTCATTACAACATCATACGGCAGAGAGTTCCATAGTCTCACTGCTCTTACAGTAAAGAATCCGCGTCTGTTATTATGCCTAAACCTTCTTTCCTCCAGACGTAGAGGATGCCCCCTTGTCCCTGTCTCAGTTCTACAATTAAAAAGATCATCAGAAAGGTCTTTGTACTGTCCCCTCATATATTTATACATGAAAATAAGATCACCCCTTAGCCTTCGTTTTTCCAAACTAAATAGCCCCAAGTGTAATAACCTATCTTGGTATTGCAGACCCCCCAGTCCTCTAATAACCTTGGTCGCCCTTCTCTGCACCCGCTCCAGTTCAGCTATGTCTTTCTTAAACACCGGAGACCAGAACTGTGCACAGTATTCTAAGTGTGGTCGAACTAGTGACTTGTATAGAGGTAAAATTATATTCTCCTCATGTGCATCTATGCCTCTTTTAATGCATCCCATTATTTTATTTGCCTTTGTAGCAGCTGCCCGACACTGGCCACTGAATATGAGTTTGTCATCCACCCATACACTCAGGTCTTTTTCATTGATGATTTTGCCCAGAGTTTTAGAATTAAGCACATAATTATACATCTTATTACTTCTACCCAAGTGCATGACCTTACATTTATCCCCATTAAAGCTCATTTGCCATTTATCAGCCCAAGCTTCTAGTTTACATAAATCATCCTGTAATATAAAATTGTCCTCCTCTGTATTGATTACTCTGCAGAGTTTAGTGTCATCTGCAAATATTGAAATTCTACTCTGAATGCCCCCTACAAGATCATTAATAAATATGTTAAAAAGAAGAGGGCCCAATACTGACCCCTGTGGTACCCCACTGCTAACCGCGACCCAGTCCGAGTGTGCTCCATTAATAACCACCCTTTGTTTCCTATCCCTGAGCCAGCTCTTAACCCACTTGCACATATTTTCCCCTATCCCCATTATTCTCATTCTATGTATCAACCTTTTGTGTGGCACATACCTAGCGCAATCCGATGTGGCTATATGAGGCAGCTTTGCCTCTATAGCATCAGAGACATGCATGGATCCGGCCTATTTCTGAGCAGTACTTACAAGCTCTATTATTTTATTCACTTACATAGCACCATTAATTTCCACAACATTTTACAGACATCACCACTGTCCCCATTGGGGCACACAATCTAGATTCCCCATCAGTAGGTCTCTGGAGTGGGAAAAAAACTGAGAACCTGGAGGAAACCCACACAAACACGGGGAGAACATACAGACTCCTTGCAGATGTTGTCCTTGGTGGGATTTGAACCCAAGACTCAAGCACTGCAAAGCAACGGTTCTAACCACTGAGCCACCGTGCTGGCCAACTTTACCCATTTAAGATCTTACCTCCGAATTAATCATGGGAAAACGCTGCCTGACTGTTTTAATCATCATCAAGTTTCCCTAGGTTCTACTATAAAAAAAAAAAACACAGACATAAATTGGGATAATGTAACCCTACTGCGTGGGCCAAGTTACCAAGTCCTCCAGTATACGAATGCCCATTTCCAAAAGCTTTAATTTTGAAACGGAATATTTAATACAAGTCTAAAACGGTATTGGATGAAGTAATTCGGCCCAAGAGAGTTTCTTCCTAGGATCCCATCATCCCTCAACTCATCAGGCAAATGAACGTCAAGGGAGAATACATAAACGAAGCCATTTATCAAAGTATCTTTGTCTTGCGAAATTCCCCCCCCCCCCCAAAAAAAAGTGTCACCATTTGCACCTGATGTCTGAAAAGCGCAGCTTTCACAATAATCGGAACAATTAATAACCCCTTGACTGAATAATACATGCCGTTTCCTTGAATCATTTTAGCTTTGTAGACACTATAGAATATGTGTAATTTATACTGGCAAACACGGGGCGTTTGAATCCGCAATCGTCGCTTAATACTGCCATCATTTTCAATAGATTCACAATTACACTACAAAGAGCTTCTGACGCCTAATCAGAGCTTTCGATACCAATTCCCAGCAAAGAACAAAATGTTGAAAGAAAGAATGATCTTATTGTCTAGAATCCTGGGTCTACTAAACATAGATTTGCACTTCAGCTGTGTCTTTTCTTGACAAAATGCCCGGGAAAAAAAATAAATAAAGAATTTTCGTGACGCGACCGAATATTAAGTGAGATGCAAAGCCACGGATGTCCAACCTAAGCATAATATTGTAAGTGTCCTCTCGATCAGTCATTACAGCTCAATTAAGCTGAGAGCAAGTTAGTCTGCGGAATATTAATACTTCAGAGGTCACTTGGTTTCATCATTCTCATTACCGGAGCAACCCGTCAACGCCATCTAATTCCATAGAATGGCAAAGTGACCTAAATAGCAGAGTCAATCACTTACCAGTAAAGCATTTTTTTTTTCACAGCAGTTTGGCATCGTGGAGGTCAAAAGGACACACAGTTGTTTGGTATCATGGAGGTCAAGAGGGACACAGATGTTTGGCATCATGGAGGTCAAAAGGACACAGTTGTTTGGTATCATGTAGGTCAAAAGGGACACATATGTTTGGTATCATGGAGATCAAAAGGGACACAGATGTTTGGTATCATGGAGCTCAAAAGGACACACAGTTGTTTGGTATCACGGAGGTCAAGAGCGACACAGTAGTTTGGCATCATGGAGGTCAAAAGGACACAGTTGTTTGGCATCATGGAGGTCAAAAGGACACAGTTGTTTGGCATCATGTAGGTCCAAAGGGACACAGTTGTTTGGCATCCTGGAGGTCCAAAGGGACACAGATGTTTGGCATCATGGAGATCAAAATGACACTACGGCTATTGGATTTTCCAAATATTTGAATGAAGTAATCCAAAAAACAAAACAGTCACCTAAAAACAAATACATTTTCCAAGTTCTTATCAAAAAACACCAACCTATCATGGTGGAAAAATGGAGAATCGTTCACAATGTTCTTACAGATGGCCAGAGAGTTTCCGTTATATAAAGGCTAAAGTTATGGAGGACAAATTGGGCAATTTCCTTGAGATTTTTTCATAGAAATTTAAGGGTTTTTTTCCTATGAAAAAAAAAAGCATGGACATAAAGGGCCCCCTTGACAACAGATCACTCAGAAAATGATTTGTGAGTATAAGAATTCATTGCATGGACAGACTCGCGTCACGATACGAAGCGACCACCGATTGGTAAACCTTTACTGTTAGGAGGTCATTTAAGTGCCCTTTTATACAGGTAGGCCACAGTAGACAATGCACATTGAATGATCCATTAGAGCATAGGAAGCCGCGTTTCTCAGCAGTCTAAGTCATGTTCACACCGTACGATGCACCGCTGAAAATCATGATTTTTTTCGGCTTCACTAAAGATAATTTCACTCAATGAACCAGTGCTTTACTCGTTCATTGGGTGATCGGCAGCCTGTTTAACTGTTAACACGCCAAGATAATGGCAAAAGGAGCATTTTTAAAGAATGTTCATTCACAATGATCTTGCGGAGTAAATGCAGCTCAAGGGGTTGGTGAAGTTGTGATCAAGGTCATGCCTCGGCACTGATTAGATAAGAGTACGTGATGGACACAAAGCCAAAAAATAAGTGTTCTGGTATCTCCTTCAGTCCCGTAAACGCAGAATGGAATGTTACGGAGCATACGTGACCACTGGTTAATTTACCCTCCTCTGGAGCTTTGGATTTCTTATTTTAGTGCCCTTTGGGGGTCCTAGTGGTGTGGCCTTCAGGAAAGTCATTACTACTATCCCAATAATCCTAAAATTAAAAAAGTAAAACAAAAAAACTATAAAAACCGGTTTCAAAATGACACAAAATTCAGAGAACTTGGTAAACTTTTATGAAAAAGTTTGCTCAGATGAAGGTTGACCCCGACAGCTGAGTCTTCGAATAGTCTTGTTAGTGGAGAACAGAGGCACCACAGCAGATTGCATCTATCCAGAGTCATGGGATTCATTTCTCCCCAGTTATTTGATGGATGTAACAAAGACTTAGGTTGAGTTTGTGCCAGATTTTGCAGCGTTTTCACATTTTATTCCAGCTTCATATCTTGAGAGTTCATCTATAGAAAATCTGAGGTTATAGCAAGCTGCTATCTTGGGGAAAAGACATAAAATACTTAGGTTTAATATGCTGTATACTCCGTGAAAATAAGAGCAGGGGCAATCCTACAAAATGAAGACCTCAAAATGCTTTGGATCCATCATAATCTCTCTTTAGGATCTGTCAGTTGTCTTGATTAGTAAATGCATTTAACAAAAGGTTTCTCTATTCCTCATTTCACTGAAATTTAAAAATAAATGAACAACTGGGCCATTTACCATTCTTCTGGTCAAAGAGGCGTGTCCTTATACAGTCTCCTGTGGTCTGCACTGATTGGTCAATGTGCAGGGACACACCCCTCCACCCGGTGACATCCACTAGTCAATGTATTCACAAACCGCCAGTAGGAATAACAGGAAAGGTGCAAGGCAGAGATCTAAAATGATGCGGCAAAATTGCTAGTATTAAAGAATAAATAAGAACAAAAATTTTTTGCTAATTTTTTTTTTTTTATGACCTTGGTTGAAAACACACAATTAGTACTATCGTAAATTTTCAAACAGGCATTTTTGGACTTCCATCCAGTCCTTCTAGAAGGGTTTACAGCACGTTTTCACACCAGTGCTGGCCAGCTCCACCAAAATGGGCAGGGCTTGGGCTGGACATTGTATAACTGGATGTGGCGACGCCTGCTTGTCTAATCCATGACTACCTGTGACGTTCTTACACCACAAATCTTATTCTAGTTACTGACAGGAGTAAGATTGGAAGTGAGGTACACAGATGTGCAATCCACTTTAATGATGCGTCTCAAAGGGAACCTGTCACCCCCAAAATCGAAGATGAGCTAAGCCCACCAGCATCAGGGGCTTATTTACAGCATTCTGTAATGCTGTAGGTAAGCCCCCGGTGTATCCTGAAAGATGAGAAAAAGAGGTCAGATTATACTCACCTGGGGGGGGATGGGGGGTGGTCCGATCCGCGATCCGGTCTGATGGGCATTGCGGTCCGGGGCCTCCCATCTTCTTACGATGACGTCCTCTTCTTGTCTTCACGCTGCGGCTCCGGCATACTTTGTGTGCCCTGTTGAGGGCAGAGCATAGTACTGCAGTGCGCAGGCGCCGGGAAAGGTCAAAGAGGACCAGCGCCTGCGAACTGCAGTACTTTGCTTTGTCCTCAACAGGGCAGACAAACTATGCCTGCGCAAGAGCCGCAGCGTGAAGACAAAAAGAGGACGTCATGCTAAGAAGATGGGAGGCCCCGGACAGGACCGCAGCGGGAACGCCCCTGGGTGAGTATAATCTAACCTCTTTTTCTAATCTTTCCGGATACATCAGGGGCTTATCTACAGCATTACAGAATGCTATAGATAAGCCCCTGATGCCGGTGGGCTTAGCTCATCTTCGATTTTGGGGGCGACAGGTTCCCTTTAATAAACTGGGTGCTTTTGACTCTAACACACCCGTTCATAAAGTCTGTCGTGACCAATGCCCATCTTGATGAAACGGCCCTTTAGAGTCTAAGAAAGGCCAAGTAACCAAGGTGCAAATTGCAAGTGTTCTATTTTTTATTTGTAATGCAGATTGTGATATGAAAAAAACAAAGAAAAATACTGCTAATTTTTTTTTTTAAAATACACTTAAAACGCAAAAATTTAATTTAAACAATGGGCAATTTAATGATGATTTCTTTTCTTTAAAGGGGTTGTTCATTACTAGGACAACCCCTTCTTTATCAAAATGTTTGGACCCCATAAAATAATAAAGCCTTTACTCTCTTCCTGTGCCGCCGCTGTTCCCGCAGCATTGGCATTTGGTCTCCCCGGGCTCTCGTGCTGCTGTTATGATATGACGCCAGCACCCAATCAGCGCTGGCGTCAGTGTCTCCGCCTTCGGACAATTCGAACCGGTGAGAGGAAGTCTGAGCTGCAGCTGATCTCAGACTTCTTCTTCCTGACTCAATTCGCCAAGAGGCGGGGACAGCAACATCAGCGCTGATTGGGCGCCGGCATCACATGTCATAACAGCAGCACAGTAGCCCAAGGAGAGTGAGCGCTGACACTGCGGGAATGGCACTTTATTATTTTATGGGGGCAAGCAAGGGATGAGACAAGAAGTCATCTAAGCAGTGGACAACTTGTTTAAGGCTAGGTTCACATTGCATTAGTGGGTGTCCGCTAACGGACTCCGTTACATGGTGCAATTGTCGCAATTAACGCTATGTAACGGATCCGTTAGCGCACCCATTGACTGCAATGTGCTAACGGATCGCTAACGCAGCACAAACTTATGCCATTTTTGGCATGTGTCTGCGATGTGCCGTTGGTTTCGGACGGACCTTGAACGCTGCTTGCAGCGTTCAGGGTCCGTTCCTCGCTAGCGCAGATCGGGCATCTGTGCTAGCGGGATTGCCAAATGCAATCCCTTTTTGGACATTGCGTTTTAGCGCAATCCGTTAGCGTATCCGCTAAACGGGTTGCACTAACGCAATGTGAACCTAGCCTTAGGAACCGTCACAATGGCGCAGCGTAGGGTGCAGAGATAAACATTACACCCAGAACAGGATTATATCAGTATTATAAACGGTTACAGCCCTATTAAAGCTTCCGCACTTGCAACCCTAGAAGATCTTCCAAGTTACGGCATGAGACACTTCTTAGGCACAGAATCCCAATGAAAAAAAAGTATGTCCATAGAACTGAATCATTAGATTCAAGTAATTATGGGTGCGTCAAGCATGATAAAAACATGGCTAATTTTTATTTTATTTTATTTTTTTTTTACAAAAACAGCGCTACATCTCTGAACAGTTTGCAAGTGGTAGTACATCAACTTTTTTCACTTCAACATTATTTCTGGGAAAAAAAAACCAGCCCTGTTTCTATTATCTTGGCAATTTGTTTGTTGACCCTGAAGAAGACAAAAATCAAAACAAAAAAAAACAAATAAAACATCTAGTAGAGTTCTAGTTGTGTCTATTCTTCTGCGTGGCATTATCTACCCGCTGTTTAAGTTGTCAGGAGTGCTACAATAATTATAAGGAACCACTGTTCTATTTTATTTTTCTACTTGTACGAAGCCCATGCACGAGCGGACATCTCATTCATAACGCTGTCATTCTTCGATTTAATAGGGCTGACCTTAGGTCTAAAATTGCACATGAAGACAGTACTGGACGTGTCACAGACAGCACTGAGTGCAGAGAAAAAAACCTTTGCAGTGCGCGGTGAAGAGGAGATAGTAAACCGTATTTTCAATGAATAGCAACATCAATACGGACAAGTCGGCCACATTAAACTTCCCAGTTGGAAGCAATCTTAATTAGTTTCACTAATCCTCTTGACATCTCGGCTGACCCGCTCCATACCAATGGTTTGTAAGCCCATAAAAAAAAATATTTCAAGCGGATGCCTTATCTGTTTTTCACTGTTCAATCCTAAACCAAATAGTTCTAAGCCGAAGTCGAGCCCCTTCCATAAATTCACATTTCAACTTAATCTTGAGGAACTACCAAACTGGGAAGTCGCTGCAAGAGACGTAGAATAAAAGTATGCCATGTGAAAAGGAGCATACCCGAAAATAAAGGTTTGAGGACTTTCAATGAGACCATTCCAAAAAGATCAAAGCTTTGCAAAGGAACCTAGTAAATTTTGGTTTGGAAATCAAATCAAGTTGGTCATGTTGAACGTTATTTAAGAAGTCTACCAGAAAAAGGCTTGAACGTCTTCTCTAAAAAAGAACAAAGCTTGACAAAGGAACCTAATACATTTTGGTTGGGAGGCCAAGTCAACGTGGCCAAGTCGAACAATATTTAAGTAGTCAACTATAAAAAGGTTTAAGGACTGTCAATCAGGTCTTTCGAAAAAAGAAAAAAAAAAAAAAAAGGACACCAGAACAAAACTTTGCAAAGGAACCTAATGATGTACAGTAACGAATTGTATTGTGGTATCGTGTTAGCCAGAAAAATCGATGTGAATACTTTTCTGCCCAATGATGACAAAAGTATTCTAGGAGTGATACCTTTATTGTCTAACCAGAAAATAATGAAGGAACCTAATAAATTTTGGCTGGGCGGCCAAGTCGAACATTATTTAACTAGTCTACCATAAAAAGGTTTGAGTATTGTCAATGAGGTTTTTTCCCCCAAAAAAGGACACCAGAACAAAGCTTTTCAAAGGAATCTAACAAATTTAGGTTGGGATGCCGAGTCAAGTTGGCAAAGTCGAACATTATTTAAGGAGTCTACCAGAAAAAGGTTTGAACGCTGTCAATGAGATCATGCCAATAAAACAGCAGAACAAAGCTTTGCAAAGTAATCTAGCAAATTTTGGTTGGATGGCCAAACTCAACTATTCGCAATTTAGAAAATTGTGCTCTGATCTTGCTCCCCTACTAAAATAATTATAGAAACCAAAAAAATAAAAATTAAAAAAATAAATAAATTGAGAATTAAAAGATAGGAAGAAACACCAAAGCCAAGAGGGGTGGGCAAGAAGCATAAGCACCAACAAGGCTCAGCTCCCAATGTTTTACAACAAAGTCTACAAAACAGGACAGTGTGAAATAAGGACATTTCGCTTGGATGCGCTTATTCTAATAGCAACATTTATGCCAGCTGATATCAATAAAAATCGTATAGATAGGTATTTTTATTGCCCTGTGTATCTCCTGCGGGTGCCAAGAGAACATATGCTGGAACAGCTTCTTATTAAAATGATATTTACAATGTCATTTCATTCCGAGAATGTGCCGTTATGATCCTTCAAAGTTACCAAATGCAACATTTATATAGTCTCTAAATAAAAATAATCTTCTGCAAACGCACTTGTGAAAAAATGCAAGAATGTAAACTTAATACATGGAAACTAATTGTCAAAGTATTAAAAAAGGCTCATTTTACTCCCACTCTATGCGACGGCAGACTTGTAAATCCGGACAGCGCGGGCAGTCCAGACACTCCGATACTGGGCACATTACTGCAAGTATGGAATTAGAATACATGAGGTCACGTACCGACTAGAAATGAGCAGCATTGCTCAATAAAAGGGAATTGAGTGAGGCTGGACACGTCTAGTCGAAATGTGGCCAGAAGAATGCAAATCGAATAATTGCGGTCACATGATCGCCAGCTCCAGACACCATCATCGGAGAATCCTGGCAGCATGCACCATTCGCGCAACTGCAGACTTGATCCCCATGTCTACACAACTCCTTTAAATATCTAACCTAGTGAAATCCTCAACAATCAAATGACCTTACTAGTGGAAGGAATGAATGGACTCTCCGGTGGCCATTTCAAGAACAATTTCAGGAGAAATGTAGCATTAAATTCCAAATGCAGACAACTAATATATGATCTCACCGAATCCTCCACTGCTCGGAGCATCTGTCCATTAAAGTTAAAATCAATAAGACTAAATTAAAATAAGTAGTAAAAAAAAATTTATATTAAAAACAACAACATTAATTTATCCCACTATTAAAAAAACAAAAAGAGTTTTAGGTAATATCTGTTCCATAAAAGTCCATCAATTAACCCATATGATAAATGGTCACGAAAAAAAAATCCAAAACAGAATTATGATTTTATGGTCACCACTCCTTCTTGGGAATTAGAATGGAACGAAATCATTTTTTATGCTCTGACCATTTGGATAGAGGGAAAGTGGGTATGGGGTAAGGGTTTTGTCCGAATTTCAGCCTAGAAGTGATATTCAATTCCATGTTAGGTCTTTGGCCCAACGGTGGTTATGCAACATCGAAATGTGCACAAATCCCATCTGGCTAGTAGCTGCAATCAACCGGGTCTAAAAGTTTAAGAAAGATTCTAATTTTCTCTTCTGCTAATGATTTTCTGTGCCGCCACGAGATGTTCTGCTTTTAATAGCCAAAGAGAATCAGTGCTCAACATGAAGCTGCATAATAATATATATACACGAGCGCTACTGATCGCAACGTTCACTGCCGAGAAGCCAAATTAGTAACTAATTAACCTGTAATAAGGCATGCGCCCGACTTGAAATTTGCATTATAATACATAATATTGCTAAGGAGACCATCCAACTGGGATGTGTATAGAGGAAATTATTTCTGGAATCTGTCAACATCTTGGCAGTCATCTAGCAGTCAACTCATTTATTCTTTCGTAAGTCTAAGAACCCAAATGTTTTTTTGTTAGGGTGACTTCTCTCGAAAGATGTCACAACTTTACATCTGGGAAGCAACGTTGGGATGAGAATGACTTATTAAACCAAAACAAACCTAATTTAATGGGTAGTTAAAAAGTAACCTTACAGAAATCAGGTAGATCACGGACTTTCCTAATTAATCTTGGAGACAAACGCAGGTTGAATGTTCTCCAGGATGTAAGCCGAGCCAGGAATTCTGAGCAATTCGGCACCACAAATAAGATTTGTCACTAAATCTATACTCAAATTGTAATAAATCCCCATCTGATGCCTGGAGAAAATCCCTGGCTTCCTATTAATGTATACATAATGTGATGGCGGCCACTTGTTACCATCGGAACATTGTACGGCATAATCTCAGCAGAAAATATAGTTTGTAATGTGCGGCATCCATGACCGCTTTCTGTCAAGGCCAAAGTAGATAAAGGATTCAAGAAATAAAATCGGAGATGTTATTACAGACGCCACTTATATCGTACACCAAGATTTTATAGAAAATTGACAAAATGAGGGGAAAAATATGATTTAGAGAAGATTAATTCCTGACATAACAATAGGCTTAAAAAGAACATTCTGGGAAAAGCTGATAAACTGTCATGCCAAGTAAGACCAGAAAATGCGAAGCAAAAAATGGTAAAAAAACGGGGAATCCTTGGGCCTCTTAGGGAACCATTAGGAAAAACAATATTGTGCAAGACCTAAGACTAAAGTGTTACTTTAAGAATACATGACGTTCCAACCATGTTAATATAGCAAAGGTCTTCTGTCAAAAAAAAAAAATTGAAAGCTTTATTGACCCTACAAAAATGGTGCCTATATGGGTGGTCCCTGTTTCCCTCCTCTTTGGCAGCCTTAAACTAGGCCATCAAGAACTTATTGGCTTGGATCCCATTCCAAGCAGTTAGGGCTCATGCAGATGTGAAAATCGGTTCGAGGATGGACCACAATGCATGGACTGGTCATAGCTCTCCTGACTCGGGAATCACAGCTTCATATAGGTCTACGAGGCTGTGATGCTCAGGTCAGAATTTCTACGGATGTTTGCATTAGCCATTAAAACACCACTCCATTGTTTCAGCGCTGTTGTGACACTTTATACCCAAGTCCCTGCACCCAGTCATATACTTACCCTCTGGCTTCTTCCCCATTTTTCAGTCCCATTTCGGTCCCACGACGCCATCCTGTGACAGTAGCGTCTGACTGGCCAAAAGTCTGGAGCTACATCACAAGGTCTCAATGCAAGTCTAGGAGACCCAGAATGAAGTTCTTCTAGACTTGAATTGAAAGTAACCTCCGCGCCACTTCATGAAACACAGGAGCATCCCAGCACTTCACTTTTCGCCCAAGACAGACTGGAGCGACACTAGAAAGCGACAGTCAGTGGCAGGCGAGTGCATGACTGGCAAATCACCACTCAAGGGGTGCAAAAAGACAAACAATTCTGGAGTGGCACTCTATGTGTATTATCTGATTGAGTCACAACTACTGTTTACCAGCTACAGTTCACTACTTTGTGGTAGTACCTGCTAATGGGACTCAAACTCCCAAGACACAAAATGGTCTGCCGCTCTGGCTGAAAACAGTTCAGCTGATTCTCGTTTGAGGACCTTAAAGGGGCCATGATATTACTGGTCTATTCTTAGGTTAGGTCATCAATATTAAAATTGATGAGTGTCAGTCACCTAGTGCCTCCATTGCTCAGTTGTTAATGGGTACCAAGGATGCCAAAAGTGAACCGTGCACGGAGTCAAAACACTACCTTGGGTACTACAGCTCACATTTCAGGACTAAAAAGTTTACAGAGACGTAGAGTCCTGGCCATGTACATAGGTTCTTAAAGCAGCCACTGGAGCTGCTAAAAGCAGTGAGACTTGCCAGGTTTCGGATATTGAAGACCTATTCGAGCACATTTACACTAGTGAATTATCAAAAATAGTCGCCATTAGGAACACTCTTTCCCCAATAATCTACCAGTGTAAACAGATCCCAAACACCTGAAAAACAAGCAAAGCGCTCGTTTGTTGTGTTAAATGATTTTAAACTTTGCTTAAAAATTATCGTTCTCGGCAGCACATGAGGAGTGCCTCCGAGAACAATAATCTATGTGAACAGAAAAATCTATAACTGATTGTTCTGTACACATGGGAAGTGCGCTCGGGAATGTATGTGATGAACATAAGCAAGTGTAAGTGCACCTTAAAGATTGATATTGATGACCTAAGTCTTGGACAAGCACGTTAAAATCTATCCGATTTGTCTCTAAGAAACCTTAATGGCTCATCTCCAAGAGGTTGGGACAATATCCAGTTAAAAAAAAATCCTTTTTATTGAGACTTTTGGTTTTGTTTTTCTTTTAGATTAATTTTCTTAAATTTTAAAAATTCGGATACAAGTGTTAGGGCTAGCGGAACGCACCAAATAAGACAGAGTATGGTGCGTTCGCAGCCCGGGGTCCACCGTGCAGAGATGGAACCTGCTGCCAAGTAATGACGGACTATATGGCGGTACAAAGTGAATACACACATGGGCTAACCTCACCCTGTGTGAAGGAAGCGAACCCTGTTACGTCACAGGGCATTGGTACCGCACCAAGAGCGCAAGAAACGAGTCTCAGAACTCAATCCCAAGACACAGGATTTGAGTACATAGACCTCATGCGCTCGACACCACTACTGAGGTGTCAGAGTGACAGCAATAGAAGCACGAGAGTGCATGCAGTGCCGCACTGGCGAACGCCACTAACCACCCAGGCTTGGGTCAGGAAAGCGCTGTGAAAGCACAAGGCGCCGCACTGGCGGTCACAGCAATAAGACGCTGTATTGTGTGTTTACGTGCTGATGGCTAAGTCGGGCGCTAGATGGCAAAGTAAATAAGGCAGCACACTGCAGCGCTAAAACATGCAAACTTGAAAACACGAAATTTGAACTGCATTACTGCACTAGAAATATGAAAAATGAGAGCTTTTAGCGCATAAAAGGACCTGGTATAAGAGAGATGCCGTAAAGGGGCTACCAGGTACACAAAATTGGCCATTTTTATGCGCTAAAAGCTCTCATTTTTCATATTTCTAGTGCAGTAATGCAGTTCAAATTTCGTGTTTTCAAGTTTGCATGTTTTAGCGCTGCAGTGTGCTGCCTTATTTACTTAACTATATACGAGTTGGCGACTCTAGGTTCAGCACCTGTTCACACTGAGTCTATGTTTGGATGTGCAGGTCAGGTTTTAGAAATGGGCGCTAGATAGCAAACATACACTTTCCGCGAACAGTCATCCAATAGGGAGGGTTATTTAAAGAGCGACTTTCACTCACAACACACACATTTACAAATGTACACTAGCGCATGGCCGTGCGGTCATGCGCAGCTTATATAGTTGCAGCACGTTCAGGACCTTCCAATAAAGGACCAATGGGAAGCTGCTACCAAAGTTTTGCCCTTTCAGGACCTTCCTGGAGGACCAATGGGATGTGCTGCAGTACCTGAGCATGTGACCCTCGATCTCCAATGGGAGATCTTGCCCTGGGCATGCTCAGAAAGAGAAAAGCAGGACTTAGCCCCAAAAGCATCTGCTCGCCGCTGCCCAACACTGACTTCAATGGCAGAAGCAGGAAAAGCAGCAGTAACTCTTTGTACAGAGTGAGACTGAGCAAGACGCTGGGACCGACGTCTCGGCTGAGCAGACTCCACTGCGGCTGGATAAGAATGGGAGACCGCAGCGGAGATGGCTCGAGATTCCCCTTGTGCAGAAGCGGGAACTCGACACCTAACAACAAGTATATAAGTTTTTAAGTTCCCTTTTGAGCATTTGGTCGTTAAATTAGGGTAGGTTTTAAAAGAAACATTCATGTTGACTACAGGTACAGGATTAGCCATCAGCTAGGTTAATGTTTCAGGACTTTGTCTTCGGATACCCTTATCCGGCACACAAGGACAACGCACCAACTTGCCCACGCTGCAGCCAGCATACCCAAGTGGTGTATCTTTGTTATCATTCGGATAAGCCAAGGATGACTTCCGAGTTGCTGTTCTGACTCCCACATCCTCTTCTTCGACT
The DNA here is from genome assembly GCF_032444005.1 of Ranitomeya imitator. Classification (NCBI taxonomy): domain Eukaryota; kingdom Metazoa; phylum Chordata; class Amphibia; order Anura; family Dendrobatidae; genus Ranitomeya; species Ranitomeya imitator. The sequence continues at coordinate 26,776,956 of NC_091289.1, forward strand.
GTTCCATGATGCAATACCTTGGCTTTACAACAATAAACATAAAACATGTCAGCCGCAGTCATTAAGCTTTGATTTGAGATAGTCGGGGGAATTATACCGAATTCCCATCTCACACTACTCATTAGCTAAAAGACACACCGGAAGATTTGCTGCGCCTCCTCGAGTCCAGATTAAGCTCACGCTGTTCCTGCTTATGAGCATTGCCCAAAATAAAGCTTCCATGCCAACATCTCAACTTAAAGTCTTCATTAGCATAGAAGATCTGTACATAAGATAATAAAGTACATTTTATGCATTAATAACCTACTCGCTATTTCTCAAAACATTTCATCCTCCAGATCTTCAAGAGTCGGGCAATAAATGATAAAATGAGCTGAATAAAATTACAAAAACATGGCTGATTTCTTCGGGAAACAGCGTGACACCTGACCATCTGTTGTGTTTGGTATTACAATATTTCAATGAAATCGGGCTGCAATACCATACCCAACCAGAGGACAAGGGTGGCACCATTTTTTTTGGTGAAAAGGAGACATGTTTAGGGCATGTTCACAAAACCGGATATTGGAGGTCAGAGTATTGTCCATGGGGGAAAAAAAAAAAACACAGACAGCTAACCTCACACGGACAGAAGTCATACCAATGTTATATAATTGATCTTTTCAGATTACAGTTTTTTGGGTTTTTCACATGGACCGAAAGCCTAAAAAATAAAATAATATTGCACTACGCATAAGTTGTGTCTGTATTTTGAGGAGGCGAACCTATTCAAGTCAATGGCTGTGCAACAAAAAAACAAAATATATATTTATTGATAAACTGAAATTTTTCAATATAAAATTACAAAACTAAATACAGTTTTCTATGGATGAAAATCAAAAATTTTTTTTTTTTTTTCATATGGTCATGTGAATTTAGCCTTATATCCAAATCACTATACCTAATAAATGCCTTATACAAATGCACACACAGATCAGTCGAGCGTGCAAGCATTTTCTTTGGCAGAAGTTCACCTCTGTTGAGAATAGGAGCTTGTGCAAACAACCGTGTTCTTAGCCAAAAAGGATCAAATCGCACTGGGACCGATGTTATTCTATGGGGCCACGCAAATGTCCAATTTTTTTCATTGGACAAAGTCTATCCAAGAAAAATGATTTACAGCACGCACAATTTAAATCTGTAAATTGGATCGCACTTGGTCATGCAAGTCAATGTCGGATGACATCTGAGTACATTCGATTTTCACAGAGTGATGGAATGGAGACTTTTTTCTTCAATCTGTGCCTACTACGATCACTCACAAATGGGACCAATTTTCTCGGAAGAGAGAAAACCGGTCGTGTGACCCTAGCCTTAAGGATTGTTGAAATTTCTTTCGACTCACATAGGCCGAATGAACAATATACAAAAAGCTTGGTGGGTTCAACTAAACCGAGTATAATATCAAAGTACCCAAACACTTTCATCCGCTGTAGCCAACCCTTCTTCCATACATAGTCTGTTTGGCTGAGTGTGCATTTCTTTTAAAAGCGTCTTCTGGTGGTAGACAAACTCTCTTGATTAGGAATCGGGAGTGGTGAAATTTAACATGCTTGATCCTTTTATCCCTTAAAAAAGGATAACTCGGCCCCATTCACTTCTGCATCGAGAGCAGAGTGGAATTCGTTGACATGTCTACAGATAGTCACTGTCGCGCATACGCAAACGGCAGGCATCACGCAACTGTTCTAGTCATTAGAACAGGCGTCATGGCAGCTTCCTCCAATGCATGCCAGACGGCAAATATCGGTAGACTTGATATTCCCCCGTCTCCACTGACTTTTTGACGTGGAAGCAAGCAGCGCTGGACTACCCTTTAAGCATCAACCAAATCGGTCATACATATAGTATAGTCAGCAGGTCCTGTCGAATTTGGGTTTGAACTGTATTTTGGACACCTTTTCTTCCTTCATTCCCCTTTTCTATGACCTCTAGTGTAACAATTAAATAGGCAACATGCACAACGATGAGAACTTACCCACACAGAACAAAAAAAACACAATTAAACTTCCACCCAACTAAGAAACCCAAATTTATGTTCAAGCGTTATTATAAAACCGATTGGTTACAAATCTACAAATCTGAAAAGGGTGAAATTAATTTTTTAAAAAGCAAAGACTGCAAAGAATCAGAGGGGGGAGGAAAGTCCTTTATTGCCAAAAACACATATTTCACTTTTTAATTATAAACATGACTCCCCCACTAATCAAAGGCTTTCAGAGTCTACAATGGCGGAACGACAGTAGGAGGTTGATTAAAAAAACTGTCTTAACGCAAATATTCCATATTCTGGAAAATAACATTTTATTGTTTTTTTTTTTTTAAGAGAGGAGAACGACCCTAAGGAATTTATAGCTTAAATGGAAAAAATCTCCGTAAATGTCAAGAGATGGCATTGGAAGTGAATTATGTACAAATAAAACCCCTAATATGCATAAAATAAAAAATACAAAAATCTAAGAAATGATTGGAGGCTTAATTGTATCATATTGAAAACTAGTAAGGAAGTTCTATCAAATGTAAGAACAAATATACATATTGGGGTATTATCCCAAAAAATATTATAGTTTTCATTTTTCCAGTGCAGGTTGAAGGAGCTATCTGGTTAACGGCTAAGGAAAACTCTTCTGTCTAAGTGAAGGGGAATACTAGCCTTGGTCTGTCTTATGGTCATACTCAATGAGGTCACTGGATTATAATAGAAAAAAAGTCAGCCAGGAAATCTTATTATAGGCACTCCTTGTAATGTCTCGTTGGGATAAAACGTTTTGTTGTGTGTCACATTTACGCTCCTTTAATCTACAGGATTAAAAGTCTTGTGTAAGGATTCATAGAATTAACATAACTACAGTATTTATGACAACATTAAATATTTTCGGGCCAGTTATTTGTGATTAGCTATTTGGTTAGTCACAAAAAATAAATCAGTACCGATCACCTTGCTCTCCTTGTGTAAATCCAGATAAGACTGCTGTAATTCACGATCCGTTTATGTGCCACAAGTGCCCATATGGTCCTTGGGACTCCCAACCAGAATTTACAACCTCTTAAGGTACCTTCATACTGAGCGACTTAACAACGATATCGCTAGCGATCCGTGACGTTGCAGCGTCCTGGCTAGCGATATCGTTGTGTTTGACAGGCAGCAGCGATCTGGATCCTGCTGTGACATCGTTGGTTGGAGCACAAAGGCCAGAACTTTATTTTGTCGCTGGATCTCCCGCAGACATCGCTGAATCGCCGTGTGTGACGCCGATTCAGCGAGGTCTTCACTGGTAACCAGGGTAAACATCGGGTTGCTAAGCGCAGGGCCGTGCTTAGTAACCCGATGTTTACCCTGGTTACCAGTGTAAATGTAAAAAAAAAACAAAAAAACACTTCATACTTACATTCCGGTGTCTGTCGTGTCCCTCGGCGTTCTGCTTCCCTGCACTGTCAGCGCCGGCCGGCCGTAAAGCAGATTACAGCGGTGATGTCACCGCTCTGCTTTACGGCTGGCGCTTAGACAGTGCAGGGAAGCAGAACGCCGGGGGACGCAACAGACACCGGAATGTAAGTATGTAGTGTTTTTTGTTTTTTTTTACATTTACACTGGTAACCAGGGTAAACATCAGGTTACTAAGCACGGCCCTGCGCTTAGTAACCCGATGTTTACCCTGGTTACCCGGGGACTTCGCATAGTTGGTCGCTGGAGAGCTGTCTGTGTGACAGCTCTCCAGCGACCACAGTGTGACGCTGCACCGATCGGCATCGTTGTCTAGATCGCTGCAGCGTCGCTTAATGTGACGGTACCTTTAGACAGGGATCCAAGTGGTATCGTTTCTCCTTGTTGAGAGTGACACTTCAAGCTGGCCGAGATGAGGAGACTTTTAGGCCGTAATGCTCCTATGGGAAATATGCAAATGGTCTCTTCAGAGAGGAAGAGGACTAGAACTCTAGCATCACCTACAGAAAGTATCAATACTAGAAGTCAATGTTGACCCTTTGAGAATTGTCACATGCCTTAGGATAAAAACCCAAACCAGAATCTCAAACACTGTTTTGGAGTACTCGTCCCTCATCAGTGCAAAATGTGAGATCTGGTTTGGCTGTGTGAGAGGAGTCTGACCGGGATCCAAGGAGTATCGTTTCTCCTTGCGGAGAGCAATTGCTACTTCCTATTGTGGCACTAGAGTTCTAGCTCTCTTCCTCTCCGAAGAGTCAACTTCTTAAACAAAAGACAAACATGGGGCTCTAGATTCAGGTCGAAGCCCCTCGGGTCCATATACGGACTGTGAAGTACGCTAGTCTGAACCAAGCCTAAAAGTGGAATAAGAGATATCCAAAACTGAAATATGCAAGGACCCAACTTCTCCACCATGAAATGTTAGATGGTTGAGTAAACTATTGGGTTAGCCACAGCCATTCCTTTTTTTTTTTCTTTTTTTTTTATATTAGGTAAAAAAAACAACAACTAATTTTAAGGTAAAGAAAAATTAAATACAGAAGAACATTTTTTGATCAATGTGTCCATTGTTGTCAATCTGGACAATGACCCAAACTAAAAACAAAAATTGATGAATTTAGGTGCCATGATTGAAGATGCGAGCCAAAACTGACAGAACACAGAAGTCTTTTGGCACATATGACAGATTAATTATATATGTATATTTTTTTACAACGTTTCCAAAGATTGTGTTGCTCAGACTCTCAAGACCAACCCTCACCATAAATGTGCATTTGGCTCGTCGGCCAAGAAGTGTATTGTGAAAGAGGGGATGACGTTGTTGCAAGGCGTTGTTGTGACATAGTCCGCTTGAGAACAAAAGGATTGGGCATGCTGAAATCAATCAGCCTAATCCTCCCCTGCCCCCCTCCAAAGTCTTGTATCAGGAAATAAAAAAAATCAAGCACCGCCATATACAAAAGAGGTTTGTGAAGTCTCACCGAAGTCGTACATCTAACGTCCCGTCTAACCATCCCAAATGTTGGCGATCCTACTCATACAGTCTCTAAAGACAAAAATGATTATACGAAAACCTGGTAATATCACAGGCAACAAGAAGAAGCAGAATAATAATTAGCACTGAAATGTCAATCAATAGAACACCGCTGTTATTAGAAGTGTATAATTAACCCCAAATAAACATGTAGAACTGCGCTCTCAAAGCTTCGACATCCCCAAATAATATAATCAAGCCCATTAGTCAAGACTGTATTATTTTACAGTGTGACAAATGTAATATAATTGAACGAGGATAATTAGCCCCTCGGTGGCAGAACAGCGTGTTTAGATCATGTGTTGTAACGATTCGGTACAGTACGGCCAATCCTTTTAGCCGGATCACTATTATATTCTAAATTTTCTCAACGAGTCTATTCCCTTTGGACAAAGAAACAATTAGAACACCTATAGAATTACTACACAGGGCTCTAATTAGGAAATGATGGCGCGCGGCTTTAATCCTTCCTTTATTGATACACTGTATAGGCGGATACATGGTGGAGATAATTCCTATTACATCTTAGAAGACTCAGATGGAAGATTAATCCAATTAAGAAGTCTTCACCTTCCTATCATGGCCTCCCCGGGGGCATCCACTCTGCGCTTCATCAACAGTTGTTGATAATGATGTGTCACCTATCAAGATATCACTCTGGATGTAATAAAATCTGCAATGCTGCCATGTTAGGAAACTGGAGGATCAGCCTTCAGACATATTGCCTTTGACTTTTAATTACCTGCGTTCTCCGGTTCGATCAGTGGGCGGATTTTTATTTTCTATTAGTTTTATTAACAGATACTTGTTGTGTAGAGAGATTGCGTGCTATAAATACATCACTTTTTAGGGGTGGACATAACACCTACTGATGACCATGATGTCCTCCCCCTCGCGGTCAACAACTTGGTGTGACAACGGTGGAGCCGCTCTTCAGAAGAGTCAAGTGGCCAGGCGTAAATTTTTTTTAGCTTGATTGACATTCCTTAGGGCTCAGGCAGACTACTGTATTTCCATTCTGAGTACGATCCGACAAAACATCGAATTGCACTCGGACCAATGTTAGTCTGTCGGGTCATGCACATGTCCAAATTTATCCTTGGATATACTGTCAAAATCACAGCATCCATGATTTGCACCCAATATTCAGATCACACAGTCATGAAAGCCAATTAGTCCATAAAAAAGAAAAAATTGAACCTTACTGATGACATCCAAGTGTGGTGAGATTTTTACGGAAAATGGAGAAGATGGAGACTTTTTGGCGGAAAATGGAGAGACTTTTTGCTTCTTCTCCACATCCGAAAAAAAAAAAAAAAAAACATCACACTCTAATCAGAGTGTCATTAGCATAATTGGCCAGGTTGTCTCAGATGAGAATATTCTGTGGTGTGACCCGAGCTTTTAGATACATGTCAAACCTTCCCATGAACCAGCTACTTCTAGCGCATGCGCAGTGCAACCGGCTGTACTTGCACAGGCGTCAGAAAGGCATCGGATTACATACCCCGTATTTAGTGACGCAAAACAAGCCACATTAGCCATACTCAAAGGCTTCTACCAAACTGTCCAACCTACTTGACTCTGAAAAGGTCATTTCATACAACCCAGGTGGGGATTATCCTACAAGAACATCATTCCATATAAAAAGGCATCCAAGCCAGTTCAGGCTACCATAAATCCTGCCGACGCCTTCAAATCAAGGGAGTCATGATTTTCAGGTAAAGGAAGGTCCCTCATAAAAGTCTATCGATCTTCCATTATGGCTCTCCACAACTTCAGGAGGTTATATGGACCAATAATATGGCTATGTGGATGAGATCTTATGTAACCAGGAGCATTGTCTTGAAGTTGGACCTCCCTGGATAGATCCTACTTGGGACACACCATTCGATAACGCTTATGCCCTTTTCTTACATATTATCCCTTAGAAAACCTAAAATGGTGCACAATGCCCAACCTCAGGAGAATACAAAAAAAAACAAAACAAAAGATGATTTTATCAGGATTTTTTTGACTGTATAAAACCCTCTCATAATATATTATTGTAAAGGCAGCCATTCGTAGTTGGGCATCTATAATAAGGATAAGCCAGTCCTATTTTTATCAACACTTGTTATGGTTCATTGAATAAAATGCCCCGAGGCGAAGGAGACAGTTTACAGAGATTGTGAGCTTCGGAAATGTATTGTGGGAGAGGAAAACTGCTTAATATACAATAATAACAATAATCTATATTTTACCTACGTTTTTACAGTGCTATGCATATACATGATACATAAAAAACATTAGATCACCGCGTGACGAAACCTCGCTCTGCCGCAGTCCGCGCAGCTGGGCTCAGCAAACCTCAGGCAAAACGACTTGTCAGGTGTATTACTTTTTAATGATTATGGTTTATTTATGAAGCTATTGTATTCTATAGCTCTAAATAATAGACCAGACAAATGACAAAACACAATAAATCTACGTGGGGCAACTTAGTCATGCTTTACTACCTCATCGCTAAATTAAAGGCGGCATAAACAAGAGAAATAATATTCCAACAAGAAATAACACCAGTATGACCAACCAGTTTATAGCACAGGACAACTAGTTTTTTCCTCGCCCTCTCTCGCAGCAGGAAGTCCAACAGTTTCAGTCAACACACATTGTTGTCTCTGTAGGGTGGTGCATTGATATAGATAACATGTAGGTAAATCATGAGAAACTGAAAGAGTTGGAGCACTCACCCAGATCCTTTTTGATGTGCAAATTTATTCCATGGTAAAACGTGACGTCAAACCATATTCTTTATAGGTGGGAAAACTTGCAAAATCGGCAGGGTATCAAATACTTATTGTACCCACTGTATATATATATATATATATATATATATATATATATATATATATATATATATATATATATATATATATATATATACACACACACACACACACGTACCGTACAGACCAAAAGTTTGGACACCTTCTCATTTAAAGATTTTTCTGTATTTTCATGACTATGAAAATTGTACATCCACACTGAAGGCATCAAAACTATGAATTGACACATGTGGAATTATATACTTAACAAAAAAGTGTGAAAAAACTGAAAATACGTCTTATATTCTAGGTTCTTCAAAGTAGCCACCTTTTGCTTTGATGACTGCTTTGCACACTCTTGGCATTCTCTTGATGAGCTTCAAGAGGTAGTCACCAGAAATGGTTTTCCAACAATCTTGAAGGAGTTCCCAGAGATGCTTAGCACTTGTTGGCCCTTTTGCCTTCACTCTGCGGTCCAGCTCACCCCAAACCATCTCGATTGGGTTCAGGTCTGGTGACTGGAGGCCAGGTCATCTGGCGTAGCACCCCATCACTCTCCTTCTTGGTCAAATAGCCCTTACACAGCCTGGAGGTGTGTTTGGGGTCATTGTCCTGTTGAAAAATAAATGATGGTCCAACTAAACACAAACCGGATGGAATAGCATGCCGCTGCAAGATGCTGTGGTAGCCATGCTGGTTCAGTATGCCTTCAATTTTTAATAAATCCCCAATAGTGTCACCAACAAAGCACCCCCACACCATCACACCTCCTCCTCCATGCTTTACGGTGGGAACCAGGCATGTAGAGTCCATCCGTTCACCTTTTCTGCGTCGCACAAAGACACGGTGGTTGGAACCAAAGATCTCAAATTTGGACTCATCAGACCAAAGCACAGATTCCACTGGTCTAATGTCCATTCCTTGTGTTCTTTAGCCCAAACTAGTCTCTTCTGCTTGTTGCCTTTCCTAGCAGCTATTTTACCATGAAGGCCTGCTGCACAAAGTCTCCTCTTAACAGTTGTTGTAGAGATGTGTCTGCTGCTAGAACTCTGTGTGGCATTGACCTGGTATCTAATCTGAGCTGCTGTTAACCTGGGATTTCTGAGGCTGGTGACTCGGATAAACTTATCCTCAGAAGCAGAGGTGACTCTTGGTCTTCCTTTCCTGGGACGGTCCTAATGTGAGCCAGCTTCTTTGTAGCGCTTGATGGTTTTTGCCACTGCACTTGGGGACACTTTCAAAGTTTGCCCAATTTTTCGAACTGACAGACCTTCATTTCTTAAAGTAATGATGGCCACTCGTTTTCCTTTACTTAGTATTTGTATTATTGCAAGAAAAAAGCAGCTAACAGTCTATTCAGTAGGACTATCAGCTGTGTATCCACCAGACTTCTGCACAACACAACTGATGGTCCCAACCCCATTTATAAGGGAAGAAATCCCACTTATTAAACCTGACAGGGCACACCTGTGAAGTGAAAACCATTCCCGGTAACTACCTCTTGAAGTTCATCAAGAGAATGCCAAGAGTATGCAAAGCAGGCATCAAAGCAAAAGGTGGCTACTTTGAAGAACCTAGAATATAAGACAGAACAAAAAAGTGTGAAACAACTGAAAGTAAGTATATAATTCCACACGTGTTAATTCATAGTTTTGATGCCTTCAGTGTGAATGTACAATTTTCATAGTCATGAAAATACAGAAAAATCTTTAAATGACAAGGTGTGTCCAAACTTTTGTTCTTTACTGTATGTATGTATGTATGTATGTATATATGTACGTGTGCTTATGTATGTATGCAAGTGCGTGTGTGCGTATGTATGTGCGTGCGTATGAATATAATACATTATATACATACATACGCCTGCATACATATGTAGTGTGTGATGTGTACGTAGCTATGTGTATATGGTGTATGTATGTATGTATGTATGTATGTATGTATGAATAGATATTTTACATATGTAAAACATGTGAGATAGGATATCAGAGAGGTGAACTACACTGGGCAAAAGTGGGTGATGGCAATTTTTGTACGTCACTGTTGCATATGTGGACGCCATATAAGCAGCAGAACCCTTGCAATGAGTATTATGTGATACAGGCAGGAGACTCCCTCAGGTGTGAACAATCCTCTACCAGACGCCGATCTGCTTTCTATGAATAGGAACAAATTTACTCTGTTAGATATTTTTAAATCCGCAGTCGAGTTATTCAAACTCTTCATTAAAAGGAGCGCTTCCTTTCACAGACAGAAGCTGACAAAAATATGAAATATTAAATTCTAATTCCGAAGCACAGAAATCGCCGTGTGCCATCTTTTGACTATGCATTTTTTATGGAAAGCAACTTCTCGTTATCCTGGAAGACAAGGATGCGTGGGCATTATTCAGGCAGCTTTTTTACCCCCTCCAGTTGGTGTGGGGGGGGGGATATATTCACATAAGTCATCTGTAGGGATCACTGTGTTTTGATAGCTTTCAAAGAAGACCCCCAATCGGGCATAAAAAATATATACATATTTTTTTCTCCAATATTTCTAAGGGCGGTTATGATCTTTGTTACCAAGCTTTACATCGTAACTCGGTAACAAAAAGCATAACTGCCCTTAGAAAGAAGTTGAGCCATATTACAGTGGAAGAGATAGATAGATTCTACCGAAATAATTGGCTTTAAGGTGCGGAGGAGCAAAAAAAATAAAATAAATTAAAAAAATAACAAATAAAAATAAAATTAATATATATATATATATATATATATATATATATATATTATATATATATATATATATATTTTTTTTTTTTTTTCTTCCCCAACTGTAATTACATTAATGACATTTAAAAATGTTTCAGAGAATGTGGAAAATGCAGAATCCGGAATTCTCTGACTATGATGCAATGTATCAACCGATAAAAACTACAATCCTAAAATCAACGCCACAAAAGAACTGGTTTCTGGAGGAAAAAAAAAAAATAATAAAAAAAACAAAAACTATTTTTGACTTTGTGAAACATATCCTATACAATGGTGACAATTTGAACAACAGAAATCTCAGGAAACACTTCTGTAACTTAATGAGTCTTGGCAGCTGCTGAAATTATGCATTCTATTGTGCAAGCCGCTAATTATGTGGAGAAGAAGCAGTCGAGAGCAATGATGGCGGAGGAGTCGCTCTATATTCCGTCCTTGTATCAGCCGGCAGCGCTTCTAACGTTCCAGCCTAATGGTGTCAGACGTAAAGTCTAGTTCAGCCGTTGACTGCGCCCATCAGTGGCTGCCATCTTCTGGGACGAACCATTATTTATGTAACACATCAATTCACAAGACTTCATTCACTTCCATAGAAAAAGGGGACATGGCAACTGCAGGAAACAACCTCCGTTCAGCTCCTAAATGCCACGTGCATCTTTTATTATTTATTTTCTTTCCATATAGAAAGTTAAAACAGCTTTCTAAATAGTCACTATCTTCTCCCTTAGGCTGGGTTCACATTGCGTTAATAGCAGCCCGTTAAACACATACGTTAACGGGCTGCTGTTAACTCAAGTGCCGTTATGGCAGCATGCTAGCGCAGATAAAGCATCTGCTAGCTCTATCTGCGCTAGCGGGTGACGGACCCTGAAACGCTGCAGCCCGCGTCTCAGGGTCCGTCACTCAATGACGGCACATGGCTAGCGCACGCCCATTGTGGGCGTGTGCTAGCGATGCGTCAGACATTGCTTTCAATGGCGGCGTTAACGGACTACATTACACAGCGTTATGCCGCGGTGTAACTTAGTCTGTTTAACAGAGGCGCAGAGCGCAATGTGAACCCAGCCTTAGACATCGCATCATGAAGGGGAAGACGGTTGTACATCTCTACAATGTGAAGAGGGAAGAAAGCTTGTACAGTTTCAGGGAGGGCAGGAGAAAAAGGCTATAGAAAAAGAGCAAAGAATATGCAGAGGAAATAGATGCTGGATAGGAGCTAAGGAAGACAGCAGCACCCTGGATAGATGCAGAATTCCCATCCAGCCTATAAAAGGTGATCTTTTATTTTGATCACTGATCTACCCCATCACAGAGATCAAAATAAATAAAAAAAATTAGTAAATCAACCCCCCCCCCCCCCCCTTGTCACTCCCTTAGGTAGAAAAAAAAATAAATTAAAGAAATATATATATATATATATATATATATATATATATATATATATATATATGTGTGTGTGTGTGTGCGTGCGTATATATATATATATATATATATATATATATATCTGACAAACAATTGATTCTCCACCTCACTAATAAAAGCAGCTTATTCCTTCTGATTTGCCTTCATCAACCTCAAGGTCGTAGAGTGTGCGTGTGTGTATGTAGGATATGTATGTAAGAGATTATATATATATATATATATATATATTTTAGTACAGACCGAAAGTTTGCACACTCCTGCTCATTTAAAGATTTTTCTGTATTTTCATGACACTGAAAATTGTACATTCACACTGAAGGCATCAAAACTATGAATTATCACATGTGGAATTATATACTTAACAAAAAAGTGTGAAACAACTGAAATTATGTCTTATATTCTAGGTTCTTCAAAGTAGCCACCTTTTGCTTTGATGACTGCTTTGCACACTCTTGGCATTCTCTTGATGAGCTTCAGGAGGTAGTCACCGGGAACGGTTTTCACTTCACAGGTGTGCCCTGTCAGGTTTAATAAGTGGGATTTCTTGCCTTATAAATGGTGTTGGGACCATCAGTTGTGTTGTGCAGAAGTCTGGTGGATACACAGCTGATAGTCCTACTGAATAGACTGTTAGAATTTGTATTATGGCAAGAAAAAAGCAGCTAAGTAAAGAAAAACAAGTGGCCATCATTACTTTAAGAATTGAAGGTCAGTCAGTCCGAAAAATTGGGCAAACTTTGAAAGTGTCCCCAAGTGCAGTGGCAAAAACCATCAAGCGCTACAAAGAAACTGGCTCACATGAGGACTGCCCCAGGAAAGGAAGACCAAGAGTCACCTCTGCTTTTTTAAATAGGTATTTTTAACATATGTATTTAATATTTAATATATATTTTTAAAATATATTTAATATAAATATATGTGCATATCCATCTATATGTACATGCATACATATTCAACCCTCGGTTGCACCTTGCGTACAAGTCACTTCACTGTTGTTAACAACCATCAATCCTCTCTGCCTTTACAGCACATCTCAGCCCTCCTGCCATCATCAACCTTGATCACTAATAGACATCATTCTCCACATTCGGAGGTTGCCATGAAACATCTGAAGATATTTTTCTAAGTAAACAACTCTAATCTTGTTCCCAGCATAATTATTAAAAAAAAAGGATGAAGCTTACAGCAAAAACTTTTTAGTAGAAATGTAAGAGTAGAAACGGAGAATAAAAAAACATTGAAATATTATCCAATATTAAATATGAAAAGGACATACAGCGTCAACCTCAGATTCAAATCAACTCTTAATATTCTACTTAGTAGTTAGCAAGATAACCTTTCCCTTCTTTCATTTTATAAGATGTGAGCTACCGTATGTGCTCTTACAAAGAATTATTCTATTACTCCCGTGTATTCCAAATCAAATAGATAAATACGAAAAATAAAATAAATCTACTCTGCAAATCTTAAATAAAAGCGACCATTTCATGTAGACAGCATCTGTGCAGTCATGTGTCTCCTTGGTTATAGACTACAATCAAGAAGTGTGTAGTACTTTGCCCCAACACGTCCGACTATCAACCACATTTGGATCCTTCAGACGGAACCTGAAAACCCACCTCTTCAGGAAAGCCTACAGCCTGCACTGACACCGCTGCCTCCTCACCACTACCGGAGCTACCGCCTCACCAACAGCCCTCAACCTACTTTCTCCTTCCCCACCATCCTGGAGGTGATCACCTTTGCTTAGGCACTCGTTCTGAGAAACCAATAGATCAGAGAGATTGGATTTATCTAGTTTCCTCCAAAAATGTGCAGGTCTAGAGGTGGAGAAAGCAGAATACGTAAGCAAAATTAAGAACAGAACGAATGATTCAAACGGACCTCAAAAGCTAAAGGAACATCAGGCAGGGTAAGCCAAGATGTCTGAGTAATGATGAGGCATGATGGATTGTAACATGTGAAAACAAAGATCAGACAAAAGCCAAGACACTTCTGGTAGAAGATTACTCCCTTCTCCTCAACTCTCCTAATAATTGACAAAGACGTGCCCTTGAGTTGAGCAAGCGAGTTTATGGCTCAGTCCGAAGAGGGGCTCAGTGGGTAGCACTTTTGCTTGTTAGTGCTAAAGTCCTGGGTTCAAATCCTACCATGGACAACATCTACAAGGAGTTGGTATGTTCTCAGGGTTTGCGTGGGTTTCCTCCAAGTTCTCCGGTTTCGTCCCACACTCCAAAGATATATGGATAGGGAATCTAGATTGAGAGCACCAATGGGGACAGTGATGCTAATGTTTGTGTAGAGCTGCAGAATATTATGGCGCTATGCAAGACATGCATAATAAAGGTTTCTGGCTTAATCAGTATTATGTCAAATACATTAGATAACAAAGAAAACAGACCATCTCTACCAACCTCTATATACAGCTGAGCGTGTCTACTTTGTAGGTATAGAGCAAAAAGTTGGGGCATACAAATAAAGGATTGAGCAGAATAAAATTCAACTACACAATCTTTACCTCTCCTAAACATCTGCCATCAAGGGGTTATCAGGTGGTTCCCCCCTACACATAAAAATGATTGGCTGGTCCCACCGAACATGGTAGGTTTGGGCGACCTAAAGTGTATGTCCAGCGTTAGACAGAAAGCGGTCTAAATTCCCTTTGCATAATAGATCACTGATTGTCAACCATCTCTCCTGAGCCACCACATACACAGGAGCGCCAGTGCCCTTGTGGCCTCTCCGAGGGAGTCATTTTTGTCAGTATTTTTTACAGACGCCAAAAATCCATCTTGCCGGATCCTTCTCTCACTCGGCATCATCTGCTGAGGGGAGAATTGGGAGGCTCCTATATACATTAGACTTTTAGCCGAGCCCGCTGATATCAGCAGTTTTGGCTGATAATTTAATGTCTATAGGGTTCTTATGGATGGTTTAAGGGCAAAATGGGAGATCTCTATGTTGACGAATATCCTAATTCTTCACTTTACAAAAGGTTTGACGGGAATATAGTTCAACAGAATCGTAAATCATTAAGGCATTTTTACAACAATAGGAAAGAACAAATTGTCTTCTGTTTTAGGAAACAAAGGAGCTCAAGCTAAGTGATCACATTGTCTCTCCCCCCAATCTGGTTATATTTTGCCACCCTAAAAATAAGATCCGTTTGCTTTCCTAAAGATACTTAAAGGACGAGTGGAAAATGGTTTATTTTATGGTTAGTCCACAGACAGACTTCCAGCACTCGAGGGGATTATTCTATTTGATCTAACAGAGAAATACGAGTAGTAATTCAGGTGAATCACTGGCACGAGAATAAGTCCATAAGATTTTATGTTTAAAGGTACCAGCTTATTAGCGATTTTCAGTTTAAGTGCTACATAATGGAACTTAATGTCACTCGGCGGTGAAAACACGTGACGCAGCCTGGAAAGGTCAACCTCTAATTGCAAGCTCTTTTCATAAAACATAAAAATATATTTTTCAGAGTATACATAAAAGCTTTTACAATATTGCTGCTCAGGGAACTCTAGTAAAGAACTTCACCAATTACCCATAATATGCTTATGCTGTGCTGGTCACACATGCATCAATATCAATTAGAGGAAAATGACCAGAGAAGGGTAACCTAGAGGACCTCTCTATGGACTAATGTCTAATGCCAGCCATCTTCTCCCGAAGGTTCACATTGAAGTCATCTAGCTCATAGGTGACCACTTAACCAACAACTCCAATCACACATCCATTAAAGTCATATTACCATACAATATGCAAATCAGTCATCCAAAAATAGGAACTCTAGGTGGAAGCATGTTCAACGGCCCCAACATCAGGTTCAGGTGACAGGTCACCCAACAGCATACATTAAACCGTGAAATCAATCCAGGCCAATAGTTTTTCAGCCAAACTTCTACTTATTGTGTTAACGAAAACCTGTAATCGTAGCCGTTGCTATATACATGACCTTATAAAAAAATTACAAGGGTTCGATGGTGCACTTTATTCCCCCATAGCCGTGCCTTCAAAACCCATTTGTGATAGATATCACAAGCGGGTTTTGAAGGCACGGCTATGGGGGAATAAAGTGCACCATCTAACCCTTGTTCTTTTTTATAAGGTCATGTATATAGCAACATCTACGATTACAGGAGTTTAGTACAACATTTAGTAGAAGTTTGGCTAAAAAATCTACAGGCCAGAATTGATTTTATGGTTTAATATCTCTGTCATGTACAAAAATAGTCAATGTGGTACATTATGAGCCTCTTGCAATTCTGAAAATTATATTATGGATCAGTACATCACATGACCCAGCCTTGGACCAATTGTCGGAAGACCTTTGTTCAAGAAACTAAGATGAATTTACAGCTAAGATATTGTCAAGAATAAATAGAAAGCATCAATCATAATACAGCCTACAATTGTGGTGAGAAAATACTAAAAAATGGATCATATCTTCTGACACCAATACATCCATGTCTCATCAAGCAGAGGGAGAACTTTAAAAAGAGTGGGCCATAACTTTTTCATTGATGGCCAATCAATAGTTCTTGGATGCTGCCAGATCACAGACGCTCCATATTTTCCATAAAAGCTTTCACGGAACTGCTATGTTTCGATAGAACCCGATAACTTATAGCCCCCACTGTTAAATGATCGGTAGTGGTGCCGGGTGTTGCAACCCCAACCAATCAGATATTGTCGTCTTATCACAAGTATCAAAAAGCATCAAAAAGATTAGTGGCCAACCTCCTGAAGGCCATTTTTACACAATGTTTATGCCCTTGTTTATGACTCCATCAAAAGCTTCCAACTGAATGCCTCAAAAAATATGATTCAGTCACGCCCCAATGGAACAACTGACCACCTTCCTGAAGATGTTCATCTTTTAGCCAGACACGCTAACATGGTAGACTATATTAGCTTAAAAGATGGACATAATCAGAAGAACAGGTCAAATCTTTCTTGTTTTTGATTCAGTTTGCCTAATTTAAGGCAATGTCTACCGTAAGTTAGGGGCAAAACCACATTATTCAGGGGTTAAAGTTGGAAACTGCAGGAGTCATGAATGCAAGAATTGTTGTGATCCGAATGCGACTTTACCAGTTCCATGCAATTTGTGTATTTTAAGAAGCCATAATTCAACAATCAGATCCTCTGCACTTTAATCCAAATGTTTACAATGTAGGATAAGAGAGTTGATTTCCATTTTCTTCAAGAGCCGTAATTTACTAATCCCCCCTCAGTGAAAATTCAGGATGGTGGCAATTCTTTGAAAAAAACAAACCCAAGAAAAAGAAAAACAAACAGGAAAGCAGGTTTTGCTTTAACATGTAGCTTGAAGGACAGATTCTTAAAGCTTGCGCTAAATAGGTGAAGGATCTGTCAGGTAGTGGAGGAAACTGTCTGACTTCATCCTGACACTTGCATAGACCTTTAAAACTGACAGAGGAGAAGAACTGGCACAAATGCAAGAACAATGTTGCCGGTGGCAAATGGGGAAAAAGAAGCAGAAGCAGCAGTAAATGGCAGAATTTTCTGCTTCTATGACAGCATTAAGGCTGAGGAAGCACAAGAGTAACACTCAATGACAGCCACACTTAATGTTCCGAGATGTATCCTTGTGTGCTACCTTATAGCACAGAGATTCGTAAGGTTCATAAAGGCAAAATAAAGTTGTTACCAAATAATAATCAAGTGCCATCATAAAAAGCAAGGTTCACTTCCATTAAAGTTAATTCCTATTATAAAATGATCAAATATGCAGCTGTAGACAAAATTAGATCATGTTCTAATCTACACAAGTCTAGTTTAGAAATCCCATTTTTCAAAAACGCTATTAAGCAAAATTCGAATTCACGAGATGCGCAGATTCTCCTTGGAAATTCGAATTGCAGCCAAGTTATTTGCTGCGAATTGAAGGCCCCTTAATATGCAGTGCGGTCTTCTCTACAACCCAGAGCATTTTCAACATACTACATAAAAATTAAAAATAAAATACTCATCTTACCACTCATCTCTTTGGCCCCTCTGTTCCTCACCGTCCTCTGTCCGGTACTCATTGAGCCTTATTACCACTGCTGGCGCTAAAATCCTAGGCCTATTCATGCTAGGGTAGAACTTCCGGCTCTTCCAATGCACAAGGTCACGATGTCCCCACATACGCCGTGACCTTACATGGTGGGATTTATGGGATATCAGCATGAGCGGCTGTGACCAGAGATGCAAGGAGAGCCAGACAGAGGACGACGAGGAGCGCGGGGGCCAGAAATGTGAGTGTTAAGAGGAGTATCAGCATTTTATTTATTTTTAACCTTTTTATGGCCCGTTTCAGCTCAGCGAAATGATGACCAGCTATTTTCCGGAATCCATTCATCAGCCAAATTCCAAAAATTTGCGTTTTGGCAAATGCAGATTTTTGTAAAATACTCGTAAAATTAATTTCCACGTGAATATAATTTGCTTATCTCTACTATTTGGGAATATGGAATCAACACAGTTCGGTTCCCAGGTTCAGGGTCCTTTCTTGTCAGAACAAATATTAGAAGAGCACTTTGCTCCAGTCCGGTCCTCCACCGGCTCGCTTTCTGTCTCCACCTCCTGTCTTTCCTTCAGTCTTCTTTAATCTCTGGTGCTGACTAGGTCTCATGCAATGTTGTGTCACTTCAGGCCTAGTCAGCACCAGAAGGAAAAAGAAAAAAAAAAAAAGACTAAGAATGGAAGAAGAAAATTTTGAGCTGGAGGATGAAAGCGAGTCAGCAGAGGACAAGGCAGGTGATGTAAGATTTTTTTTCTCTTTTACTTTTCCATCCCTAAAAATAACATAGCAGGCTGCCATTTTGCTCAATTTGAACAAATCAATTAGCAAAAAACAAGTTTTGGTGAATCCAAAATTTAATGTGAAATTCAAGAATGATACAAAATAGATTTCTTAATATCTACCCAATAATTTCCATTCCAATTGTGTAATGCTTAGTTTGCCCAGTGGAGGCACTGTAGGGAACTAAATATTTGCGGTCTTCGATTCCCAGACTGATTATTGCTGATTACACTGGAGGTTAGGGCAGGTGCAGAAAACAGTTTGTTCTCCATGTGAGAAAAAATGAACAGGATAATAGGACCTTTTGTCTCCGATGGAGAACATATGGTTCTCTGCATGAGCCCTTAGGGTTAGAACCCTAAAAAAAATTGCTCAAAGCTCAGAACATTTCTGTTGGCAGTAAAAAAGAAGGATGGTCATCCCAGTTCATGACACCAATGTATAGGGGAAATTGTTGCCGACCACCAATATCCTTCAGACACCTGATGGTTTTGGTGGAGAAGAACATACAAGAACACATAGTGGATTTTGTCAACTGTTAGCAAAAATAGAAAAAAAGTGTGATGTGTTCTTTTTAGATTAGATTTCTATTTTCTAAACTTAAAGATAAAGAACAAAAACGCTAAAATCTAACCAAAAAAAAGTGATGGCTATTCGAGCTACCTAAATAAAGAAACTGTGAATAAATCCAAAACATTAAGTTACGCTTGGTGTAGGGCCTAAGATGGCGGAGCGCAGTATAAAGGATGAGATTTGTCTGGAGTGGCCCTTTAACTTCCCCATTATACAAAATGCATTGTAAAAAAAAAAAAATAGTATTAGATTCACTTTATAGTCCATTGACTTACTGTATACACAGCAGACATGGCCTTTTTACAGCCCAAACCAATAGTTGATACCGTTCATGTGTGACGGGTGCACTTTAACTATACATGAGAAGCTAACCATCGCTCAGTAGACTGAATGCATAGCCCGGGGGCACAAGAACATTTAGGCTTGTCTAACAAGAGAGAATGTATAGTCATCTAGATCTACTGTTTCTTTGTAACGTGTCCCATTTTTCAAAGCTTAGTGCTGCCTCTTGGATTAACCAAGTCTTAAAATTCCCGAAAGCCATGGGAATAAATACTTTTATTTACCTTTTACAAACCAAAAAATATATAATAAATGAAAGAATGCACCAGATGAAAATCAAAATTAAATTAGTAACCTAATCTATGGGACAAAGTTTTCTTGGCCTTTCAGAACGCAAAAATAAAAAAATTAAAAAAAATAAAAGAATACCATACATTATGCCAGCTAAACAAAAGAATTCCATTATTATACATGACACCAGTTTGGGAATCCATGAAATAAGTATACAATTTTAAGCAGGCCATTATCAAAGTTAAGATTGCATGTGTCATCTAAAATCACATTAAATTAGGCAATAAAAAAAACTACCAATATGCAAAAGGTCTTCAAATAAAACAAGTCTTGACATCAAGAGCAGACTTTCTCGTAACGAAAACCAATAAAAGAAAATGTAATTAAAAAAAAATACAAAATGTAGAAATTTTCAATAAGCCAACCAATTCTTCTTTTAAGTAACGAGCAGCAATTAAAAGAAGTTACGCTTATTAAGAATGCAAAGCACAAGTCCTTCCTATCTCTGATTAATTAACACTACTCTAGGTCGTCACATCAATCTTGTGAAAAACGGCTTGTCTCACGTGGAGCTGAAAATTATACCGCCAATAGCAAAAAAACACAATACTTATGGGTATCAACAGCAACAAAGGCGCTCCTCTAACTGGCACCACTGTCAAAAACTTTTTATGTCACGCGCTACTCTCTAGATCATCGAGAATATAGAGAAGAAAGCCCTGAAAGAAAACCACGAGATCACAAAACTAGAGAACTGGTTCCAGCCCTGAAGGATTGCTCAGGTTTCATCTTTAATCATCAGGAACAGAGCTGAGGAAGGACGTTTCCTTTGTTAAACAAAAAAGGTTTAGGAAAAAAAAAATTATATATATAATATAATTTCATAGCTTTTGGTTGCTTGAGGACAAATGGTCAAATTGGCTTTGTTTGACAGACCTTCCATATAATCTCTCAACTATGGCACACCAGTCAATATTTGCCCTTGGGAAGCAAAAAAAAAAAGAAAAAAGGTCAACAACTAAGGTCTCAACCACCGACCAGTGAATAATAGGAGTAAACACAAAGGAGTAGTGGGGAATAAAGACCTATTGAATCCCCCTCAATTCTTTACCCAAAATATTAATCATACAAAGCAAAACTAGCCAAAGTCATGTGTCTACAGATATGCAGGTATGCAAATGACATGTCATATTGGGGGGACAGAATATTTGCCAGAGCCTAATACAATGTAAATACATTACTATATATATATATATATATATATATATATATATATATATATATATATATATATATATATATATATATATATATATATAAAATTACAGTAAGCTAAAGCCATTTGCAAAATACAATTACCCATCTGCGGCGGGAGATGAATGCACCCGACCCGACGCGCGTTTCGCTTAGGCTTTGTCTAGGGTGACGAATGGGTAAATTGTATTTTGTAAATAGCTCCAACAATATCTTTTACTTCAGACTGTACTCATTTCCCCACAGTACCTCAGTGATGTAATACTAAAATAGTCAACCTTTATATTCACTTTAGTTGTGAAATGGTTTTAACTATATTATTTAATAAAGGATTTATTTAGATTGTATTAGTGTCTGACATATTCTCGTTTTGCCCCCTCTTGCCTTCACCTAAAACATGCCATTGAAAAAAATAAAGAGTCCAAAGACCGCCAAACAAGTGTAGCAGACATTTAGCTAATGTATATGAACCACAAATTATGTCACGCAGACAGTCGACTTCTATACATCGTCACAACAGAGAAGGAAAATTGACATAAAATGTGGCTATGACAAGGTCCACTCCTCCAAAGGACCTTAAAGGGGAATCAAACCAAAAACAAAAAGTTCAGAATCGGTCTGAAAAAGCGCCTCGAAATGAACATAGTGCGCATCAACGTCAAATCGGCATTGCTGTGCACACGTTCAGTTTTTTGTTCCTTCTTTTATCTGTTTGAAGGTTCGAAAATGCTGAAGTGGTTAACCCCTTAAGCCCCGAGGGTGGTTTGCACGTTAATGACCGGGCCAATTTTTACAATTCTGACCACTGTCCCTTTATGAGGTTATAACTCTGGAACGCTTCAACGGATCTTGGCGATTCTGACATTGTTTTCTCGTGACATATTGTACTTCATTTTAGTAGTAACATTTATTCGATATAACTTGCGTTTATTTGTGAAAAAAACGGAAATTTGGCGAAAATTTAGAAAGTTTCGCAATTTTCCAACTTTAAATTTTTATGCCCTTAAATCACAGAGATATCTCACGCAAAATACTTAATAAGTAACATTTCCCACATGTCTACTTTACATCAGCACAATTTTGGAACCAAAATTTTTTTTTGTTAGGGAGTTATAAGGGTTAAAAGTTGACCAGCAATTTCTCATTTTTACAACACCATTTTTTTTTAGGGACCACATCTCATTTGATGTCATTTTGAGGGGTCTATATGATAGAAAATACCCAAGTGTGAGACCATTCTAAAAACTGCACCCCTCAAGGTGCTCAAAACCACATTCAAGAAGTTTATTAACCCTTCAGGGGTTTCACAGGAATTTTTGGAATGTTTAAATAAGAATGAATATTTAACTTTTTTTCACACAAAATTTATTTCAGCTCCAATTTGTTTTATTTTACCAAGGGTAACAGGATAAAATGGATGCCAAACATTGTTGTACAATCTGTACTGAGTACGCTGATAGCCCATATGTAGGAGTAAACCACTGTTTGGGCGCATGGCAGAGCTCGGAAGGGAAGGAGCGCCATTTGACTTTTAAATGCAAAATTGACAGGAATTGAGATGGGACACCATGTTGCGTTTGGAGAGCCACTGATGTGCCTAAACATTGAAACCCCCCCACAAGTGACACCATTTTGGAAAGTAGACACCCTAAGGAACTTATCTAGATGTGTGGTGACCACTTTGACCCACCAATTGCTTCACAGAAGTTTATAATGCAGAGCCGTAAAAATAAAAAATCATATTTTTTCACAAAAATGATCTTTTCGCCCCCAATTTTTTATTTTCCCAAGAGTAAGAGAAGAAATTGGACCTCAAAAATTGTTGGCCAATTTGTCCTGAGTACGCTGATACCCCATATATGGGTGTAAACCATTGTTTGGGCGTATGGCAGAGCTCGGAAGGGAAGGAGCGCCATTTGACTTTTCAATGCAAAATTGACTGGAATTGAGATGGGACGCCATGTTGCGTTTGGAGAGCCCCTCATGTGCCTAAACATTGGAACCCCTCACAAGTGACACCATTTTGAAAAGTAGACCCCTTAAGGAACTTATCTATATGTGTGGTGAGCACTTTGACCCAACAAGTGCTTCACAGAAGTTTATAATGCAGAGCCGTAAAAATAAAAAATCTTATTTTTTCACAAAAATGATCTTTTCGCCCCCAATTTTTTATTTTCCCAAGGGTAAGAGAAGAAATTAGACCACAAAAGTTGTTGTGCAATTTGTCCTGAGTGCGACGATACCCCATATGTGGGGGTAAACCACTTTTTGGGTGCATAGCAGAGCTCGGAAGGGAAGGAGCGCCATTTGACTTTTCAATGCAAAATTGACTGGAATTAAGTTGGGACGCCATGTTGGTTTGGAGAGCCCCTGATGTGCCTAAACATTAAAACCCCCCACAAGTGACACCATTTTGGAAACTAGACCCCATAAGGAACTTATCTAGATGTGTTTTGAGAGCTTTGAACCCCCAAATGTTTCACTACAGTTTATAACGCAGAGCCGTTAAAATAATTTTTTTTTTTTTTTCGCAAAAATTATTTTTTAGCCCCCAGTTTTGTATTTTCACAAGGGTAACATAATAAATTGGACCCCAAAAGTTGTTGTCCAATTTGTCCTGAGTACGCTGATACCCCATATGTGGGGGGGAACCACTGTTTGGGCGCATGGCAGAGCTCGGAAGGGAAGGAGCGCCATTTGGAATGCAGACTTAGATGGATTGGTCTGCAGGAGTCACGTTGCATTTGCAGAGCCCCTGATGTACCCAAACAGTAGAAACCACCCACAAGTGACCCCATATTGAAACTAGACCTCCCATGGAACTTATCTAGATGTGTTGTGAAAACTTTGAACCCCCAAGTGTTTCACTACAGTTTACAACGCAGAGCCGTGAAAATAAAAAATCCTTTTTTTTCCCACAAAAATGATTTTTAGCCCCCCAAATTTTTATTTTCCCAAGGATAACAAGAGAACTTGGACCCAAAAAGTTGTTGTCCAATTTGTCTCGAGTACGATGATACCCCATATGTTGGGGTAAACCCCTGTTTGGGCGCACGGGAGAGCTCGGAAGTGAAGGAGCACTGTTTTACTTTTTCAATGCAGAATTGGCTGGAATTGAGATCGGACGCCATGTCGCGTTTGGAGAGCCCCTGATGTGTCTAAACAGTGGAAACCCCCAATTATAACTGAAACCCTAATCCAAACGCACCCCTAACCCTAATCCCAACTGTAACCCTAACCACACACCTAACCCTGACACACCCCTAATTCTAATCCCAACCCTAATCCCAACCGTAAATGTAATACAAACCCTAACCCTAGCCCTAGCCCTAACCCTAATGGGAAAATGGAAATAAATACATTTTTTTTAATTTTATTATTTTTCCCTAAGGCTAGGTTCACATTGCATTAGGGAAATCCGTTTAGCACTAGCGGATTGCGCTAACGCAATGTCTTTTTAGGTGTCGTGTTTAGTGGTCGCGTTAACGTCCCCGCTCTGGAAGATCGGGGATCGGACCTCGGGCGCGCCGCGGACGCTGCAAGCAGCGTCTGAGGCGCACCACAAAAGAACGGCACCTTGCTAGCGCGAGCCGAAAATGGCACGCTCTAGCGATGCGCTACACCCGAAAATCACATTGCTGTCAATGGTTGTGCTAACGGACCCGTTGCACGGCGTTAATTGTGACATTTTCGCCGTGCAACGCTGTCCGTTAGCGTTAACCCATTAACGCAATGTGAACCTAGCCTAACTAAGGGGGTGATGAAGGGGGGTTTGATTTACTTTTATAGCGAGTTTTTTATATCGGATTTTTATGATTGGCAGCCGTCACACACTAAAAGACGCTTTTTATAGCAAAAAAGTTTTTGCGTCTCCACATTTTGAGACCTATAATTTTTCCATATTTTGGTCCACAGAGTCATGTGAGGTCTTGTTTTTTGCGGGACGAGTTGACGTTTTTATCGGTTACATTTTCGGACATGTGACAGTTTTTGATCGCTTTTTATTCCGATTTTTTGTGAGGCAGAATGACCAAAAACCAGCTATTCATGAATTTCTTTTGGGGGAGGCGTTTATACCGTTCCGCGTTTGGTAAAATTGATGAAGCAGTTTTATTCTTCGGGTCAGTACGATTACAGCGATACCTCATTTATATCATTTTTTTTATGTTTTGGCGCTTTTATACGATAAAAGCTATTTTATAGAAAAAATAATTATTTTGGCATCGCTTTATTCTCAGGACTATAACTTTTTTATTTTTTTGGTTATGATGCTATATGGCGGCTCGTTTTTTGCGGGACAAGATGACGTTTTCAGAGGTACCATGGTTATTTATATCCGTCTTTTTGATCGCGTGTTATTCCACTTTTTGTTCAGCGTTATGATAATAAAGCGTTGTTTTTTGGCTCGTTTTTTTTTTTTTTTTCTTACGGTGTTCACTGAAGGGGTTAACTAGTGGGCCAGTTTTATAGGTCGGGTCGTTACGGACGCGGCGATACTAAATATGTGTACTTTTATTGTTTTTTTTGTTTTTTTTTATGTAAAGAAATGTATTTATGGGAATAATATTTTTTTTTTTCTGCTTTATTTAGGAATTTTTTTTTTATTTTTTTTTACAAGTGTGGAAATTTTTTTTTTTACTTTTTCACTTTGTCCCAGGGGGGGACATCACAGATCACCGATCTGACAGTGTGCACAGCACTCTGTTAGATCGGTGATCTGACATACAGCCGGGCAGGATTAGAGCTGCAGCTGCAGCCTGATCCTGACCCGGAAGTGCTCCCTGCAGGACCCGGATGCAGCCCGGCGGCCATTTTGGATCCGGGGACTGCAGGGAGAAGACGCTCGGTACACGGTGAGCACATCACCGTGTACCGATCGTCTCAGGGAAGCCCGCAGGGAGCCCCCTCCCTGCGCGATGCTTCCCTGCACCGCCGGCACACCGCGATCATCTTTGATCGCGGTGTGCCGGGGGTTAATGTGCCGGGAGCGGTCCGTGACCGCTCCTGGCACATAGTGCCGGATGTCAGCTGCGATAGGCAGCTGACACCCGGCCGCGATCGGCCGCGCTCCCCCCGTGAGCGCGGCCGATCGCATATGACGTACTATCCCGTCCATGGGAATTAAGTCCCAGGTCACCTGGACGGGATAGTACGTCATATGGGATTAAGGGGTTAAAAGGAGTAACATGTCCATTCTTTGGGCAGCTTCCATTGTTAAGTCACCCGTCCTTGAGTATAGAGCGAAAGACACCGGGCAGTAGAGTTGCCACAAGGACGACATCAAAGCCAACCAGCTTCAAGAAAATGGCCGGCGTTTTGCTGTTGTGGCATTGCCTGGGAATATTCATCTAAATGACGGCACGTGTACAAAATCAGTGGCTAGTTTGGAACAGATTAAATCTGGAACCACTTTAAAAAAAAACAACTTTTTACTAGAAGTATTTAAAACCTGAGAATTGGAAAAAGCTAAAAACAAAAAAATTAAACAAAAACACTCTACATCTGAACAGCAAAAAAGGTTAGCATGGAGTGTTTCTTAAATCATTTTTGTGATGTATTTTAGAGTGGATCAACTAAAAAAAAACCCCTCTGTCTTCACAAAACCCATGGCGCTAACACAATCTAGAGTCCAATACAGCAGACAGCATGAATCCTTTGTCTATAACAACGCAACGAGTTACTTCTTGTTCTTTTTATTTACAAGACAAAAATGGACTACCTTCTACGTTTCCAACAATTCCGTTCCAGATCTCCCACCCCCCTCGCGTCACACTGCTGGCGATAGTCATTTTTGTGCTGCGTTATTTGATAACTTTTTCCCCCCATGACACCAGAAATTGTCAGAACTAAAAACCTTTATTGCAGTTTTATCTCAAAGATTTTATTTATGATGGAGGAATACGAAATTACCTAAAGTTACAGTTAATGCATGCATGGCGCCTGATGGCATTTGATAAAAATAACTATATGCAGATAATAGATGTATATATTTCAAGACTTATTCCCATGAGGTCAAAAAGCAGCTTGAAAAACATAAACCCAGATCAGTAGTTCCCTCCTTGTATAATATGACAGATTATGAAGTCTGATGCTCGCTCTCCAGGTATGGGGGAGCCTCGGAGCCGCCGCTCCACCGCAGCATAATCTGCACTCCATGAATCGCCTAATAACACAGAAAAAAAACGTGCTAATCTCAATGCAGACAAATGTAAACTTCCAAAACCAAATAATCTCTAACTGTGCGAGACAGAACGTTACATTTATCTTAACGGAAAGGATCAGGGAAGAGGATATTCTAATAAGAATGTAAAAGGTTTCCTTCCAGAAATTTAGCGGAATAATTCTTACAAAAATTAGCTAACAGAAGGCAGAGGAAGAGAAATAACATACTGTATTAAAATACTTATCAGTACTTACACACCTGATTTCCTCGGGGGCGGTTTTATGCTAATTTGCATTGAAATTGATAATTTGTCTATTCTAGGGTGGAGCTTAAAATATCTCTTAATTTAGGATCCAAATGTTGACAAGAATATTGGACGTAGGCTCTTCATCAGGGTGCTAGTAAAAAAAAAATGTTTTTTTTTTATAGAAAGGGAAGCCATCTTGTACAATCCCTTTCTACCCCACAGGTTGTTAAAAGTTATCAAATTGGAGTTATGGATGGGCTGAAATGGACACAAGCATGGTAACAATTTTCTCCTGCACGGCATGGTATAGGGAGGGGGTGGATGGAGACCATAATCATCTAATATGTATAGCTCCATATTTCATGGTCCATGTATAGACCATGGTATTTGGACTGAACGGGAGTTTATGGACCCAAACTAACCTCATATCTGCATATTAGGGTCAGACTCAGGAGACCCATGCTCGGTCCAGACACTACAATTTTAACCATGTAGTTTGCATGTGAGAGGCCTTAGGCAAGGTTCACACTTTGCTCTAAGTCGAGCACTACAATCAGGTTTTCTGCGAAATCCGTTAAAAGACCGCTTCCATTGGAAACCTTGACAAATCCCTAAAGGAGGCATTGACTTGAATGAAACAAAGTCACAGTGGACAATTTTGGCCTTCATCCTTGCATAATTCATCTCTTTCAGACGTGGACAAAAATGTGGTTAACCATGAATGGGTCTGATAGGTCTTCTGTTGGGGCTTCCATTTTTTTTTGTAATAGGGGATTCTGATGGAAACTCCGAAAGGAATAAAGCACTATAAACAATGGCATTTTATTGTGACACTAGATGGTAGCCCGATTCTAATGCATCGGGTATTCTAGAATATGCATGTACACGTAGCATATAGCACAGCCCATGTAGTATATAGCACAGCCCACGTAGTATATTGCCCAGCCACGTTGCACAGCCCACGTAGTATATTGCACAGCCCATGTAGTATATAGCACAGCCCACGTAGTATATTGCCCAGCCACGTTGCACAGCCCACGTAGTATATTGCACAGCCCATGTAGTATATAGCACAGCCCACGTAGTATATTGCCCAGCCACGTTGCACAGCCCATGTAGTATATTGCACAGCCCACGTAGTATATAGCAATGTGGGCATCATATCCCTGTTAAAAAAAAATAAATAAATAAATAAAATAAAAAATAGTTATATACTCACCTTCCGGAGCCCCAGGATACAAGTGAAGCGGTTACCAATGCTCCTCCTGCACTCCAGTCTCAAGAGTGCATTGCGGTCTCGTGAGATGATGATGTAGCGGTCTCGCGAGACCGCTACGTCATCATCTCGCGAGATCGCAGCATGGACCGGTTACCGGAGCGTCACAAGCGGGAAAGGCCTGTTATGGATCTGAGGAGCCGACGGACGGTGAGTATAGAACAATTTTTTTTTATTATTATTTTTAACATTAGATCTTTTTACTATTGATGCCGCATAGGCAGCATCAATAGTAAAACGTTGGTCACACAGGGTTAATAGCAGCGTTAACCGAGTGCGTTACACCGCGGCATAGCTCGGTCAGTTAACGCTGCTATTAACCCTGTGTGAGTGCCAGGTCCGGCTTTAGGGGCAGGCAGGCCAGGCAGCTACCTGGGGCCCCCACTCACCCAGGGACCTCCAGCTAGCGGCAAGTCACGTAGCCGCTATGGGGCCCCTGTGAGGCAGCGCCGACTCCCTCGCCGCATTGAACTATGCCAGCGTCTGCCGATACAGTTCAAAGCAATGATGGCGGAGAGAGCGTCACCTGACGCTCCCTCTCCCATCATTCCCTGCTCTGCCTCTGACACAATGGGTGCGCGCGCACTCACTGTGACCCAGGCAGTGCGGCGGCAGCCGCCGACACAGGAGCAGGGAGCAGCGCGGGCTCGGGGAGAGGTAAGGAGCTTGTGTTTTTTTTGTTTTTTTTTTACTGGACTGTGCGGCCTCTCTCGGGAGGAGAGAGGCGGGGAGGGAAGGGGGATGTGAGCTGTGCTGTATACTCCTGTGGGCAGTGCTGTATACTACTGTGGGCAGTGCTGTATACTATTGTGGGGGCTGCATTATATTCTATAGGGAGGTTACATTATACTCTGTGGGGGGGCTGCATTATACTCTGTGGGGGCTGCATTATACTCTGTGGGGGGCTGCATTATACTCTGTGGGGGGCTGCATTATACTCTGTGGGGTGGTGGCTGCATTATACTATATGTGGGCTGCATTATACTGTATCGAGGACTATGGGGAATACGTTATACTATATGAAGAACTATGGGGTGCATTATACTATGGGAAGTGAATTGTACTACATGGATGACTATGGCGGTGCATTATACTTTATGGAGCACTGTGAGGAGTGTATTATGCTATATGGAGGACTATGGGAAGTGTATAATACTATATGGAGGATTATGAGGAGTGTATTATACATTTTACAATATGGAGGACTGTGGTGCACATTATAATATATGGAGGAGTATGTGGTGTATTATACCAAACAAGCAAAATGCAGCATATTCATTGGGTGATTGGGATTGTTTATGCCGGAATAAAAATCCTTGTTCTCAGCAGCACATCGCCGGTGTAAACAGTATATGTACTGCTGATAACATGATACTGTATGGTGATCTGTTAGTGATCTATTAGTGATGGTTCTGTCCCCAGAACCACTGATCAACCACTGAGGACTCTCAACTCTAAATATGGTTCTATCCCCATCATTCTTTCTCAGACGGTGGAAAGACGCCGGGAAACAAGCGTCCAACGACTTCAGTATTGTTGATCACACTCGTTTAGCGGCCTGAGATCAGTGCATGTAAGTACAAACAAAATGCTTCTGTGTGATGTGCAATATGTTAGCATTTGGGGCCCCATTTTAAACTTTGCCTAGAGCCCCACTTTGCCTAAAACCGGCCCTGGTGAGCGCTGACTGGAGGAGAGTATGGAGGAGGCACTGACTGCGGGGAGGAAGGAGCGGCCATGTTGCCGCCAGACTGTGCCCGTCGCTGATTGGTCGTGGCCGTTTTGCCGCGACCAATCAGCGATTTGGATTTCCATGACAGACAGAGGCCGCGACCAATGAATATCTGTGACAGACAGAAGGACAGACTGAAGTGACCCTTAGACAATTATATAGTAGATGAATTAGGATTGAGTCCTCATTTGATGCCAGCTATGGGACAGAAACCATGTGGTGCTGTAGGACAATAATACTTAACTGCTAAATTAGGCAGATATATTTCACTATCTGCTTATGGAGGGGCTCACCTGGCATGGACTTATATTGTATGACCAACTTATAAGGAGGAGATAAGAGCAAAGAAACAGAAAAATAAACAGATACATATTGCTCCTTCTTTCAAGTGTTGCATCTTTAGCCAGCACTGGATCCTCAGCTACACAGCTCAATACTATAATTGCATATAATGTCCTCCATGCTGATGCTTTTGAATATGTCACAGACGACACGGAGTAGGAATCCCTCATGTCTATGTGTGCTGTGTATGGGAGACAACAGAGTAGCTAGTCTCCCCCCACTAGCTCAGAGACAACTGAAAAGTAGAATTGGATACTGAACTGGTGAAAAATTCAGAATTCAGGTCATATAATGGCCAGAAATAGTATGATACTTCATGTATACAGCAGTCTGACTGCTAATTCCAGAACTTCCACATGAAATACCTGTTGGTATTTGCTACCCGGGCTAAAATGCAATGATAGCTAGCCCTCAGCACGTGACCATAGTACAGCCCTAAAATGTACCCAACCACAGAAAACAAATTATTCTGGATCATTCTCAACTCATATTTAGGCCATGTTCACACAGTGCATTTTTTACTGCGGAACCGCAGCGTTTTTGCCGCTGCGGTTCCGCAGCTGTTTTCCATGCAGGGTACAGTACAATGTACCCTATGGAAAACAGGAACCACTGTGCACATGATCCTGAATTTAAAAAAAAAAGCCGCGCTGAATAGCTGCGGGAAAAAAGAAGGAGCATGTCACTTCTTTTTTCGGAGCCGCAGCGGTTCTGCACCCATAGACCTCCATTGTGAGGTCAAACCCGCAGTAAAACCCGCAGATCAAAAATATATCTGCGGGTTTTATTGCGGTTTGTGGTGCCGAACCGCTGCAGCAGGAAGTGCGGGGAAGCGGGCGGAAGTGCGTGGGCAGAGTGTGGCTGCCCCGATCCCACCCCCCCATGCTCCGATGCCCCACCCCCATGCTCCGATGCCCCCCCCCGTGCTCCGATGCCCCCCCTCCGTGCTCCGATGCCCCCCCTTATACTTACCCGGCCTCCCGGTGTCCGTCCGTCTTCTCCCTGGGCGCCGCCATCTTGCAAAATGGCGGGCGCATGCGCAGTGCGCCCGCCGAATCTGCCGGCCGGCAGATTCGTTCCAAAGTGCATTTTGATCACTGAGATATAACCTATCTCCGTGATCAAAATAAAAAAATAGTACATGACACCCCCCCCCCCCCCCTTTGTCACCTCCATTGGTAGGGACAATAAAAAAATTAAGAATTTTTTTTTTTCCACTAAGGTTAGAATAGGGTTAGGGGTAGGGTTAGGGGTAGGGTTAGGGTTAGGGGTAGGGTTAGGGGTAGGGTATTTTCAGCCATTTTAACCCTAAAAAACTTCCTAGAAAACACACAGACTCTGCATAGAAAACTGCATAAAAAAAAGGATAAAAAAACGCATCAAAAAACGCACCAAAAAAGCACAAAAAAAGGACCAAAAAAAGGACCTGCGTTTTCTGCCAAGAGCTGTGGTTTCAGTCCTGAAAAAAAAAGGATGGAAATCAGGAACGTGTGAACATACCCTTAGGCTCCCACTGCCATATGAAAGCAAAACAAGAAAATAATAAAACTAAAATGCTGAATGTAGTGTTTCGACACTTAATGGATGATGTGTGACAGGTATCATTCCTCATTTAATTTAATGCAATACCAAGAGGGACTACTGAGCAATTATTAATGTTGAGGAAAGATTAACTCCCCTGTGTCATGACACTAATAAGACAAAAAAGTGAATACTTTGCTATAACTCTTAATGCCTAGAGGAGTTGATTAGCAGTACGACAAATGCATAAAAAGACACAAATTAATTTTCGCCGGAATGACGTAACACACAATTGAGATTCTAGCTGATCATAAATGATCTTGTCACATGAAGTGTGTTACCACACACTAAAATGCGTTTATAACCAAAAATCATTAAAAAAAAAATTTAACCTGGAGTCTTAAAAGTACAATAAGTCCGGTTTCACAATTCCGATATCACGGACCTTCACAGGTCTCTTGAATCGAACTAAACTGGCACGTATG
The DNA here is from genome assembly GCF_032444005.1 of Ranitomeya imitator. NCBI lineage: Eukaryota > Metazoa > Chordata > Amphibia > Anura > Dendrobatidae > Ranitomeya > Ranitomeya imitator. The sequence continues at coordinate 26,809,939 of NC_091289.1, forward strand.
CCTGCGAAACTGTTGAGTCTGGTTGAGGAGACCTTGAACCGGTCTGGACATGGCGGTCCATATTTGGACCATAAATGTAAATAGGGTGAAACCGGCCTTAGAGCTACGGTATATAATCCATAGAAGCATGGAGGGTTCCCCTTCTGTGATCTTTATATGTTCTAAACTATCACAACTGACAATTTAGGGTCACTTTCTAATACTTCTGAGAAGGGTAGGGTAATCACTTGCACATGTTGACTTTAGTGAGTGCAAGTATAGGAGAAGCCTTTATTCCCACGACATATTAAAACAGTTTTTGGTCCACATACCAGAATACCGTACCCGGATTTGTGTTCTCTCCAACGTTCCATTTACCTTTGTCGAGTTCATTAACATTCTGCTAGCACTACATGCGGAATAACTTTATTTCTACTTCCTCTCTTCCCAGCATGTATAGCTCCTGGAATTGCCCTGAACGTTTGTTCTGGGGTAAAAGTGTATAGAAAAAGCAAATCCATCAGCATCTACCCTTTACTTTTAGGGTGAAAAATATACTTTAAAACCATGTTTAATCATAGAATAGATTGATGTAAAGAATATAAAAAAAGAACATACATCGTTCTCATAAGAGTCTTCATTTCCATACATCCATGCCACACTACTTATTTTTTCACACGGTATTTATATTTAAAATGCGAGGAAATAGAGGATAATAATGTTACCGCAGACCTCGAGGACAAGCCAAGCTTATTCACTGCACTCAGAGCCCTGCAAGAATGTTATCTATTTCCATCCTGTGCAAATCTTTGAGAAATTGTGGTTTCCTGTTCCAGGGTGTTGTCCAGAGAATGTTTAATGGAAGTCTGTAAAAATAGTCTCTACAGTTTTGTTTAAAGTAAAAAGTTTTGGACCGGTTCCCGTTTACAGAGGAAGTGGCTGTTCTCTGCCTGGTGTTTGTACAAGAGGCTGAAAGGCACCGGCAGTCACTGTATTCCCATATAAGATGGACAACATGCTTCGACTTTCCCAACGTGCGTCAAATAAAAAAAAGGTTTTAGGATTCCTGTTAAAAAGATATCTAAAAGAGAAGAGTGAATCGATGGTAACTAATCAACGATGTTACGAATTTCCTACATAATTCAGATTTGACAAAATCTGTTTTTTCTTTTTTTAGGAATCAACTCGCATGAATCCAGCAAAATAGTAGCCAGCTGGATTTTGGTGGATACTTATAGAGTCAGGAAAAGTTAAAGAAAAACTATATGAACCTTTCCAGGTGCTACCCCTAACTTCTCCTCTTCTACAGCTACTCTCCCTTCAGCACAATCACTCTTCTGGTCTTCTGTCCAAGTTCTTGTGGCAGTGACTAGACCTCATGACAATCATGTGGGATCTGATGCATCACGTGCTAGTTCTGGAAGGTCCCAGACAGAATATGGAAGACGAGAAGAGTGGTCGTCTGAAGACAACAAGTCCAAAGCCCCAAAGCATGTTAAAGACCAGCTGATGAGTTGCAGGAGAAGGACAGTTGAGATGTAGACCTAGGACTAACAAGTAGAATAGGTTTGTCTTTTTTAAATTTGTGAGGTGTGACAAGTCATGTCACACTCCACAGGAGCACGCTGTGAGGTCTAGTTAACCAATGGAAGACCTCAATCAGAACATGGAAGACTAAAAACAGCAAGATCGAAAACCCAAAGCTCAAGGAAGACTGGGCAGGTAGCTGTGCTGGCAGGGCAGATGAGGGGCAGACCTAAGACAGGTAAGTAGAATAGTTACTTTTTTCAACCATGTGGGGTGTGACACACATGTCATTCATCACACTCCTCATGACCACGTGATCTCTAGTCAGCACCATGGGACCTTGAACAAAACATGGAAAATTGAAAACAAGACCAAAGACCCAAAGCACGTGGAGGCCTGGCAGAGAGCTTCAGTGACAGGACACATGAGGGGCAGACCTACGACAGGTGAATATACCGTAATGGTTATATTTTTTATGATGTGGGGTGTGACACGTTATGTCTTTTGCCACACTCTCCATGAACACATTGGGAAACCTATTCAGCAGACTACGGAAGACCGAAGACTCAAAGCACGTAAAGGACTGGGCAGGGCGCTGGGGTAACAGGACAGACAAAGGGCAGACCTAGGACAGGCGAGTAAATAATTACTGAGAGAAGAATTGGGGTGAATAAAAGTTGGATTACAAAGAATAAAGTTTGGACTCCGGCAAAATGCCCGCCAATAGCACACCATTAGATAAAAATTAAACTATAGCCAAGCGACTAATCTACCCATATTTCAGGGGTAATGAAGAATCACTTATTTTAAAGGGTGAATTTCTTTCGTTCAAATCATCAGAGTCAGCAGCATGTGCGAGCTAATCCTGTAGATACTGTATATTTGCAGATGTTCTTAGTGCTCAGTGAAAATTTATCATGCAACACTTGTCCCAAGCACTGTGACTGCCGGAGGCAATGGCCTTAACTATGCAATCATTCTGCCCGTCCTGCTGCCAAAGCAATTCTCAGCAGAATGTCCCCATTCATACAAAGCTCACGTGAGATTACAATTTAACACAAGAAAACCTAAAACCTTCCAAATACATCAACAGTCAGAAATAATATGGCAGCCAGGAAATCTCTACAGGACCTAGACTGTAGCGAAGAGTTATCAGGTTCTCCTTTACCCAATGCGAAAAAGTTCACAGACTATGGGTAGTAACTTACACGTCCCTATGAATTTACGAACAATTGCCAACACGTGTACATGAAGATTTTAGCTATGGAACCTATGGGCAAGATAACGTATCGTTTCCAGTTTTCATCACTTGGTTCTACCCATTGGTCCAATGAAGTGTGATCTTTATGTACTTGATGTATAATTTGGGACCTTTTTTTTTTTTATAAAGTAAGGACATCCCAAATCTAAAAGGTTAAAGCATATTATTTAGCCTAACCAACCAGGTAATTAGTAGTCCACCGATAGGACTTTTTCGACCAGTTAGTAAAAACTTACCGTAAATGGCCGACCGGAAAACAAACTGTTCGTCAAACAGTAACTTTGTGTCTGTATGTGGATTTGGTGTGTAAATGATTTGCTATGCTCGGGAGTAAGGCTGTGTGCACACGTCAGGATTTCTGGCAGAAATTTTCCTGACAAAAACCGGACATTTCTGCCAGAAATCCGCATGAGTTTTTTTGGTGTTTTTTATGCATTTTTTTATGCGTTTTTTCTTGCGTTTTTTCCAAATGCATAGAATAGCGGGAAAAAACGCAGAAAATCCACAAAATTAATGAACATGCTGCTTTTTTTTAGCGCAATGCGTTTTTTTTTTTTTGCGGGGAAAAAACGCATCATGTGCACAAAAATTGCAGAATGCATTCTAAATGATAGGATGCATATGTAGGCGTTTTCTAATGTGTTTTTATCGCGAAAAAAACACCAAAAAAACGCAAAAAAAACTGAACGTACTCTAATTGTTTATTTCGCACTGTTATAGTTGTTGCAGCCATTCATGTTCTTACTCTACGTAAGCACTGGCCACAGGATTGTGAATTACGTCTCAAAAAGGACGATGCATCTGATTTTTATTCCCTATAAGGCTCGTGTTGTTAATGTTCTAAACAGATAATGCTTTTCCCAGAAAATTAAAAAAAAAAAACACAGCAAAAGCGAGGCATAAAATATGCAGAAACTGAAGCATTAAGCTACTAACTAAAAGGGGGGGGGGGGGGCGGAAGAGTGAATCGCAACAACAGTGTTAAATATTGTTACAAATTTTAATTTAACACCTAATTAAAAGGCAAAAGATTTTGATTAAAGTGCGGGGTTCTGAACAGTCGCATTTAGGGAGCTGTTGTCAAGGAAACAATATTATTTAAACACAAGCGGCCAAGTGTATCTTAAATTAAGACATTCAACGGCATCACTTCCAAATTAGCACCGAAGACTATATATTCCCTTCCTTGGAATAACAAATCCGACTGAAACCTGGAAATGAAGGGAAAATGTGTGCAAACACCGGCTACATAGGTAGAAATTGTGCTGGTAGTGTAATTTTGGGCGATTCATTGAGTACTAAGAACATATACACAAACCAGAAAGTATAGAAAACATATATACGGACATGTATATTTAATAAATGGGCTAGGTTTAACTTTTTTTTTTCCAGGATGTGCACTCATTCTATTTTTTTTATTTTTATTTTTTTAGAGACTTTAGAATTAAATTTTATTTTAAAATGTTCAGGTAAGTGCACTGCCAGGATATTCTTGTCACCCCCTTGGGACGCTTTCTAGTTATTACTCTAGGCATGCAGGTAATCGAATGGGTTAAACCCGTTTTACCTGTATGCTTCATAGCTGCGGTCTCGATGCTGAGAAACGCACTATTGATCTTTTACGTTAATGATTTCTTCCAACTAACTTTATTAAACATGTACCGTGGACAATACACAAAGGTAATTTGCAAACCCCCCCCCAAAAAAAAAAAATTGCAAAAAAAAAATAAAAAATTTGAAACCTACAAAAAACATTTCAAATTCAACACATTTATTGACAAAAGAGCAGGTTGAAGATAAAAAACTAAAAAAAAAAAAAAAACCGCAGCAGAAATGCAGTTTGTGAAGTAAGCCCAAGGCCTCATTCCAGCATCTGTTTATTTTCATGTACGAAGTGAGAAAAACAGACCGAGCTTCAGTCTCAGATTGTCATCATTGTCATACAAGTGTTATCTGTGTTGAGTCCAATTTTCAGCAATTTCTCGCAAGTGAAAAATTAGGAATTAAAAAAAAAAAAAGTTTCTCCATCTTTTTCTAACAATCCGTGAAATTCGGGCCGCACTTTGGCTACGTTCACACTAGCGTCGGCGACGCAACGCACAACGCACGCAAAAACACGGCAAAACGCACGCAAAAACGCTGCGTTTTGCGACGCGTGCGTCGTTTTTTGCCGAAAATCGGACGCAAGAAAAATGCAACTTGTTGCGTTTTCTTGGTCCGACGCTTGCGGCAAAAAAGACGCATGCGTCGCAAAACGCAACAAACAAAAACGCATGCATCCCCCATGTTAAACATAGGGGCGCATGACGCATGCGTCGCCGCTGCGTCGCCCGACGCTAACCCGACGCACACTAGCACAACGCTAGTCTGAACGTAGCCTTAGATGTCATCCTTGCGCTGTCCGATTTTTTTCATAGACTCAGTCCCGCATTGTTGATTTTGAGTCGACATTTGGAACAATATTTAGAATTGAGAGTCCTCAGTATTTCCTCAGTATTTCTTTCCTGTAGTTGGAACAATATCAGACAGGTCTCTACTTTTTTAGGCTGGGTTCCCATTGCGTTATGGGACCGCGTTAAACGGACAGCGTTGCACGGCGAAATTAACGCCGTGCAACGCGGCCGTTAACGCGCCCATTGAAGGCAATGGGAACGCGCTTCACTAGCGCGTGCCATGTTCGGCACGCGCTAGCGACGCGCCGGTGATTCCTGGCGCGCCGCGGACGCTGCTTGCAGCGTCCGAGGCGCGCCCGCGGTCCGTTCCCCGCTCTCGCAGATCGGGGATCTGCGAGAGCGGGGACGTTACCGCGACCCCGACCGCAGCCCCATAGAAAACATTGCGTTAGCGCAATCCGCTAGCGCTAGTGCTAAACGGATTGCACTAACGCAATGTGACCCTAGCCTTACTTCCACAAAAAATAAATCTTGCAAATTATCGGCCCTATTCACCATTAATCCACGTTCACATGTTCAGTATTTGGTCAGTATTTTACATCAGTATTTGTAAGCCAAAATCAGGAGTGGAACAAATACAGGAAAAGTATAATAGAAACATCTGCACCACTTCTGTATTTATCACCCACTCCTGGTTTTGGCTTACAGATACTGATGTAAAATACTGACCAAATACTCAACGTGTGAACATAATCTAGGATTTGCAAAATATATGGATATACCACTCAGATTAAAAATAAAAATGGATGGGGGAATGAAGCCCTTGAGTAAAAGTAATAGCATAATATTTTTAGATTTTTTTATTTATTTTTTTAATTTTTTTAACGATTCATTACAAAAGGATGGCGAATCTGACCAAATGGCGAATCTGATCAAATTATAGAATGTCATTTAAAAAGTGAAAGCAGTTCATTCCACTACATAAATGTAATATCCATACGATCCTTCGTTAAAAGAAACTCCAAAAAGTCCATTAAGGAAATCGCCTTTGGAGAATGCACACCTATATTTCACAGAATAAAGTATAAATTGCCAGTGTCCTGTCCCGGTCCCTTGTGCACGTTTCCTACATGAGCCCGGTCGTTTAATCCATCCCCACGACGCTACTTATGCTATTTTTCTGCTGAACACGAACTACTTTGAACTACACTTAAATAGAACATTTTCGTGTAAAGCATTGTTTTCTTGGTAACAAATTGCCGCTGCCTAAATAAATATTCTGAGCTCCTAGGAGAAAAAAAAAAATTCTGGAATAATTAGAGGTTTCACAGAAGGTGTACAGGTTTGTTAGAGAAAGGCGCAGTGAGAATTACAGCGTTAAAGAGACTCTGACATTTAAAGACCCAGCGACTCTCACCGGCACGTACAAGTTTAGTGCGATTGATAGACCGCGATTACACATTAGCCAAAAGGTTGAACCGGTGACGGCACAAAATTGCAATTTTTTACAATTCTCCACTTCACTTTATACTCTTATTATTGGCGCCGTTTGTCAAATTTGGCATTAGCCCCAAGTTCAAATATGGAATATTAAGTTATAGAAATAAAATGTTCTTTCATTTTTTTTAGTCTGTTAATGTTATATTGGTTACGCAGGGGCGGTGCCGTATGGAGTTCAACACCACCCAGGAGGAAGGTGGGACAATCTAGGCAAATCTTTAAAAAGTAACTAAATGTGCATTTTTATTTTTTTTTATTTAGCAAGCACTGAAAAATGGACTTCAGAATGACTGTTCTAAACCAAGTAGAGTAAAACTGCCTTCAGATAAGTGGGGATCCGGGTTCTGAAATCCTAACCGTTCACTGGATAGAACACTGAGAAGTGTCCATCAGACAGGAGAGCACAGCTAGTTCTCCTTCAATGGAAGTCTTCAAACAGAGGCTGGACAGACATCTGTCTGAAATGGTTTAGTGAATCCTGCATTGAGCAGGGGGTTGGACACAGGGCCGTATTTGCCACTAGGCATGCGAGGGCACGTGCCTAGGGCGGCGACATTGTGGGGGGCGGCACCTGAGCAAGATGTTGTTTTTTTATTGTTTTTTTTTTTTATAACTCCCGGGTCAAAAACGCGACCGACGGCCCCGCCCCCCAGCCTCCGAGTCCCCCCAACCTCCGAGTCCCCCCGCCTCCGAGTCCCACCCACCCTCCTTGAAGACGATACTCACCTGCTCCAGCGATGCCTGGTCTCAGCGTCTGTAGCGCGTCCTGAGTGAGCGGTCATGTGGTACCGCTAATTGAGGTCATGAATATGCGCATATTCATGGCCTTAATTAGCAGTACCACATGACCGCTCACTCAGGAAGAAGGCGCTGCGGCTGGACAGAGCCGGAGGGATGTCGGCGCGGCATGTGGGACAGGCAGCTGACAGGTGACTATGAGGGACGGGGGGAGGATGGTAAGCCACCCGCGCCATGCAAGATGGCCCGGGAGAAGGAGCGGGGGAGGGGGTGGAGAGATGAGCCATGCAGAGGGAGGGATAGGGAGGGGGGGGAATTATGAGCCATGAGCCATGCATAGGGAGAGAGGGGGGGAATTATGTGCCATCAGCCATGCATAGGGAGGGAGGGGGGAATTATGAGCCATCATCCATGCATAGGGAGGGAGGGGGGGATTATGAGCCATCAGCCATGCATAGGGAGGGAGAGGGGGGAATTAGGAGCCATCAGCCATGCATAGGGAGGGAGGGGGGGGAATTATGAGCCGTCAGCCATGCATAGGGATGGATGGGGGGGAATTAGGAGCCATCAGCCATGCATACGGGGGGGGGGATTATGAGCCATCAGCCATGCATACGGGGGGGGGAATTATGAGCCATCAGCCATGCATACAGGGGGGGGGGGGGGAATTATGAGCCATGCATACAGGAGGAGGGGGGGAGGGATATGAGCCATGGCCATTATACAATATGGAGCATCATGTGCGGCCATTATACAGTATGGAGCATCATGTGCGGCCATTATACAGTATGGAGCATCATGTGAGGTCATTATACAGTATTGAGCATCATGTCTGGCCATTACACAGTATGGAGCATCATTTAGGGCCATTATAGAGTATGTGGAGCACTGTGTGGCCATTATACAGTATGGAGCACTGCGTGGCCATATTTTTTTTGGTTTTAATTATTGTATATGAAACAGTGAGATCAGCAGTGCTGAATGGGTGTGGTTGGGACTTGGATATGGGTGTGATTAGTTGTGAAATGGGTGTGGTCAGAGGCGTGGCCTAAAATTTGCCGCGTCGCACTACGTGCGCCGCAACCTTTACACCTTTTTCCTTTCTTCAAAAGTTGGGAGGTATGGTACCACATTTCCCAGATCACAGCAAGTACCGCAAATCCCATACGGAATGAATGAAACCAAACACGGTGTTGCTGTAAGTGATCCGTTACGTGGCAGATGCAGAAAAACTGCCCGATCTGCTGCAAAAGGCAACTTTCACAACAGCGATTCTTGCCAAAGTCACTGCCGATCGTGTCATACTCACCAATGGGGGAGGCAGCGCTAAAAGTGCTTAGGGCAGCAGAAACTCTAAATACGGCCCTGGTTGGACACGATGACCCTGGAGGTCCCTTCCAACTCTACCATTCTATGTGCGCTCCCACAGTCCGGAGTACAATTTCAACAGAAAGCATAGGCTACGAAGCATATGCTTTCTATTAAAACCATACTCCATTCTGTGTGCAGTGTCCCAAGATTAAGTAGTAAGGGTCCCATGGCTTCTCTTTAAAATTCTCTTTTCGGTCTCATATGGCACCTTACGATCCCAGAATAACCAATAGGACCATTTTCATCATTAGTTGCGGCTGACGATAATTAGTGTAACTAGTGCTAGAGGAAGTATCTCATAACTTCTAAAATGGCCACTTCATAATGAGAAACCAAGAATATTTGGTCCGACTTCAATCAGTGCTCCAAATCCGTGAATACAAATGTTAACATTAGCAATCAACGTCATGTACCTTTGATTTAAAGCAACATTATTTTCAAGGCAGGAAAAGATTTGCAGTTTTACATCCTGTAACTACCGGTCTGTTTAATGTCTCTCTTTTTTTTTTCCATTTTTAATTGATGCAGCTCCTTCGAAAATCTGCAAAATGTAATTTTTCTTTTCGAATTCCTAACGTAGAAGGTAATTACAAGGTACGAGATGAAAGAACCAAAGTTTACAGAATACGATATGAGCTCTAAGGTTAAATACAGAAATCAGTCTCCATTAATTGTGCTTTTTTTTTACCGCACTGGGGCAATTTGTTTTAGTGCAGTGGCATCAACCCAAGGAACCTGGACCTACGTACTATTATTCATCGTGAACTTAAAATGTGGAAGGAATAAAATGATGCCATGTTTAATGAGGCAGAACATGGTCAGAGTTTCAATTGTGGGGTCAACACGACACAAAGAGCTAGAGAAATACAAATCAGTGATAATAGAGCCTCATCTCTCCCTCTTGGAGGAGCTTAGGGCCATGGAACACCCACCCTCCTGCGACATGGTCTTTCTCCTACCCAACCATGGTACAAAATATGGTCAAGAATACTGAATAACTTTTCATCTATTTAAAAAAAATCCCACATATTAACCCATTATACTCCTACACCTATGTGCAAACAAGGTTGATCTTTGGATAGGAAGCGCCTTCTCGCTGACCACCGGGAAGAGCTAAGGTATCAAGTAGAGCAGTGTTCCCCAAGTCCGGTCCTCAAGAGCCACCAACAGGTCATGTTTTCGGTATTTCCTTAGTATTGCACAGGTGAAAATTGCATCACCTTCACAAGCAATAATTCCGTCACCTGTGCAATACAAAGGAAATCCTGAAAACATGACCTGTTGGTGGCTCTTGAGGACCGGAGTTGGGGAACACTGAACTAGAGAATGGTTGCCTCATTCACCGGCCTATAAGTAGGTACTTGGATTGTCACCATATACATCTCTTATAAAGTGTCCATGCCAAATGCAGAATTACCAACAATATCAATTTGTGCAGGTCCGTGCCACAGAAAGAGGTTAGGTTATGAACGCTACTAGTATCTGGTATCTGCAAGAACGCTACAAGCAGCAATATTCTAATTAAAAATAAATACACCAAAAATAGAAAGATTAAATTATAGAAAATAATTACTATACATACTTGAGTATAAGCCGACCCGAGTATAAGCCGAGATCCCTAATTTTGCCACAAAAAAATGGGAAAACGTAATGACTTGAGTATAAGCCTAGGGTGGGAAATGCAGCTACCGGTAAATGTCAAAAATAAAAATAGATACCAATAAAATTAAAATTAAATGAGACATCAGTAGGTTAAGTGTTTTTGAATATCCATATTGAATCAGGAGCCCCATATAATGCTCCATACAATTTACGATTATGGCCCCATAAGATGCTTCAAACAAAAATATGCCCTATACAATGCTGCACAAAGGTCAATAATGGCCCCATAAGATGCTCCATAGAAAATATGCCCCATGTAATGCTGCATTAAAGTTGATTATGATTGATTACTCACCTGCTCCCAGCACGGTCCCTGCTTCGCACTGACAGATGGTCTGCGGGCGCCGGCAGCTTCTTCCTGTGTTCAGCGGTCACTGGTACCGCTCATTAAAGTAATGAATATGCGGCTTCACCCCTATGGGAGTGGATTCCATATTCATTACTTTAATGAGTGGTACCACGTGACCGCTGAACACAGGAAGAGCTGCAGCGCCCGGAGACCATCGGAGATGCAGGGACCACGCCGGGAGCAGGTGAGTATGTGACAGCCGCCGCTACCACTCCCCCGCTGACAATGACTCGAGTATAAGCCAAGAGAGGCACTTTCAGTCTAAAAAAAATGGGCTGAAAATCTCGGCTTATACTGGAGTATATACGGTATATATAGTTGCCCTCATTGATTCTTCATGGTTTCTGCCTAATTTGGAGTAAGAAATCCAGCGGGAAAACAAAGTGTTTACTTTTCTGCTGATTAGTTTGTTTGTTTGTTTTTTGACTGGTGGGTGGCTGAAACCTTGGCCCCTTAATCAAGAGGGCCGTGCTTATGAATCTTGCTCTTTTCCTTCTAAAAGACAAGACAAAAAAAGTGAGGGGAGGCTCCTGCTGCAGTCAGTTGACTTACAGCCAGGTACAGGAGATGAACCATGTTCATGGTTCTTATCCACACTGTCATGAAAGACACCGGAAAATGTATTTTTATATTTCTCTATTTTATTTTAACTATGAGATACAAAAAAAAAAAACAAATAATCAACAACAACAAAAAGGGCCTAGGACTTGATCGGATTTTTTTATGGCTTCAAAAAAAAAAAAAGGCGCCCAGGATAAAATTAAAATAAAAAAAAACCTCACGAAAAACCTGCTTTCTTCTACAAGTGGCATCACATCTAGGTCACAGATGGTATCTAATGTAGCAACTCTCCACTCAAGGGAATGGGGCTGAGCTTTAGTATTATACAAACCCTATGGACAAAAGTGTCACAATAAAAATAATAATAATAATAATAATAATAATAATAATAATAATAATAAATAATACCAATAAATGATTATAATAAAAAATAATCCAATGCCTGATGTTAATCTTCACCCAGGTATACACTAGATAGTAGGACATGTCATCGACCAGTGTATAAAACATCGTGCCGTACAATAGCACAGCCCTTTGTGTGCGAATTAATATGGGCGACGCATCTAGTTGGATCTCCAAGCATCTATCAATCTAAGCAAACACAATTTGTTTCGATCTCTCAGCGTTTAGAATTGCGCTATCTATACTTCCCCGGTTTGGGTATTCTGCCGTTCTCTTCAGAGAGACATAAAGACTTAGTTAGCTTGTCATTTTAACTTTGCTACGCTCTGGCGCTCTTTTCAGATCACTGATATATATTGCTGATAATTGAAAGTTCAGTGTGAAGTAAGGGAGCAGCGGAGGACAAATATTTTCTCCTGGGGGGGGTCAGACATCTCTGCCGCATGACAGGCTGCCCTGGTACATTTTTTCCATTTGGAATTGATAAAAATAAATGAATATATGACTTACAATATCCGCATGCCTGGTTAATCCTTTTAGTGGATATTTAAACAGTGGACGGCTTGATCTTGGATATGTTCCGCATACGTGAATTTCATGCCGGAAGTGGTTTTGATCATGCATGTCAGAAAAAATGACTTCGGTTGAATAGGTTTAGTTCCATTTGTCATGAAATCCTAACTTGTAGTGTTGGATGATTTATCACATTCTTGACATATTGGACACCGCTCGCTCTTTTGACTTTACCACCTTAGTAAATACTTGTGTTCTTCATAAAATGACATAACCGATTTATTTTTCCTCGCTCTCTTCATCGTGTCATTTCCCGGTTAGTCCTCCTAGAAACTAATGAATAAATGGTCAACTGGGGATTATGAGTTAGGGGAGTGTCCCTTCTGACACTGGTGGCCAGTCAGGGGTGATCATCTTTTTGATGAGATGACAAATAACACCCAGTTGTTAATGTATTCAGAAATATTCCGGCGGAATAACAGACGGTACAATTCAGAGATCCAAGAAAAGATGACTTGGCATTGGTATTTCATAAGGAACGAAAGGCTTTACTAAAAACAGACATGCCAAGAGTAATGTCAGGTCCTCCTTAAAATGTGAGGTCAGTTGGATAACTTTTCTAAAGACCACTGCTCAGAGATCAGCTGAGTGCTATTGGTAGTCAGTATATGGCACCCCCATAAATTACAGGAATAGGAGACTGTGTAATGCATGGTGGCACCAACTCAACAAGAGTAGAAGACTCTTCGCAGAGGTTATGCTCACCATAAGAGGGTAGTTCTGAGCATACTCTTTCAAACAGCTTTCCTACCTGTATATCTATTGTCAAAAGTTTACGTAACAGTAGTATAACTTAAAGCTTGCAACCCCCAACGCCAAGTCTTCAAAATGGCCTTCCCCCCAATCATCATAAGACAAAGAGTATTTTTGTGCTCAAATGCACAAAAGACAACTTTTCTGACCTCCTAAGGCCTGGGTGTGACTGCAACTTCTGTAACTCCCATAGTTACACCCCTGCATAAGTATAACCAAGAAGGTTGGAGGCCACCAAGGCAAGAGGGGTTGAGGACCATGAATCCCTCCACTGATCAGAAGAACAAAGGCATCATAGAGAATATCTTCTTATAGTGACCATTCGGATTATGAGTCACATAACACTAAACATAAATTCTGAAGGAAAGATACTGCAGTCCTGACTTAATGTAACCAAAAAACTGAGTGCCAAAATTATGGATAATCAAGATCTCGACGCAATAAGTGAATATTTTATTTTGATCTGCAAGAAAAGGCCCAACATTATGACCGACAATGGTCTCTAACACATACATAATGGGCATAAATCACACAGCCGCATCTACCTCCTACCAGGCTCCTCAATACAAAATCTCCACTCTATACCTAAATGCATTTGACTACATGATATTCTTTGAGGATTCTGCTCCCTTAGTTGTTCCAATCTGACTTATGTCCATCATATCCTTGATGAAAAAAAAATAGTTATTGGTCGAAACGTTGGATGAGCAAAATAAAATATTCACTTATTGTATCAAGATTTTAGTTCTCCATCATTTCGGTGTGGAGGTTTGTTTGCTTACTATAACCATAAAAGTACCTCTAGAATAAATTTTCTAAAAATTGCCACCAATTCTGGAAAAGTTCCTGCACAAGTGTAAGTGTGTTTTTTTTTTCACGATGCTGGTGCGGTTTGCCTCTGTTGTATCTCTATGAAATGCAATATTCTACTGAAATGTCCACCGTATAAAGTGCCTCACTATAGAGTACCACTATAATAAGAAAAACAGACACTAGAACCAGAATCCTAACACCAGGAATTTGAGAAGAGAAGACACTTGAACTCCTCCACGTCAACTTGAGGTCCACATTCAATAAGTGGCAAGCATAAAATATACACAAACATAGAATAAACTGGATGCTAGAAATGGAAGTAAAGGCATGGTGTCAAATTCCTGTTGCAGCATGAAAAGTTACACACCAAGTAATGGGCATTTCTCAAAAATAAAAAGTAACAATGATCTAGCAATAACCCCGATGGTAAGTACTTTCGGAAGCTCTGAGGCAGGAACATGCTAGCTTAATTAATCTCATTATGTGTGCATACTGTTAACATTTCAAAGACGATGACTTTCCCCAGACAGTAATCCTATCTGTAGTAAAGATATATCATGCCATCAAGGTCTTGAAATTTTCACGGATGTTCATTAAAACCAAATTAATTAGCAAACTTGATAATCCTTTCTTATACACCTCAGACGCCCCTCTCCTCAACAAAGCTTGAGGGTTAACATAGCTATGATAAAAAGTAGCAATAGTCTCAACAGCTTGAGTAACTCAATATGTAAAAACCACATTTTATGGCATTTTTGTATGTGTTCACTCCCCAGTCTCTTGCGTCTGACTTAAACATGTCTGCTCATAATCTTAAAACAAGATTCCTCGGAATAGTCAATTCAACTTTCTCAGACTCCTATCTACAATAAGAAGCTCACAATGTTGTTGTTACTTTTAAGGTATGCCCATGCGGAACTGACATGCTGCAGTATTCCGCAGCAACAAAAATATTATGGGTTTTTTGGGGCTAGTTTTCCTTCATAGAAATACTGCGGAAAAAAGTTAAGTTCCCCCAGACCCAAGATCTGAAAAAAAATAAACTAACTGATACTTATCTATCGGCACCCAACTGGATCCAGCAGATGTCACTCAATCTGCACGAGCATGGAAAACTTAGATGTCACAGCCCCACCAGCCAAAGGGCAAAGGGCTGCTGCCGACAGGGGACATCAGCAGTTTGTGATCATTTTTTTTCTTCAGATGGTGCACGGTTCATCTATCGGCTACAGCCAATCACAGCACACCGTGGTCCTGCTGCTGGTGAAAGTGTGACATCTCTGCTTTTCGAGTTGTGCAGACTACACTGTGGCAAGTTATAGACGCAGGTGGGTGGAGGTACCTTTTTTTTCTTTTTTTCTTTTTTAAGACTCCCCTATAAGCGGCCGCCAAAAAAACAAAAAAAAAAACACGACATACAAGAAAATTCACAACATAGATCAATTTATGCTCTGGATTTTTAAACTTGCCGAAAATGGAGTCAAAATTGCTGGGCGAATAATAAACAATCTTAAATACGCTGACGATACAACATTGACATCAACAAGCGTAGATGGATTGAAGGACTTATTATGGAGTGTCAAGATGGAATGCTCGAACATGGGACTGCTGCTCAACACAAAAAAAAGACAAAGATATTGGCTACTGCCAGGTATGACCGGGACACATTTTGAGATGGACATGGCTGAACTGAAAGTTGTAATGGACTTCAACCTACTTAGATCAATGATCACTGAAGATGCAGCGATGACACCGGAAGTTAATAGCTATAACAAGTCAACAATGAAGTCACTGGACAAGGTCTTCAAATCACTTAACATTTTATTGGTGAAGAAGACATGGCTCAAATAGTTTGGTCTTTTCAGGGGTAACATTTGAATGCGAAACCTGAACGATAAAGAAACAAGGCAGAAGAAGTTTTGACACCTTTGAAATAAGGTGCTGGAGAAGGAAGTTATCAATACCATGGATGGCAAGAAGAGCAAACAAATCAATTTTGGAACAAATCAAGCCAGACATGTCACTTGAAGCAAAGATCACCAAGCTACGACTTGCCTACTTTGGACACATCCTACAAAGAGAGCAACCACTGGAGAAGAACATCATGGTTGGAAGAATAGAAGGAACAAGGCAAAGATAAAGACCAGCAACCCAATGGCTTGATAAAATCAAGATAATGGCAGAGAAGATCCTGTTGGACCTATCTAGGCTTGCACAAAAATGATCTTTCTTCAGAATGTTTGTCCATCAAGTCGCCATGATTTGAGATAGAGCCAAAGGCCATTACAAAAAAAAATAAATCACTGTACAGTGTACCAGTTATGCTTGCCATATTCAGTTAAGATTTTCCTTTGTGAAACCATAGATCCATGTTGACACAGATGTCTACACAATGAGCCTTCAAGGAGATAAACTACAGCTCAAAAAAAGCTGAGAGCGAGAATATACCGACAAAAAAAAGTATATAATTATGCCAGTAAAGACCTGTAAAAGGATGAAAAACAGTGCATTCATGAAAAATCAATTTAAAGTAAGAAAATTTCCATTTCAAAATGTCAAGCTATTTTTGAAATGCAAAGGGGAGCTCATGTTTACCTATTTACTTGACAGAATATCTATGAAAACAAGAGGATCGAGCTGCTTGTTAATGGTAAGGAGTAGAAACCTAGGAGTATTCCAGACGCTATCAGTTTTCTCAATTCCGAATTAACCCCTACCCAGCTGGATGTTTGTTCAAAGCTTCCCAGTTAATACCATTATTTTCCACCTTTCATGGTATACCTGACAGCCAGATGATTGTCCATTTATGGAGTCTCTATGAAGAAGAGGACACACTTATCTCCACAATAAATAACTAGAGGACTGGTGTCTCTTAAATCATACTTGACAAGATTCCATATTTATTTTGAGATGGTAGGATATAAAAGGTGTATTTACACAGAAAAGGCCAATACAGTTTATATAATAGCACCTATAAATCTACCACCAATGAAGCCGGCCATAGACATTTAATAAATCAAAGATGTCAGATTGCCACCACCCAATGACTAATGTATGTGGGGCTTTGGCTATATGCGCATGCAAATGTTGTGGACGAGATGGTACCAATTCCTCTGGCTTGAAATTTACAGGAAGCTACAGGATTAGAAGGGCAGGTCAATACCGAGACAATCCATCACTTACTGACGTTGGCCACCTTATCTTTTTGGGACCGCAAAATATATCTCTCGATAAAGTACTGGCCCAAATTGGTATTGCAGACTTCAACTAATCAGTTGGACAATTATAGGCACTTCAGTAACCTTCAAGAGCTCAGGTGAAATCTTCTTAAAGAAAGTCTACTTCCAATTGTAGAATATTGACTTGACAGAGGAAAAAAAAGATTATAAAAAGGTCTCCAGTGTCAAGAAATTCCACCATTTTGGTTCAGATTTACCATCAATGTGTTACTAGACAGTCTGAATTTAGAGAAAAATCAAACAACCTGCAGCCATACCGCTTCAATACTTTTTGATAACACATCCAATCACAAATAGGGAATACACGGGCCGTAACTTCATGATCCTAACAAATTGCTTCGAATTTCGCCCTCAGTAATTCTACCGCAAGACCGTGGGATTTCTAGGCAAAATTGACAAAGGTGAAAAAATATAACTAGAGATGGGGGCAAACTGATTCACAGAACCCAGTGCTACAGTCTTCTAGATAATCTATAGCCACTGGATGGGAGCTGTGAAAATTTGTTCATACCCGAAGGAATCTAACTCTTGATTAACCGATCTGGCTCGATGACATCACGTCAGGCTGGCTAATCAGAAGAGGAGCTAGGGATGCTGTCAGGTTGAAGGTGGTTCTCATGGTCACCGATTCAGGGGACAAAGAATACTGATGGGGCTGATGGACTGGCTCTAATTATGACCCATGTGTATCCACCATTAAAGCGGTTGTCTGGAACTGCTCCTTAATTGGAAAAGTGCGCTCAAAATATACGTGTAGACAATAGGAGGAGCTTCCCTCCAGATATGGAAGTGAGCAGCATTTGACAACTTCTTTAAAGTGGTCATATACATTAGATTATATTAGTGGTTGGACCCATTGAAAGTCCCAAAAAACTCAGGTTGTTGGATTTTTAATGAATTGGGATATTGTTCTTAGGGAAGATAAGCCACCGACAGATATGACTGGCAACTACTTTTTCCCTTTTCTCCATTGAGACCACAATGAATGCTCGAGTTCAACTGTGCATTAGCATAGGGCCTTTTGAGTGCCAACAGAGATCTACTATGTAGAGTGAGCATCAGGCAAGGGTCACACAACCGTTTTCGTGCCGAGAAAAACAGTCCAATTATGCTAATCAGACTCTGACCAGAGTTTGATCACTGTGGAATCTGCCTTTTTCAAAAAGTGATTAGAGAATTAAAAAAAAAAAAATAAAAAATAAAAAAAAGTTTCTCCAACTTCATTACGTCAAACCATGAAAATGGGACCACATTCTGATATCAGAGTGCGGTTGATTTTTTTCACAGAAATGTAAGAGTGCCTTCCAATTTTCGCAAGCAAATCATGCATGCTTTGATATTTTTCCTCGGACCAAGTGAAAAAAAAAAAAGAAACAAAAAGATTGGACATGTGCACAGCCCACAGCCCCATAGAATAACATGGGTACGAGTGCTATCCATCAAAACATAACATTTATTAGTATTTTAAAACTAGAAAAGGAAAGATTTTAAAAACATGATAAATGTCGACACGTTTCGAGCTATACTACAGGACCTTGATTAAGAGCTAGTGTAGCTCGAAACGCGTTGACCATTAGGTTTTTTTAATTTTTCCTTTTCATGTTTTAACCTACTAATCAATGTGATGTTTTATGACTTTTGGGGTTGCTGGATTTTCCCTTTCTTTAAAAAAATTTTTTTTCACGGCTCACTTACTCAGGACACCAGCCCGAAGTCTCCATGCACCGCACCCCTATTTTAGGAATTTCTGAACCCTGAGCTGATGGTTGCTCCACTGTGTTTTTCTATGGTGAAATCATGGAGTAAGACAACACTTACCCCATCATCAAAACATATAAAATGTTGAATTTTATATAAGTCAGTTATGTTAGCAGAGGTTTTTAAACTATATATATATATATATATATATATAGTGTGTGTATATATATATATATATATATATATATATATATACACACACTATATATATATATATATATATATATATATATATATATATATATATATATATATATATATATATATATATATATATATATATATATATATATATATATATAAATAAGACATCACGTTTACAAAAAAGAGAATAGCAAAGTCTCATGAAAAACAGCTTAACCGCCATCCCACACACATGCACAAACTTCAATTACTAAGCGGTACATTTGAAGGCCTTTCACTCTGTGCTCAACACAAATGCCACTTAATTAACATCCATTGATCAAGGTGCTTTTACCTCGGAGGTACATGGAATTTTAACCAATCCGTCCAATTTTGTTCAACATGGAATAAATTAAACCAAGTGAGCACAAATATTACAAAAAGCCACGTATGACCAAACCTCTTACAAAATGTCACTTATTGCTCAGAATAACCTCCCTACCGCACCAATCAGTCTATTAATTTCATAAAATACTCCGCATGTGGTTTTGTACAAGGTTTTCTTTTTCTCGGCCTAATGGGTTTTCCCTCGCATCCTGCATGAACCTCACAATAAAGAGTGTACAATTAAATCTAGGGAAAATACACTTCCCTTTACTTGTGTTATTGTTGGCTTAGCTTGATGCCCCATTAGTCTACTTAATAATACGCCAACTGTGGAGCCAAAATGCAAATGTAAAGCTAAAAAATAAATAAAAATAAAACAGAAAAATACAAATAAATAATATAATGTAAAAATATAAACCAAAATGCATTTATTTATAGTGATGATTAGAGTGAGAAATGCAAATAACATTTCACGGTCACATTAAAAAAAAAAAAAAAAAAAAAAAAAAAAATGGAGAATTAAGTAGCACAACATGGATTGAGAAAAAGCTGATGAACATGTATACAAAAAGAAATATTATATATATTTTAGAAAAAAATATATATTACAGAAACACATGTACATAAACACACACCCACATTGCATGCATATAAGAACACGTGTACACTACTAATGCATATATACATGAAAAATATATAAAAATTTCCATGCATTGTAAACATTAATACTACAGAGAAAAAGTATATATAAAAGGAAAACTATCTTTAACTAGAAAAAAATAAGCTATATAAAAGAAAACCATTTGAACTTCCATTCAACATGGAGGCAACCGATTTGGCCCCATTACGGTCCCTATAAAAGTGGTGGCCAAGATTTTGAAAGCACAATGGAATCTCTGTCCAGCTATTAAGAAAGACTCTGTCAGCAGTATTTTGCTATGTAAATCTGAGACCAGCATGATGTAGGGGCCGAGACCCCGATTCTAGCAATGTGTCATTTCGATACAATCACTGCTTTCTTTGCTGCAGATCTAGCAGTGCTTAGAATGCTGAGCCCTATATAACCCCACCCACAACCCTGATTGCATAGCGTACACAGAAAGCTGCCAATCAGAGCTGGGCGCGGGGTTACAGAGAAGAGGACTACAAGGCATGAGACAACTAGTCTTGTAGTGATAATCTCCTGTTGATAAAATACTGTTTTTATTGATATCAGCAAAGGGACACATCGCTAGAATCAGTATTTCTGTCTACATCATGCGGGTTTTCAGATTGGACCCTCCGGATTGAATACATCTTGTCACAGCGGGATGGATTTTAAGTTTTTTTTTTTGTTTTGTTTTTTAAATCAAAAGAGTGTTCGCCAAATACCTCATGTTATTTATATGCACTATTACGAGTTAATTATTTACTTACTTACTATGGGACATTTGCTCATTTTGTTTTTTTCTTGGGTTTTGTCTGTGAAATGGCTACAATGTGAACGTGCTTCGACACATTGCATGTATACCAGCTTATGCTCAGGCTCATTTTTGGGGGTTTTCTGTTATGATCCGGTGACCTTGGAGCAGCATGAAAACTTTCACTGGAGTAGGTGGTGACTATACTGACCGCAAATCCTGATATTAACACCGCAACTAAAAGTAGCCGTGGGGTGTGCCTAACAAACCCTAGACACCTCGTCACAGCCGGAGGACTAGATACCCCTATAGATGGAAATAGGAATACTATCTTGCCTCAGAGCAGAACCCCAAAGGATAGGCAGCCCCCCACAAATATTGGCTGTGAGTAAGAGAGGAAAGACACAGAGTCAGAAAACAGGATTTAGCACAAGAGGCTACTCTAGCTAAAATAGGAAAGGATAGAACAGAGTCCTGTGTGGTCAGTATTAAAACCCTTCCAAAAATATCCACAGCAGAAAATACAAATAATTCCTCCATCTAACTAAAGACGTGGAACGTATATCTGCAACTCCAGAGACTACTACACTCAGAGCAGAAATACAATCAAAAAACAAGCACACAGCTTGTGTGCCATAGAAAATGAAACAGACACTTATCTTTGCTGAATTGGCAGCTAAGCAGGAGAAGCCAGACAGAGATCCAACACTTCCCAAGAAACATTGACAACTGGCAAGGACTAATGAGTCCTGCAAACCCAAATACTCCAGTCAGAATTGCAATCAGCAGATACACCTCTCCAGGACTGCAGGCCAGGGACAACTGCATTACCACCTACAACCACCCGAAAGAGCCCAAAAGCAGAATTCACAAGTTTTCTCAGATTACGGTACATAGAAAAGACCCGATGACCGATCCCCTTTAACCCCTTCCCGACCTTTGACGCCACGTAGGCGTCATGAAAGTCGGTGCCATTCCGACCCATGACGCCTATGCGGCGTCATGGAAAGATCGCGTCCCTGCAGATCGGGTGAAAGGGTTAACTCCCATTTCACCCGATCTGCAGGGACAGGGGGAGTGGTAGTTTAGCCCAGGGGGGGTGGCTTCACCCCCTCGTGGCTACGATCGCTCTGATTGGCTGTTGAAAGTGAAACTGCCAATCAGAGCGATTTGTAATATTTCACCCATTATAACGGGTGAAATATTACAATCCAGCCATGGCCGATGCTGAAATATCATCGGCCATGGCTGGAAATACTAGTGTGCCCCCACCCCACCCCTCCGATCGCCCCCCCACCCCCCGATCTTGCCGGTACACTGCTCCGGCTCCCCTCCGTCCAGTGCTCCGCTCCCCCCCGTGCTCGTGTCCGCTCCCCCCGTGCTCCAATCACCCCCCCGTGCTCCAATCACCCCCCCTGCACTCCGATCCACCCCCCCGTGCTCCGTTCCACCCCCCCGTGCTCCATTCCAGCCCCCCCGTGCTCCGTTCCACGCCCCCCGCGCTCCGTTCCACCCCTCCCGCGCTCCGATTCCCCCCCCCCGTGCTCCGATCCCCCCCCCCGTGGTCCCCCCCCACCCTATCATACTTACCGATCCAGCCGTGGTCCCGTCCGTCTTCTCCCGGGCGCCGCCATCTTCCAAAATGGCGGGCGCATGCGCAGTGCGCCCGCCGAATCTGCCGGCCGGCAGATTCGTTCCAAAGTGCATTTTGATCACTGAGATATAATCTATCACAGTGATCAAAATAAAAAAAATAATAAATGACCCCCCCCCCCCTTTGTCACCCCCATAGGTAGGGACAATAAAAAAATAAAGAATTTTTTTTTTTTCCACTAATGTTAGAATAGGGTTAGGGTTAGGGGTAGGGTTAGGGGTAGGGTTAGGGTTAAGGTTAGGGGTAGGGTTAGGGTTAGGGGTAGGGTTAGGGGTAGGGTTAGGGGTAGGGTTAGGGGTAGGGTTAGGGTTAGGGCTAGGGTTAGGGGTAGGGTTAGGGGTAGGGTTAGGGGTAGGAATGTGCACACGTATTCTGGTCCTCTGCGGATTTTTCCGCTGCGGATTTGATAAATCCGCAGTGCTAAACCGCTGCGGATTTATGGCGGATTTACCGCGTTTTTTTCTGCGCATTTCAGTGCGGTTTTACAATTGCGATTTTCTATTGGAGCAGTTGTAAAACCGCTGCGGAATCCGCACAAAGAAGTGACATGCTGCGGAATGTAAACCGCTGCGTTTCCGTGCAGTTTTTCCGCAGCATGTGTACAGCGATTTTTGTTTCCCATAGGTTTACATTGAACTGTACACTCATGGGAAACTGCTGCGGATCCGCAGCGTGTGCACATACCTTTAGAATTAGGCTATGTGCACATTGTGCGGATTTGGCTGCGGATTCGCAGCAGTGTTCCATCAGGTTTACAGTACCATGTAAACATATGAAAAACCAAATCCGCTGTGCCCATGGTGCGGAAAATACCGCGCGGGAACACTGCGTTGTATTTTTCGCAGCATGTCAATTCTTTGTGCGGATTCCGCAGCGTTTTACACCTGTTCCTCAATAGGAATCCGCAGGTGAAATCCGCACAAAAAACACTGGAAATCCGCGGAAAATCCGCAGGTAAAACACAGTGCCTTTTACCCGCAGATTTTTCAAAAATGGTGCGGAAATATCTCACACGAATCCGCAACGTGGGCACATAGCCTTAGGGTTAGGGTTGGAATTAGGGTTGTGGTTAGGGTTGTGATTAGGGTTACGGCTACAGTTGGGATTAGAGTTAGGGGTGTGTTGGGGTTAGTGTTGGAGGTAGAATTGAGGGGTTACCACTGTTTAGGCACATCAGGGGTCTCCAAACGCAACATGGCGCCACCATTGATTCCAGCCAATCTCGTACTCAAAAAGTCAAATGGTGCTCCCTCACTTCCGAGCCCTGACGTGTGCCCAAACAGTGGTTTACCCCCACATATGGGGTACCAGCATACTCAGGACAAACTGCGCAACAATTACTGGGGTCCAATTTCTCCTGTTACCCTTGTGAATCTAAAAAAATGCTTGCTAAAACATAATTTTTGAGGAAAGAAAAATGATTTTTTATTTTCACGGCTCTGCGTTGTAAACGTCTGTGAAGCACTTGGGGGTTCAAAGTGCTCACCACATATCTAGATAAGTTCCTTGGGGGGTCTAGTTTCTAAAATGGGGTCACTTGTGGGGGGTCTCTACTGTTTAGGCACACCAGGGGCTCTGCAAACGCAACGTGACACCCGCAGACCATTCCATCAAAGTCTGCATTTCAAAAGTCACTACTTCCCTTCTGAGCCCCGACGTGTGCCCAAACAGTGGTTTACCCCCACATATGGGGTATCAGCGTACTCAGGAGAAACTGGACAACAACTTTTGGGGTCCAATTTCTCCTGTAACCCTTGGGAAAATAAAAAATTCTGGGCTAAATAATTATTTTTGAGGAAAGAAAACGTATTTATTATTTTCACGGCTCTGCATTATAAACTTCTATGAAGCACTTGGGGGTTCAAAGTGCTCACCACACATCTAGATAAGTTCCTTTCAGGGTCTAGTTTCCAAAATGGGGTCACTTGTGGGGGGTTTCTACTGTTTAGGCACATCAGGGGCTCTGCAAACGCAACGTGACGCCCGCAGAGCATTCCATCAAAGTCTGCATTTCAAAACGTCACTACTTCAATTCCAAGCCCCGGCATGTGCCCAAACAGTAGTTTAGCCCCACATATGGGGTATCAGCGTACTCAGGAGAAACTGGACAACAACTTTTGGGGTCAAATTTCTCCTGTTACCCTTGGGAAAATAAAAAATTGCAGGCTAAAAGATCATTTTTGAGAAAATAATTTTTTTTTTTATTTTCATGGCTCTGCGTTATAAACTTCTGTGAAGCACTTGGGGGTTCAAAGTCCTCACCACACATCTAGATTAGTTCCTTTGGGGGTCTAGTTTCCAAAATGGTGTCATTTCTGGGGGATCTCCAATGTTTAAGCACACAGGGGCTCTCCAAACGTGACATGGTGTCCGCTAATGATTGGAGCTAATTTTCCATTTAAAAAGCCAAATGGCGTGCCATCCCTTCCGAGCCCTGCCGTGCGCCCAAACAGTGGTTTACCCCCACATATGGGGTATCAGCGTACTCAGGACAAACTGGACAACAATATTTGGGGTCCAATTTCTCCCATTATCCTTGGCAAAA
The DNA here is from genome assembly GCF_032444005.1 of Ranitomeya imitator. Lineage (NCBI taxonomy): Eukaryota > Metazoa > Chordata > Amphibia > Anura > Dendrobatidae > Ranitomeya > Ranitomeya imitator. The sequence continues at coordinate 26,834,927 of NC_091289.1, forward strand.
TAGGAAATTCCAGGCTAAAAATCATTTTTGAGGAAAGAAAAATTATTTTTTATTTTCATGGCTCTGCGTTATAAACTTCTGTGAAGCACCTGGGGGTTTAAAGTGCTCAATATGCATCTAGATAAGTTCCTTGGGGGGTCTAGTTTCCAAAATGGGGTCACTTGTGGGGGAGCTCCAATGTTTAGGCACACAGGGGGCTCTCCAAACGCGACATGGTGTCCGCTAACAATTGGAGCTAATTTTCCATTCAAAAAGTCAAATGGCGCGCCTTCCCTTCCGAGCCCTGCCGTGTGCCCAAACAGTGGTTTACCCCCACATATGAGGTATCGGCGTACTCGGGAGAAATTGCCCAACAAATTTTATGATCCATTTTATCCTACTGCCCATGTGAAAATGAAAAAATTGAGGCGAAAATAATTTTTTTGTGAAAAAAAAGTACTTTTTCATTTTTACAGATCAATTTGTGAAGCACCTGAGGGTTTAAAGTGCTCACTAGGCATCTAAATAAGTTCCTTGGGGGGTCTAGTTTCCAAAATGGGGTCACTTGTGGGGGAGCGCCAATGTTTAGGCACACAGGAGCTATCCAAACGCGACATGGTGTCCGCTAACGATGGAAATAATTTTTCATTCAAAAAGTCAAATGGCGCTCCTTCCCTTCCGAGCCTTACCATGTGCCCAAACAGTGGTTTACCCCCACATGTGAGGTATTGGTGTACTCAGGAGAAATTGCCCAACACATTTTAGGATCCATTTTATCCTGTTGCCCATGTGAAAATGAAAAAATTGAGGCTAAAAGAATTTTTTTGTGAAAAAAAAGTACTTTTTCATTTTTACGGATCAATTTGTGAAGCACCTGGGGGTTCAAAGTGCTCACTATGCATCTAGATAAGTTCCTTGGGGCGTCTAGTTTCCAAAATGGGGTCACTTGTGGGGGAGCTCCAATTTTTAGGCACACGGGGGCTCTCCAAACGTGACATGGTGTCCGCTAAAGAGTGGAGCCAATTTTTGATTCAAAAAGTCAAATGGCGCTCCTTCCCTTCCAAGCCCTGCCGTGCGCCCAAACAGTGGTTTACCCCCACATATGAGGTATCAGCGTACTCAGGACAAATTGGACAACAACTTTCGTGGTTCAGTTTCTCCTTTTACCATTGGGAAAATAAAAAAATTGTTGCTAAAAGATAATTTTTGTGACTAAAAAGTTAAATGTTCATTTTTTCCTTCCATGTTGCTTCTGCTGCTGTGAAGCACCTGAAGGGTTAATAAACTTCTTGAATGTGGTTTTGAGTACCTTGAGGGGTGCAGTTTTTAGAATGGTGTCACTTTTGGGTATTTTCAGCCATATAGACCCCTCAAACTGACTTCAAATGTGAGGTGGTCCCTAAAAAAAATGGTTTTGTAAATTTCGTTGCAAAAATGACAAATCGCTGGTCAAATTTTAACCCTTATAACTTCCTAACAAAAAAAAATTTTGTTTCCAAAATTGTGCTGATGTAAAGTAAACATGTGGGAAATGTTATTTATTAACTATTTTGTGTCACATATCTCTCTGGTTTAACAGAATAAAAATTCAAAATGTGAAAATTGCGAAATTTTCAAAATTTTCGCCAAATTTCCGTGTTTATCACAAATAAATGCAGAATTTATTGACCTAAATTTACCACTAACATGAAGCCCAATATGTCACGAAAAAACAATCTCAGAACCGCTAGGATCCGTTGAAGCGTTCCTGAGTTACCTCATAAAGGGACACTGGTCAGAATTGCAAAAAACGGCAAGGTCTTTAAGGTCAAAATAGGCTGGGTCTTGAAGGGGTTAATACCAACAACGAGCCAATATTAATCCATGAATAAATTTGATTTCTAGAACGCGAACCAAAATGACTGTGGGAATTGTAAAAAATAATGGCCATATAATAAGAGAAGCTACTTTTAAAGACATATTCCCGCAAAAGAAAAAAATGGTGATAAAAGGTTCGATTCTTGGGTGAATTCAATACCTACTGTATGCAGTGATGGAAAATCAGGGATCGTAACCTTAATTCCAGAGATCACTGGGTACAAAGCATGTATATGCATACAGTTAGGTCCATATATATTTGGACAGACATTTTTCTAATTTTGGTTATAGACATTACCACAATTAATTTTAAACAAAACAATTGAGATGCAGTTGAAGTTCAGACTTTCAGCTTTCATTTGAGGGTATCCACATTAAAATTGGATGAAGGGTTTAGGAGTTTCAGCTCCTTAACATATGCCACCCTGTTTTTAAAGGGATTAAAAGTAATTGGACAATTGACTCCAAGGCTATTTCATGGACAGGTGTGGGCAATCCCTTAGTTATGTCATTCTCAATTAAGCAGATAAAAGGCCTGGAGTTGATTTGAGGTGTGGTGCTGCATTTGGAAGGTTTTGCTGTGAAGTAAACATGCGGTCAAAGGAGCTCTCCACGCAGGTGAAACAAGCCATCCTTAAGCTGCGAAAACAGAAAAAACCCATCCGAGAAATTGCTACAATATTAGGAGTGGCAAAATCGACAGTTTAGTACAGCCTGAGATAGAAAGAAAGCACTGGTGAACTCATCAATGCAAAAAGACCTGGGCGCCCACGGAAGACAACAGTGGTGGATGATCGCAGAATAATCTCCATGGTGAAGAGAAACCCCTTCACAACAGCCAACCAAGTGAACAACACTCTCCAGGAGGTCGGTGTATCAATATCCAAATCTACCATAAAGAGAAGACTGCATGAAAGTAAATCCAGAGGGTTCACTGCACGGTGCAGCCACTCATAAGCATCAAGAAGAAAAAGGCTAAACTGGACTCCGCTAAAAACATCTAAAACAGCCAACACTGTTCTGGAAGAACATTCTTTGGGCAGATAAAACCAAGATCAACCTCTACCAGAATGACGGAAAGAGAAAAGTGCCTAACAAACAGGCAATCCCTGCATGTGTTGTGTCTGTCGAACAGCCGCGAGACATGCAGCCGGGGAGACTCGAACAAATTTTTCAAGCGCGCCAAAGACCCTGTTAGCACACGAGCAAGCTCGGATAACACCGACAACTAATAAGGATGTTTAATTTTATTATTATTATTTTTATTTATTTTTTTAAGACTTTCACACTAGAACAAGAATAACATTTCTCAAAGCACTTTTTTCCATATTCAGCACAGGACTGGATAGGACAATTTACCGGAAAGCCAATACATCTCCTCCTTAATTAAACGCATTGTCTAGTACTGTACGCTGAGCAAAGATTTGCTAAAAATGAGAAAATGGCTGAGTATTGTTTGCCATAATCTTACAAGGGGCTCGCGCACAAGAGGCTCTCTGTCGTAATGAGCAGTCCCCTGGAAACAAAGAGCACTATGCCCGAGAAGCACAAAAGGCATTACCTAAATCAATTTGCCCTGGCCAGACTTTTACAAGGCAAAATGTGCACCGCGTTCATTGCTTTTAGGGGAGCGCAGTGTAATACATCACAGGGCACTTAGAGAATAAACTCATCAGCCCAGGATGAAGCTGCAAAGTGCACCTCTGACATGAAATCTATTAGAGAGTAAAAAGGAAATAAAAAATGGATGCTAGCTTTATGTATATATGGGAGATTAACAAAGCAACAAATTAGAAAATGTACTTCTGCTAAAAGGAGGAGAACCTGCAAGCTTATAATTAGAAACTTGATACACTGGGGCGGAAGGATGCAGCATGATTCAGGAGGATTTATGTACCGTACTTTAAAAGTTCTTCATCTAGAAACATAATACATCGGTTAGTCCACTCTCCATCCATCTATATGGACACAGCTCAGAAAACAGGGAGAGAATGTTGTTGGGCAAACAAGCTTCCAAGGTGCAATGCGGAGACCATGTGATCCTTTTACATTGCGGCCCTTAAGCCTTAAGTCACGACAGTTGTCTAATGGCACCTTAAGATTCACCATACACATTAGATGCCTATAGACTGAACACTTTATTGGTCAAAATAACTCCACCCGATACACAAGGACGTTCAGTTCAAAAAGGGTTTAAAATGTTAAAATCAATCTTGCTGACCCCTTTGTTCTCTCCCATGGTCACTTTTACGTAGGACTTCAAATACTACACAATTCAGTTATTTGTCATCCCACAGTCATCTCTTCTAAACTCTTTGCACTGGGAAAAGGAAAGTAAAGGCCCCCCATACACAGACTTGTTGTACTGACCATCTGATGAGTGTGAGGGTCTCCTTTTTGTTGTCAAGAGCGTAAGCCGCTTCCAGAGGTGCCGAGTATCCATGTGTATGGGGAAGTCGGAAACGGTGGCTCTCAAGGACGGTCTTAGGTTTATGGGCTCCTAAACTAATTGCCAGATGCCTTAAGGTACCGTCTCGCAATGGCACTTTGGTCGCTACGACGGCATGATTCGTGACGCTCCAGCGTCGCTCCATTATCGCTCCAGCGTCGTAGACTGCAGTCACACTTCGCAATGCACGGCACTGGAGCGATAATTTCATGACGTATTTGCGATGTAGAATCAGCAGAGGAGGTGGAGAATATTGTGCACACCTTTGTTACACGATGCGATCATGCCGCCACAGCGGGACACTTGATGACGAAAGAAAGTTTCAAACGATCTGCTACGATGTACGATTCTCAGCGGGGTCCCTGATCGCAGTAGCGTGTCAGACACTGCGAGATCGTAAGTATATCGCTGGAACGTCACGGATCGTGCCGTCGTAGCGACCAAAGTGCCACTGTGAGACGGTACCCTTAGAGTTGCTCGTCTCCAGGAAAATAAATAAATAAATAAATAAAAATCGGTATCAGGGAGAATCAGGAGACCCTTGTACAGGCCAGAATGTTGGGTAGTTCTACTAAAATCTGCCGGTTTAAATTATTAGCTTTATAGTGCTAATATATTCTTCAGCACTTTACAATTTTTGAGGGGACTTTTAGATAACTCCGATACCAAAAGGAGTAAGGGCCTTGCTCGCACGCTTACAATCCTACTTTACGCTAAATCATATTGGAGTTCCTAGGATTTTCAAGACGCCAATGTAAGAAGCAGCTAGCGGCATAAATATCAACTCTGGCTCTTTTCCGTTGTAAAAATAGCCATAAAGATAAAAAAATATATAAAAATAAGAACAAACGATAAGCATTATACATATCTTATAAAAAACCGTCTGGGTATTTGGCCATCTTTAGCTAAATGGTAACTGAAGATGAATTCGGTAGAGATTTTGATACATGAACAAATAGAGAATGTTGTATCCCTCCAAGATAATGGACACGACACCGATAAGAAATCGCCCCTTTCTCAGATATGAATAATTATTATTCATATCAGCAGCAAAAACATGACAATAAGCATTAAAAAGCTTCTTTCCCATATGAAAAATATCTTTACGAGGCACCGGAGGCAAATCTGGCCGGCCAGGCGGGTTGACGTGTTTAGTGTGTGAATTGAACGTTATCAGTGAATTGCCTTCAGCATCTCATAAAAACTATATTCTGTATATTTATCAATAAGAATGTCGTCTGTAGACCGAAACGCCTTCATGTCCAGAAATCTTGTACCTCTGTTTTGCAGTCTTTTAAGTGAAAATGTTTGTTGGGAAACAAGAGTCGAAGAACAGTTTATGTTGTGTCTGCTCAAAGAATTGATATTCCATGCAGAAAGCTCCCGACAAGGTGTTAAAACTGCTACTAAGAGACTATTAGAAGGGAGTGAAAAAAAAATCTGAAAAGGAGATGTTGGCAAAGGCTCAGAACAGTAGGATACGAGATATAGACACAGCACATGGTTGACAATCTGAAGAATTCTCCAGACGTTCCAAAAATAAAATCTGGTATGAGAACAGAGAGTTGCCTCTTTCAGGGGTTCATATGATCACCTAAGGTCAGTATTGCTAAAAATATAGTTCAGTCTTCGCTTGTTCTATATGCACATGTGTGAGAAGTTAATCAAAAGAGTACAGCCATCCTGGTGTGTGCTGCAGAAATTTCCTCTAAGTAAAGTTATAGCAGAGAGTAACCAAGGGCCAAACCTGAGGAAGGATGGATACAGCTGAAACACATTGTGGTTTTATTACATTTTTTTGGGGGGAGGGGTGGTGAGATGTTTTCCACTTTAATATCGCTGCATCTCCTGGTTCTATTATCCTTGATAAAAAAAAAATTTATCTTGAAAAAAAAAAAAAAAAATTATATATATATATATATATATATATATATATATATATATATATATATATATATATATATATATATATATATATATATATATATATATATATATATATATATATATATACACACACACACACATATATATATATATATATATATATATACATATATATACTATATATATATATCTATATATATACATATATATATATATATCTCTATATATCTATATATCTATCTATATATATATATATATATATATATATATATAGATATATATATATAGATATATAGATATCTATATATATCTATATATATAGCTTTGAGCCTAATGATGGGCAGACATTTCTTGTTCCGTAGAGATAACTTTTTCACCAGTCATCTTATTATTCAGGTAGAAATACATTGAACGGTAAAAATGTCTAGGTACATTGAAATATTATTGTGAAACGAGAGTTTCTAGTTTCTCAATAATCCCAAAGTCTAAACAGGCTGCTGATCATCCATTGAACCACCAAAACGCTAATTCGTTGGGTGAAACGATCTTCTGTGCTGAACAAAAGATCATTGCTGTCCAAAACACAATGTCTATATAAATAGGACCTGTGCTGCCAAGAACAGTGGCAACCTCTACGCACTGAAATATCTACTACAGACCAAACCTTGAGTACCGTTAATAGTGTCCAGTCTATGCAACTGTAGACCAAAAAAAAACAAACATTCACAATAAATGGACACACACCAATCTTCCATACAAGTCAATAAACTTCTCCAGACAACCATCTTTTATGATCCATGTGGCTATTCTAAGCATCTCTCCGAATGTGGTTAAGAGCAGCTCAGGCAACATGGCCAAGTGCTTAGGTGTTTTCAGAGAAGGCACTGTTAAACACCCAGCCATGACTTATCTCCCCTCAAAAGAATTGGCCGTTAAAATATTCAACTGCTTGATCCTTCTTTGCATCAATAATATGTATCAGGAGATTAGTGAGGCCTCCATACCCATCTAGTGGTTGGCCAGTCCCACCAAAAATTTTGGGTGTGTTGGACTTTGATCTAATGCATAAGGGGGGCCTAAAAAGACTATACAAAAAATAATATAGATCTAGGAGACTTTTACATCACTCCAGTAATCTCTAACCTTTCAGTGGCCATGCAGTGAGAACATTGAAACACCACCTAAAACTGTGGCGACGATTGAAAATGTGTGTTTGAAAAGGTTACTTGGCTCTTCAGTGACGTCAACACGTACAAACACAAAGTAAGGCGTAGAATTAATGTTTTATGAACCAATATCACAAGCACAAATCTAAACTTCAGTAGAACCATAAGGTAAGTCCGGGTTCGGCTAATCGGTTACTACTAGTGATGAGCGAATGGGATCGGATAAGGTGTTATCCGATCATGCTCGGGTGCTAATCGAGTGACATCAGTGTGGTCTATATGTTGGAATCCCTGTAACTGCATGTCTAATGGCTGTTCGACAGCCGCAACACATGCAGGACTTGACCATTTGAGGTCAAAACAGCAGCGATACATGCATGTGTGGGGACTCGAACATATTTTTAGAACATTCCGAAGTCACTATGTTAGCACTGGAGCATGTTCTGATAACACTTTATCCGAGAACATTCACTCAACACTAGTTATTACATTAACAAATCTCTTGCCATGTTGGATACTCTGTTCCATAAAACCATTCTTAGGTGTCACCTCTCCTCAAATGTCATCCAACATGATCGCCAAGATGGTAAATCTTCTAAAAAACAAAACAAAAAAAAACACACACCTCTTGGAGAAGATCACTGCCTTATCCAGAACAGATTTTCAATTCTACCATTCTATTAGTCATATTGATCTTTTTTTTTCTTTTTTACAAGACTATCTTCAAGAAGATCACTTAATACAATTTTAGGTGGTTTCATCTTATGAAAGTTAGAGGAACCAGTCAAAGAACAGCTGTCCTATTTAAGAATAAGGACAATATTGATATCAGACAATGTTAACGTTGGGTATTTTGTGAGCCAGTATGCAAAAAGAATAAAATTAAAGCAAATCTACCAATAGCAGCCATAGAAAATAATTACACTGGCTGCTCTTAAAGCCTCGATACCTCAAGTGCTTTTATAGTCAATGGATCTTTATCAGGCAGAGCAAAGAGAATCCCACGTGATATATGCTTGTGTTTGATAAGATCGCTTTGTAAGATGTTATTTTACCGATGATTTATGATAGTGTCTGTAATAACTCAATATTTAATAAATCAGTGCACTCACCCCCAAGAAATGTAGAAGCATAGGCTGAAATTATAATGTCAGATAATTATCTATGTGATAAATAGGACTTCATTCAACTTCTTATATCACATACATCTTAACATGTAAAACCCCCATGTCTTGATTGGGTGATTGATTGAGGAGGTTTTTACAGAATGAGAAAAAAGGAAGGATATGCTTTTTTACCCCCTCTTGAAACCGCGCAATTTGTGCGCATAGGCTGTGTCTGGTATTTCAGGAAACGGGAATGAGCTACAATATCAGAGAAAGTCTATTGATATATGTGGAGCTGTGAACCGCATAGTTGATAACCGCTAAATTATGGTGAGTGTTTGGCACTACCGATAGCCAAATCGTACAACATATGTCCTGCATTCGTCCCTGGCTGCAAGACGGAAAATTAAAGGGAACTAGTCACCCCGAAAATCGCGGGTGAGGTAAGCCCACCGGCATCAGGGGCTTATCTACAGCATTCTGTAATGCTGTAGATAAGCCCCCAAAGTTACCTGAAAGATGAGAAAAAGACGTTAGATTATACTCACCCAGGGGCGATCCCGCTGCTGGTCCGGTCGGATGGGCGTCTCTGGTCCGCTGCGGCACCTCCCATCTTCATTCCAAGACGTCCTCTTCTGATCTTCAGCTACGGCTCCGGCGCAGGCGTACTTTGTCTGCCCTGTTGAGGGCAGAACAAAGTACTGCAGTGCGCCGGAAAGGTCAGAGAGGCCCGGCACCTGCGCACTGCAGTACTTTGTTCTGCCCTCAACAGGGCAGACAAAGTATGCATGCGCCAGAGCCGTGGCTGAAGATCAGAAGAGGACGTCTTGGAATGAAGATGGGAGGCGCCGCAGCGGACCAGAGACACCCATTCGACCGGATCAGCAGCGGGACCGCCCCTGGGTGAGTATAATCGAACGTCTTTTTCTCCTCTTTCAGGTAACATCGGGGGCTTATCTACAGCATTACAGAATGATGTAGATAAGCCCCTGATGCCGGGGGGCTTACCTCACCTGCGATTTTCGGGGTGACAGGTTCCCTTTAAATATGGCAGCACAATGCAGCACTAGGTCATCATTGTGAATCTTTAAAGGTTTTTAGTCAACCATACCACCCATTAGATAAAAGTCAGCTGTGGCAACTGATTTTGGCAGGATCAACAGAACATCTTGTCCATATGAGGGCCTCCTGATTGACTTCTAACTACCCGGTCTGGGGTCAATCCCCAGATACTTTTGTTTGGTGGCAAGATTACCAAAAGATCCTTGTAGCACCTTCCTCATAGGAACACAGGAGAGCTTGGCCAATCATTCTGATGTATGGGGGAGTCGGGAGAGATCGCCATCAGCTGAGTGATCATTTAGACAATTGCCAACACCTCTCAACAGCACTATCGTGACCAGTGAAGTACTATATTTCAGGGAAAGTGACAAACATGGTCACATCACATACAGGCCATCACTCAAGTTCTACCACCTAGATTTGTTCTTCAAGACTTTATGAAAGCTGAGTAGAAATGCCCATATAAACTGATCATGGCTCTATTGTTATGATATTAGACCTGAAGCAATTCTAAGACCAACTCTTCTAAATGTCTTGACAAGCCACTGCATCACAGTTCTAGTTCTAGTGTTAAAAATCTCTTTTAATTTTTACACCATGATATTAATTTTGCCCAACATATTATTACATTAAAAACTGTGTGTAACCACCAGTGAAGAAAACTTTGTCTGCCCCCTGGCCGAGAGAATTTGCAAGCTGTGCTTCCATAGACAATGCGTGACCTCCTGAAATGACTCAAGTCGTCATCCTCATTACTGTAGCACGTTACGGGGACCTGTGGTCCTCACTTACCAAATGTTTAGTTAATGAAGATTGGCAGGGGCAGTCTAACACATGCACGGTCACTGGTGAATATGACAACCAGCTCAAGGTGAAAACATTTAATTTGTTCATCTTGAGTCAACTCTTCTCATTAGCGTAGAAGAGAGCCCGTATTCTCTAGTGCTGAAGAGGTCAAACGCTTATGTCTAATGGTGACATTACTTGCTGGATTTACTGCAGATCTCTAGAATAGGGAACCACAGAAGCAAAAGTACAAAAGCATGAAAGGAAAAACTTGCACTACATAAATATTTAATTGGCGTTATCATTATGAAGTAGGGGTTCTGAGAAATCTGCCAGCTAAAAAAAACAGAAGGTCCAGTAAAGGTGAAACACCCACCCAACCTCGCCCTTTTTCGCCTTAATTTATGGTTGGAATAAGTTCGCCTCTTTTCCACTCGATTTAGAGTTTCTAACACCAACATGCTTGAGCACTGCATACTAAGTGACATCACTAGACTTATGGTGGGTAAAAGCTGGTAAGGGTAGACAACTTAGTATAGTAACATCATTAAGTCCTCTGTGTTGCATCAGAAAAATCAGTAAGGTAGAATGTGCAGAAGGTTCTAATACTGGAACTACCAGGATTGCTGAGGTAAGAAGAGACTGCTCACACTGATGAATATCTGAGTGAATACCGGAGATACAATGGTTGCTGAGAAAAGATTGCTCACACTGCTGCCCAACCAGTCTATTGGATCTAATACTGGAGATACCAGGGGTGGTGAGGAATGAAGAGGCTGCTCACACTGCTGTCCACCCTGTCTGTTGGATCTAATACTAGAGATATGAGGGGTGGTGAGGAATGAAGAGGCTGCTCACACTGCTGTCCACCCTGTCTGTTGGATCTAATACTAGAGATACGAGGGGTGGTGAGGAATGAAGAGGCTGCTCACACTGCTGTCCACCCTGTCTGTTGGATCTAATACTAGAGATATGAGGGGTGGTGAGGAATGAAGAGGCTGCTCACACTGCTGTCCACCCTGTCTGTTGGATCTAATACTAGAGATACGAGGGGTGGTGAGGAATGAAGAGGCTGCTCACACTGCTGTTCACCCTGTCTGTTGGATCTAATACTAGAGATACGAGGGGTGGTGAGGAACGAAGAGGCTGCTCACACTGCTGTCCACCCTGTCTGTTGGATCTAATACTAGAGATATGAGGGGTGGTGAGGAACGAAGAGGCTGCTCACACTGCTGTTCACCCTGTCTATGATCTAATAATGTCTGTAAAGTGTTGCGGAATTAATGGCACTACTGAAGAGAGTAAAAATTAATATTGGAGATATCAAGGTGCTGAGGGAAAGAGAAGCTGCTCACATCGTACTATTATCTAAGCAAATATTGGAACTGTCCACTGATTCTGTCTGACAGGTAAGAAGCTGCTCACACTGCTATCCACTCTGTTTAATCTAATACTGGAAATACCACTGTGTGGAAATACCACACTGTTTACCCTGTCTAATCTAATACTTGAGATACCAGTGCTGACATAAGAAGAATCTGCTCACACTGCTGTCCACCCTGTATATCTTATCTAGATACCAGGAGTGCTGATTTAAGATGAGACTGCTCACATTTCTGTCCACTGTTTTCTGCTCACCACATCTTTCTGAATGCTGAACAGCTGTTGTGACCGGAAGAAAGTTTGACAGTACATAGTTTAAGCTATCCACAGGTCACAGCAGCATGGCTTACTATAGTCACATGCTAACCTGTCCTATCACCAATTTACACAGATTTCCAATCAGTGTATTCAAGACGGCGACCATTTTAATGTACTACAACAAGTACCTCTTTAGAGCCAATAAATGTGATTTGCTCACTCTTGGCCATCTCTCCCTCACCTTTTTCTGTTCCCGGAGAACCCCCTTTAAAGAACAACTTGGCTTCTCCATGGCAATCTGGTGAACAAGCTGGTTACCAATTAATTAAACCCAAACATATCTTTTAGCCACCAGGAGTTTCTATGTTAATCTTTGAAAATCCTCTTTGCTCATAAGAACATTGTGCCGAGACAAAAAAATAAAAATGCACAACTGTTGTTCCTGCTGGATAACTAGCACAATTCGAAATACTAGCCGAAATATCGCAATGGCTTCACAATGAAGTCATTCATATAAAGAAATTATAGCAAAATAGCTATGCAGCATATAAATGTAAAAACCAATTTTATGTCACTAGAAGAAAACTTGTGTCTAACACCGTGGGCACATTTTATGATACTTCAGGAAGTTTTCAAACCTGCAGCACTTTACAAATTGGAAAACGGCCAAAGAACAATTTAGCTTTGCTTGAAACACAAATACTTCAGTCCCGAGAAGAATACCATGAATTTTACTTCTGATGAAGGAACATATATATATAAGAATTGGGAACACTTAACTGTTGAACAGGTTATTTTTTTCATAAGGGCAAATTAATATTTTAAAGAAAATGAAGAGGAAAGAAAAAGGAAGAACCTAAGAGTGCAGCCAAAAATAACCAAATGGGCTAACCGGAATTGAAACAAGAAGGCTAAGTGCACACGTTGCAGAATTGCCGCGGAGATTTCCGCGGCAATTCCACAACTCCTGCCACGGGTATATCACATGCGGAATTGGCATGCGTATTCCCGCTAAACACTAGCGTATTACAAGCGTAATTAGCTTGCAGAATGCTAGCGTTTTCCAAGCGATCTGTAGCATCGCTTAGAAAACTGATTGAAAGGTTGGTCACACTTGTCAAACATAGTGTTTGACAAGTGTGACCAACTTTTTACTATTGATGTCTATGCAGCATCAATGGTAAGAAAATCTGTTAAAAAAAAAAAAAAAAAATGGTTCTTCTCACCTTTCGACGGCCCCCTGATCTCCTCAGTGGTGCATGCGGCGGCTTCCATTCCCAGGGATGCTGTGTGCGAAGGACCTGGGATGATGTCACGGTCACAGGTCCTTCACACACACAGCATCCCTGGGAATGGAAGCCGCCACGTGCACAGCTGACAGGCGGGAGGACTCCAGGGGCCATCAGAAGGTGAGAATATCACTTTTATTTTATTTTTTTATTTTTTATATGGTGCCCAGTCTGTGTTGGAGAGTCTCCTCTCCTCCACCGTAGGTCCCATCCGCACATGATCTGCTTACTTCCCGCATGGTGGACATAGCCACAAGCGGGAAGTAAGTGGATCAATGCATTCCTATGTGTGCAGAATCCTCACAATTCTACAAATTAATGAACATGCTGCGCTTTTTTCCGGAATGCGTTTCCGCACAGGAAAAAAAACGCAGCATGTGCAAACAAAATGCAGATTGCATTCTTTTAATAGGATGCTTAATGTGAGCAGTTTTTTCCGCGGTTTTATTGCGTTTTTATAGCGAAAAAAAACAGAACGTGTGCACACAGCCAAAATCTGGAAAAAAATGAAAAATAAGTATGGTATATGCAAATCTTGAATATATATTCTAGCTCTAATCACTAAAACCATTCCGATAAATTGCGAGTCGGCCACACGTGACACCACTACATTCAAGTCTATGTGATCTAAAGGAGTTGTTGTTAAAAGTTTGGAAGTTCTCCTCTATCCATAGGGCATATATTTTCCAACTGCTGGGTGTCCGACCACTGTAAATCCCCACTAATCCCATGAACCATGGTTTTGAAGAGCTCCATGTGAATGGAGAGGACGTGGATCATGTGTATCATTCATCACTCCCATTACAAATGGAGTCTCAGTGATCGACCTCTGATCCAGTCACATAGGCCTCTTCAGATTCCAAGCTGTGGAAACCCCAATGATTGGGAAGTTATCCACAATCTTATGGCTAAGGTATAACTTCCAAACTTGGTACAGACCCTTTAAATCAGATAGGGGATAACTTCCAAATCACTGGGTGTCTCAAAGCTGGGACCCTGAAGAGGCCTATGTGAATGGACCAGAGGTATCATATACCCTGCCACTCCATTCATTCGTAATGTCAGTGCCAATGCTGCACATGATCCACCACCGCTCCATTCACCTGGAGCTCTTCAGAACCACGGTTCTTGGAATCAGTCAGGTTCCCAGAGTCAGACACCCAGCAATTGGGAAATGGAGGATAACTTCCAAATTTGGTACAACCACATTAGGAAACATCTGATGGAGCAGCACATGACACTCCATGTCTCTTTTGCCGACAATGCAACATTCAGCTGCTGTGTGGTGGCAACTAGGAGACCCCTGATCTTTAAGTGGGTAAGGATCTCCCAGAGGTGGAAACCAAACTCAAGACATTTATGACATATGTGTCATAACACTTAAGGACATTTTTTGGAAATCTTTGACTACTAAAAAACAGAAGAATAAATAATTGAAAAATTTACCAAATAGTCAAAATAATGTTTAGGTTTTCTAAACCCAGATGGCTTGGATAGAATTTTTGATGCTGCACCCAACTAAAAAATCCACTGTGTACCCTCAACCAATTTCAGTTTGTTAAATACAGAACCACAAAGCGTTTGGCGTCAAAACATGAATGAATGACAAGTTTTCTGTAAAAACTTTTTAGAGATTAGTTGTCTTGTCCCAATAAACTGAGGCTGGAAGTAAATAAAATTTGCACTTCATATTTTACCTATAGGCTCAATTATAAACTTCTATCAACTTGTAGTAGAGCTGAATACTACAGTTTAGGTATTGCAGGCACGGTAGACAGCTTTAGGATGAATTTTTTTTTTTTTAAAGCCTTGCAAACAAAACTTAGGCTAAGTTCACACTAGGCATTTTTGCAGCTTTTGTGTGTTTTTATGCAAATTTTCAGCTGCGCTTTACAGTACTATCAAACTCTATGAGATTTCAGAAATCTCAAGCACACAGCTTGGTTTTTTTGTTATCCGGATTTTGTGCTTTGCATGTTTTTTTGCAAAATGGAGCATGTCACTTTTCAGCATTCTTTCAGATTTTCCACACACAAATGAAATTAATGGGTGGTGAAAAAAATGCAGGTATCAGGTTTTGCTGCATTTTTGCCACAACCTGATTTTATAGAATGGGACTTTTTTTTTTTTAAAACACAAAACTTTATCAGCATGCAGAAGATAAAAATGTACCATGCCAAATCAGCATCAAAAATCATGCAAAAACTGCAAGGAAAACTTGTTTTTTCTGCAGCTTCTTTCCTGCCAAGAGATCAGGCTTTGCTGCAGAAAAAAAAAAGCTGAAAAGAAGCCTAGTGTGAACTTCCCCTTATACAAACTGAAAATAATTAAGATGGCCAACTGCTAGTAATAAACACTTGTACAGAAATGTAACTTGCAGCTAGTGTATCGCCTCAAAGTTGTATGGTAACTGGACACCGCCTAGATCCACATCTCTCACCTGGCAAATAAAATAACCTGGTTTGCATGGATGTGGAGCAAAAAACTTGAGATGGCTGCCCTGCAGATGGGTATTTTTCTTTTGGAGAAGACTGGATTCAGACATCGACTACTAGGGTAGCTACCATCTAATGTTGGCTGTCCTGCAGATGGGTTTCTTTCGAAGAAGACTGGATTCTGACAGACTCCTAGGGTAGCTACCATCTAACGTTGGCTATGTCAGAATCCAGTCTTCTTCGAAAGAAAGAAAACCATCTGCAGGACAGCCAACGTTAGATGGTAGCTACGCTAGAAGTCTGTCCTGCAGATGGGTTTCTTTAGGAGAAGACTGGATTCAGACACGACTCCTAGGGTAGCTACCATCTAATGTTGGCTGTCCTGCAGGTAGGTTTCTTTCTTTTGGAAAAGACTGGATTCAGACACGACTCCTAGGGTAGCTACCATCTAACGTTGGCACTAGAAAGATGGCTTTGCTTTACCTGGAAGTGAGCAAATTTGCTTACACTTACACCCACACACAAAACTTCTACACCAACCAGTTATTCCACAAAGAAAAGCGGTACAGCCCCGAAACCCAAGTTAAAGATGTCTCACTCTGCTCTGCAATAAGAGGGCAAGAACCCCCAAAACAGATGTCTATAGATAGGAGTCTATTTTGCATGAGATTTTGGTTTGGCGTATATCCTTATAGGTATGATGTAAAGCCTATTCAAAAGATGTAATATTGTCTTATTGGTTAGCTACCTCTAAGGACAAGTGAAGAAGTTCTCAGGATTCTCGTTCGGCAGCCAGGTGAGTAATCTGTGGCAATTAGATGGTAGCCCTCAGACTTGCCTCCTACCTACCAGCATCTTCCATTCCAGTGCAACGCCATATGCGGGTCATCCCACAACAAGGACGTCGTACCAGGTTGGCTAACCAAAATGGAGCCACAAACGATGATAGGTAGAAGGTACGTCACAAGGCTCTCATCCAACTAAGGAGGACAAACCTGGCTGCTGGACAATGGTCATGCAAAGAGATTTGCTCATCTTCACCAATCTTCAAAAAGTATCACTAAAAAGAAATGTATTTCTTTTGGAGAAGAGTCCATTAGTAAACCTTTTAGCTCCAGATCACAAGTGGAAACGCCATAACATTGCTCTCCTCCTACCAGACTCCACTTATGATACTAGGTCTTCCGATGTGATGGAGGGGCCTTTTGCCCTCTTATGGCACTGGGGTCCAGGTGTGAGTACAGTGGCTATTCAGCTCTTGAGGATTCTATGTCTTTGACTAGGAATAAAAGGCAAAGTTCCAACCACAATGGAGACTTTTATACCTTTAAAGTCAACTATTAAATCTCTACTAATTAAACCACACTTAAGAACACAAAGAAAATACAGAAACAGCCTAATTTATTTACTTTTTTTGGATAAAAGTAACAATTTTCCAACATAGCCATCGGCCAGATAGACAACGGATAAAACACGTCCTGCTGTCCTATTAGAGCTGCAACCTGTATACCATGGTCTGCTTCTTTTTTGGATCACTTCCCAGGGGAACGAAATGTGCCAACTATCTTTGATAGTATCTCTTACCAAGACAAGCACACTATGTATACAAAGGATAAAAATAATCCTAGAGGATATTAGTGTGAAAGGTACTTCAGGTTCTACAATCGTCTTAAAACAATTGATTAAGAAATATCGAGCTCATTAGCCGTTATGAGGCCGATTGAACAGGAAAAGTTCACAGAGGACATTGATGGAAATGAGTCCTGGCTCCAGTTACTGCGTGTAATAGAAGGAAAGGAAACTATTAGCAGTATGCTCTACTTCCTGAAAAGAAAACACATTTACAAAGTATAAAAAAAAAAAGGTGGACATACCGTAATTTTATTTAACGATCCTGATTAAATTAAAATTTTTATTAAGGCAGAGAAAGTTCTGCAAATATTTTACAAACAAATTAAACATAAAAATGTAGTTAAAAAAAAAATGAAATTTTCTCAATGTGGAAAAGAATAATTTTCCACCAAATCAATCCTGAAGAAGACTCTCAGGCGGCTTTACAGGCATTCATAATGCCTGTGATGGGCCATGATAAATGGTCATCCAATGGAATGAGGTTTTTAGGTAAATATTCCCATTAAAAAAGCATGCAAAAAAGCTTTCCGTCTTAAGGAAGAAAACTTTTTACATAGGTCACCTTTAGATGCTATTCAAGATCCAACCATTTAAAGAGTCTGGAAACCTTATCAAAGACAACTATTTATTTAGGTTAATTTCTCCTCACCAGTACAGGATTGGGATCAGATTGGCTTTGTGATATGCATTTCATAATTTGGTTCATGTATCAAGTCTTTTTAATTATTTCGGAAATTGACCTTTAAAAACGGAGCAGTCACCAAGTCAAAAGTGGTCAGTTTTAAAATTGTATTCCTGTTGCTCCTCTGATTATTCAGTGTTTGGTTTCTTTAAAAGTCCAGTTTCTAGTGATACAGTATTTTTAAAATTTAGTGCTACATTTTACAGTCTTTATTAAGGGGGCATGGCCAATAGGATCCTCTGGGGCAGGGGTCCCCAACTCCAGGCCTCGAGGGCCGCCAACAGTGCAGGTTTTCTGGATTTCTTTAGTATTGCATCAGTGGTAATGTGATCATCTGCACAGGTGATGATTCCAACCCCTGTGCAATACTAAGGAAATCCTGAAAACCTGCACTGTTGGCGGCCCTCGAGGCCTGGAGTTGGGGACCACTGCTCTGGAGTGTGTCTTTAGACTGCTCTTCATTATTACCCTGTAAGCAACACCCTCTTCGATAAAGTTCCACATCAAGTTATAAGGCTCATATCTCTGGAACCGTATGGCGGATTTTAAAAATACAAAAAACAGATTACACAGGGGAGTGTAAGGAATTAAATAAGAGCAAAAACTGGTCAGATTTTACTTGGTGACAAGTTCTATGAGTGTTACTCAAAGAAAAGAAAATAGTCTTCCTTTTGCCTCGCTCATGCCGTGTACCAAGAAAGACAAAATTAGTGCAATCAGCATTGGTCTGCTTACAAATTCTTATATGGAGAATATGATATGAGGAACTTGGATCCATGGGACCACTAATTGGTCCTGTATGACAGACTAGAGATGCTTCAGTCAACTAAATAAATGGCTGCAGATATCTGCATTGTTGGTCAAGGAAGCCATAATTCAGTGATGGATCCACCAGTGGTGCCCAAAGAACCCTATTATCCTATAATTGCCAACCACATCCTAGTAATTATGAAAAGATCTCTTAATGTAAATGTGACCAGAGCTTCAGTGGAGGCTCTCTCTGTAGACAAGATTCATAAACAGATTGAGCACTTCAGGGGAAGTTTATCTGTTGTAGCTTGGGACTAGAGGTGACATTTCGGAGGCCTAATATGTGGTACCCAAAATGACAGGTAGAAGATTGCTAGCACAAAGGGAAAACTGCCCTGGTCTGGCTGCCAATGAGGACCAAACAAGATGCTGGATTAGAGTAGAGTAGTTAGTCTATATATTTTTGCTCATTTCTATTTGGTAACGTTGTGAACTTCATAAAGAGCTGGCCAAGGTTCCTGGTATGAGTAGAGAACGTTAAAAAAAAATTGTAAACTAATGGAGAGAAAAAAAAAAAGATCAAAAGGAGACTGACATAGGAGTAGATCAATTCCTTTATGACCTATGCCTACATACAAAAGGAAGAACATCCCATAAACAATGAAATAATATACATGTGTCTCCATAGTAAATCACTTATGGAGAGCAGAATCCTATAAATCCAACTGAGAAGGCACTTTGTAGTCCAAACCTCCACAGAGTCCATAAACTGACAAGACCCCCAACATACCGCTTGAACAATTACCTCAAACTTCTTACATAAATGTAATTCTGCTTAGTACGGCGGCACAGTACAGTCAAAGTCTAAAAAAAAAAATGAGGAGTAATCAATTGCCATCGCAGTGTGAGAAATCTTTCATCCACCTCCAAGAAGACAATTACCGTGAGTGACGTCTGGTAACCACCACCTGTCACACAGCACAGTGCGACGTTCTTGTGTTCTGCAAGTTAAAGGATTGCAAATAATAACCAAGGAAGCCATCAAAACTATCATCTTAAGGGAATCAAGTGGCGTGAAAAAAAATAAAATAAATAAGAGCACAAAGAGCGAAAAATGAGATTTTATTTTGCGGTGGCAAGTTTAAAGATCAAATAATGAGATAGAAAGATCCATATTTCTGTTACATCCCACCCACAATGCATCAACCACAAACAAGCAGTTAATACAGAACATTACCCAGGGATTAAACAGGGTGCCAGCTTTTGTGATGGTCTCTGGAGTTTTATCAAAACCACTGGGCTTAAAGTAAAGTACAGTTATTTCACTTCTAGTGTTAGATCACCATTTTTAGCATTCAATAGATTGACGCGTCCAAGAGTATCTGAGAGCAGAGGAAGCACAGAAATTGCCTCAAATGGAAAATTTTCATGGATTTACATGAAGAACATCACATACAAACATCGGAAATGGAGAATAACTTGAAAGGTTTTATCCAATGGTGAGGCTACAGGTGTGTTCACGCTAAACATATTGGAAAAGGATAAGGAAGGGTGCAAGATGGCGCCATTAGACGGAAGTTGATAGAAGGCAAAACCTGGAACTCTAAGGTCACAACCAAAATATGGGGTAAGGCAAAGGTCTACAGTATCACCAGAGTTGGAATATATCCTGTACGAGGTGCACAACAGACAAAAAGGAGAGGAAACCAAAAATTCTGGTCGATACCCATTGAGCATCTTTACCATAAGACATTTTAGTGTTCCTGTCCACCTACAATAACTTTGCCAAATGTTTGTTCCACCAACAACAATGTCTGCAGACCTCCCAATACATAAACATGTTGGTCAAGCATTTAATTTGAAAAGGGAGAAGTAAACCGTTGCCAGACAACTCTAGAGGTGGCTCATCTCCCCTGGGAACTAGAGACGTTCAAGCGTTAAATTCAAAAAGCAGAGGGAAGACCTCATTTTAGATTGTTGGCCAGTTTCACGCAACTTTGCCCCCATCTCCAATAGTGCTCAAATTTTTGGCAACTGCAAAACAGTAGCATTTCTAACTCAACTGTGAATTAGGAATTGTGAACTCCTGAAAACCTAACACAATATTTCCTAGGATGTATTTTTCCTATATGTGATGGCTATAACCCATAGCTATTGGATCAGTTAAGGTTTAACAAGTAGAATGACTTGACCACAGATATTGGTAAAGAGCAGGGCTGTGGGCAGAATGGTGCAAAGAAGAATGTGAACAGACTAGATGAGCCCTACCATTGGGATAGTCAAGAGAACACTGTTCTTTAAAAGACAAACACAAATGGAGTTAAATGAATAGACCTTTTTTTTAGTCAACCACACTGGGTGCATCTTAAGAAAAAATTTCTAGCCAGCCATATCTTGAAGGGCAAAATCCCTGCTTTGTTGGAAAGTCCCAATTATGGCTTCTAGAGGGATCCACAAGCATGGTTTCCCATTTATGTCCATTTACCCCAATAGGACTACAGTGATGGATTTTTTTATGCGATAACACTAACTGGTTGGTCATCTCTTAAGGAGCGCACCTCGAACTACCCTTCAAACTTTCTCTTTGCAGTTATGGCTGGTGACACCACCACTGGCCATGGACTGCATGATTTCCAATGCAGATTGCAGCTACAGAGGCAAAGCGGCTTTTGCTAAGGGGCCACTTAAGGTGGTTGTGTCCTGCAATATGGCCATCTTGAAAGAAGGGATTGCAATCTGTATTTCTAAAGAGATTGTAATGTGTGCTCCTTTCCTTGGAAACCAACCATCTCAGATAGACTTGCAAAATTTGCCAGCAACTTAAGACAACGAGCATTAAACAACATTAAAACCCTCATCCACTCTGAAGAATGGAGAGGATTTTGCTGATTTTCACAAGCATTTTGCAATTTTAGCTGATAAGGAAACCCCATTAACACGTAGGGATATCATCAGTTTACCATTAGAGGCTGATGAGCAACTTTCAGAAGATCAGCAAAAGTGGACTTCAATTTTCCAGATTGACATCATATACCAAGAAAATCAGGCAGACAAGAATCACTTTAAGAAATAAGAATGTATCTGTCCAAACTGATATTAAAGGAGGAATTTCCTCCGGGAAAATAGTGGAGCTATTACTCATGTATCCTCCTTTCCTTACAGATTTTTCACAATGCAGCAGATCCCCCGCTGTACATTTGTGACCCGAACATGCATCATTTTGGCATCAGTATATTTTCCCTTACAACAGATAAAAAATGTATAGGAATGATTGAATCAAAATTGCCCCATCAGTATGCAGAGTCCATAGCACAGTCATAAATTTGCATTTTCAAGTCCATGATTGACAAACACGGCTCAAACCTCCACAAGAGCTGAATTCTCACATGCCTATCATTAACCACCAGACCTCAAAGTAACAAAGCCACATTTCCAGATAATAAAATGGCTTGATTATTAAATAAACATGGAATTTCAGGACTCGTTTCCTCCTTGCAATATTTAGTAGCCTCAGCTGAAGACTGCTGAAATCTCGACCAGAATAGATTTATTGTAGGAGACAGCCATAAACGGAGATGAATTCAAAAAGATGCAATATTGTACAAGGCGTCTACTTGTCATTGGAGAGGCCAGTGGCCATATCGATGGATGACTGCAAAATGTAAGAGAATTGACTTGCAAATTGGAGAGATAGGAGGCACACGAGACTCCGATGTAATGCAAATTCACGGTAAAGGACTGGGAGGGAAACGGTCATTGTGAATATGGGATCGGAGCATCCATTCTTTACGCAGCTTGTTAGTTTTATCCTTCAAATAATAATGTATTCCCCCAAGAAGTATGTGCAGTTATTAGAGAGTCAAACCGATAATACATATCATACACTTTCAGAAGGAGCATCATTTGCAATTCTCCAGGTTGTTGAGCTCAAGTATCCTTTCATTCCCTGCCCGTGCAATGTATTGTATAGGAATCAGCGATGAACGAATGTGCTCAGATAAGGTGTTATCGGAGCATGATCGGGTGCTAACCGAGTGTCTTTGGCGTGCTCAAATATGTTTGAGTCCTCGCGGCTGCATGTCTCATTGCTGTTAGGTAAGGCTAAGGTCACATTGCGTTAGCCTGCGCTACATCACGCTAGCGCAGATGGAGCTTCTGCTAGCTCCATCTGCGCTAGCAGTGACGGACCCGGAAACGTTGTAGCCCGCGTCTCGGGTCCTTCACTCAATGACGGCGCATCACTAGCGCACGCCGATTCTGGGCGTGCGCTAGGCGATGCGTCCAACATTGCATTCAATGGCGGCGTTAACTGAGTACGTTACACCACGTTATGCCACGGTGTAACGTACTCCGTTTAACGTTGCCCCTGAAAGCAATGTGAACCTAGCCTAATCCATGCAAGTGTTGGGGCTGTCGAAGAGCCGTGAGACATGCAGGTGCGGGGACTCGAACATATTATTCGAAAACTCGGTTAGAACCCAAGCATGCTCAAATAACACCATATCTGAGCATGATCGTTCATCACTGATCGGAATCTTATCCGAAATAAGTCTCTGAACGCAGCCCAGCCTTGGTTTATTGGAGAAGAACTAGACCAAAAAGGGTCTACAGCTAGGATCTGGTGACCATTAGCTGAACTGTGAATGCAGCTTGGACATGTTAAGGTATAAGGTTAAACTCGATGGACTTTGCTCTACTTACAACCTCAAAAATTATCATTCAGGATCAGTACAAAGTGGGTTAAGCAAAATGCATAACTATAATAGGTGCATGGGTTGCATTCACCCCTGAGCCCTGTCATGCCACTGGGTGAAGCCTAGTATTTATAAAGTTTCTGATCTATGGACATAAAATATACATTCTACATGTTAAAGGGCTTTTCTACCAAAAGATAAAGAAGTCTCATCACTGCAATCTTCTGACCAACTTTAGTCCATTTTGGCAAAACCTTAAAGGGCAACCTATAAAAATCAACGAATATTTAGTTAATGTTTCCTTTAATGGGTTAGTCCCTTCTTTATAACTGGGCATTATCAGATAGTTCTTG
The DNA here is from genome assembly GCF_032444005.1 of Ranitomeya imitator. Classification (NCBI taxonomy): domain Eukaryota; kingdom Metazoa; phylum Chordata; class Amphibia; order Anura; family Dendrobatidae; genus Ranitomeya; species Ranitomeya imitator. Next base: position 26,858,695 of record NC_091289.1, read on the forward strand.
TAAATATAAGAAATGTTGAAATTTACTGCTTATTAAAAATGTCAGCCGCCTTTGGAAACAGACCACCAATACAGCAAAACATGCGCAGTTGCTTGCCAGCTCTTTTATTTTGAGATTGCAAGCAATGTTTTAAATCTGGCCAGGATCGCTGGAACTCGCCGTTAACCTCTAAGGCCACGTTCACAAGTTCAGCATTTTACATCCGTATTTGTAAAACAAAAAAAATCAGGAGTGGAACAAATCAGAGGAAAATAGAATAGAAACGCTTTTGATTTTTGTTTTCAAACATGTGAAATGCTGAATGTATGAACGGAGCCTAAATCTTAGCCGGCTTTAGTGCAGTGCTTACAAGCTAGACCGCAGCAGTGGTCGGTCTCCCAAGATAATAAAAATGTTCATATCTCAAGAACAGCTGCAAATTAAAATATGTAGTAAATTGCAAAAAAGTGCTTGTTTTTACGAGAACTATCCATCAATAACGATGGGAATAAGCCTTTAGTTGCAAGTAGATCCATGGAGGTCTGGGTACTGGTGGCTCAAAATCACCCCAAGAGGTGCCAGGTCAAGGAGACAGGAGCGCACATACGATCAGAGTTACGATGCGGTAGAAGAAAGCATAGGCTTTGTACTGCATCCGTATCCTGCTCAACTTTCAATTGAGAGAAACATGAAAAAAAAAGTTAAGAGAAAATAATTAGCTACGCTTTGATTTAAGATAAAATTGAACATGGCAGGCCCAAAAATGGGCCAAAAATGGGCTTGAATGACTGAAGTGAAGTGGAGATACACATGTTCAACCTTTGACCCAATTAATGTCTGGAGACATCAAAGTACAGCCCTCCATTATCTCCAGCAGTCTTATAAAGGATTACTTGATGGGGGAAGGAACGTAATTCTAGGAATAACCCTTTACGGTGTTAATTTTACAGTAGACCAGACGGGCAAAAGTCGGCAAAACTTTACACTCGCGGCACACCTTTCCGGACAGGTTTGATAATTTTCGTCTCCGTACATCACCACTTGGTAGGTTTTACTTTGCACCAATATATTGGGCAATTAATGCCATTTCATTAATAAATGTGGAGCATATTGCTTTCTAAATGTCCCCCAATAATTTCTGGACTCGAAAAATAAATTTTCCTGTACATGACACCAATGTATAGTAGATATCGTTCCCGTAAGATCATAAACACCCGTGTTATTCATATCTTGTTCCCCGATCGCCTCTGGTCATGTCGTCTTTTTTTTTTGTTGCTTTTTATTATGCCTCCTGCAGATAATTTGTTATAGATCTTTATCCCTGTACGTGCACCGTTGGTTTTACCTCCAAGACAGCTAAGAACAGAGAAGTCTATTGTTAGCTCACTTCTCTGGTTCTAGGAGCCCGGGCTCTTTCCCTAGATCTTACAGAGGAGTGTGATTCACGGCCGAGACTATTCCGCTCCATGAGACATTAGTATGCTCCGCTAGTGTTACATTACTGGCAATAGCCCATTAGCGGCAGAAGCTTCGTTAAAGGATGTTACACGTTTTGGGAGCTTGCATTTCAACAGTGTTATTTTACACCAGTAATATCATTCTCATCAGATCACTGCGTATTTATCCAAACCTTTTCATAACTGTAACATGTCAAATTTTTCAGGATTTTTCACCCATTGAAATGAAGTAAAAAAAAAATGCATCAAAGATGCAAAAACACGTTTTGGAGCAGAAACAGCTGCTGCAAATACTAAATGTCTGCTTACAATTTGCAGACACTTTTGGTATGTTCTACCATCTTTTTTTAGATTCTCCTACAATCATTTTAAAAAACATGACTACGGAACGCGCACCTTAGCATAGCACCGATAGGTAGCCGAGCGGTCATATGACCGGAACGGCTTACTATTAATACTGGACCGGGATCTAGGTTAAGCCACGCTCCTGAGGAAGCGAGACTATTTGTACGCGAAACGTGCGTCGGGGTTTATGACCGAGGTCCAGACGGGAATTGACTACATAAATGGGTAATTATTGCCTAGGTTTACTTATATTAATGTAGGAATGACAGGCACGCTAAACAAATTAGCTGTGGATGTGGTGATGGTGCTGTGACTTAAATACAATGCTTGAGTTATTGCCTGTTATATATAAATGGTCACATGTATCTATCACCAGGCTAACATTAGCAGTTCCGCCATCTGTGTTTGCCTTCCTTTTCGGTCATTTATTACACCTATGGATTATTTCACTCATTTGCATGTCTGAAACCCATGTAATTAGTATTTGTGACATTTATTTCTAAATAAAGCTTTATTTTTTTTTTTTGACTCCATTTCCTCCTTTTTATGCACTGATCTATGAGTCACCATTCACATGGGTATATGTTATTAATCTACTGGAATCTTTTTAGATCATTTTTTTTTTAAAAAGCGCTGCATTTTTTTCTGCAGACGTCTTTACCAAAACACATCACAGCAATCTTATTATTGGGTTTTTGCTGTGTTTTATGCATTTTCCCATTTTTTTTTTTATACATTTTTGGTGCAGATTTAAGCAACTTTTTTTTAACGCTTTTTCATTGGTGCAAAAAACAATGGGATTGGGATTATGAACTTAAAACTTAACTGCAGAAGTGGGATGTGTTGCTATTATACTTCCCCTCTGATTGTTCCACTCCTGATTTTGATAAATCCCTGCTCAGTCTATGCTTAGGTGTCCAGTGGTTGGTCCTACTCCATGATTGACAGCCCTACCAGTAAAATAGCATTTAAAGGGGTTGTCCAGCCTCAGAGTGACTACAGACTTGCGAATCCTCAAATCGTGTGTGCTGCTGTCAGGGTTTTCCCCGATGCGGGTGGTCCAGTGACTGAAAGTATGTGATTTGCATGCTTCAGGCCACACGCTGACTAGACTTGTCCAGCCTCACTCAATTCACTATCTCTGAGCAAGGCCGCGCATGTCTAGTCAGCATGCAACTCCGGAGAATCCTCACAGCATGCACAATGGGAGGATTCACAAGTCTGCAGTCACAGAGTCAAAACAAAAAACTGTTGCCCAAGGCCGTTCAACTTATACTGAATGTGATATGTCAATCTGTCCTCAGGTAGGAGTGCACCATGACAAGTTCTTTTCTATCCAACACCTCAAGGATAATGTGCAGTCAGACTTTTAGCTCCAAAAACTCAGGCTATGTGCGCACGTTGAGTATTTGCTTGCAGAAATTTCCGCAAGGTTTCTACATCTCTTGGCAGCAAAAACACGCATTTTCCCTCAATTTTTGGAGAGTTTTTGCATGCTTTTTTGTACAGAAATGAAGGCTTTTTTTGAGCTAAAGTTGTAATTTCTTGGTTCAACACCACCTTTTTCATTCTGACGCAGTAGCATCAGAGTAATGGGATTATGGCTTGGTGTCAGCAGCTGTCATTGACCACAGGCACATTTATTGAATAAAAATTACCGAACGCCTAATCCACCGATGCCAATGTCTCCTGCAACAACAATAAAATTAAAAAAAAAAATATTCCTCACCTGTCCACATAAAAGATAATCCATAATGTTCCACGAGGAACCTGATGAACGAGAGCAGTCATTGAGTATATGGTGGTTTATTATTTTTTATTTTTTTCTTGGAGACATGGGCATCAGGGATTTGGTGTTAGGCGAGTATAATGTATTTTTTTTTTTTTTATTTGAATTTGTATGTATTTTACATGTTTTTTTATTTTAATTTTTTTTCTATGTAGGAGTACAGGTGCTGGCTGACGAGAGACTACTCCCATCAGCGGCTCCTGCCATTACAGTTTTCAGTGACAGCAGATGTAGGATGATGGGAGGAGTAGTATCCTGCTGACCTGCGGTAAGCTTTTTATTGCGAGGCACCGCTACAGGTCACAGTATCTCTTCGCATGAGCTCGCAGCTCTCTGACAGACGGTCTTACTGATGGTAACGTTACCACAGATAAGAACCCCCACGCCGGTGTTTCCCACAGATCACAGCATGGGAAACACTATAGGAAGCTGGTAAAAATGCAAACAAAAAACATTTTTATACCTGCGTTTTTGCTGCGAATTTGACTGACTCAATTGAAGCCAATGTGTGGAAACTGCTAAAAATCTGCACAAAGAATTGACATGCTGCAGAAAAAAAGAAAATGCACTACAAAGACTCAAAGGAAATTTACTGATCATGTGCACAGCACTATTGAAATAGCTTGCATAAGGATTCCATAGAGTTTTTGGCCCATTTCCGCAAGGAGAAAATGGATCAAAAATGGACCATGTGCACATAGCCAGGAGGATTTAGAGAGATTCTGCTCCAAAAACTGCTCAAAACACTTACGGTGAACATACTCTAAGGTTTGGTTACTCTTCTTTAGATTAATCAGGCATGATCCACTGACACCAACCAACCAAATTAGCCCAGATTACCTACTGAGTTGGGAATTGATTTTTCCGATCTTTAGACTCTCGTTCATCGGCCAGATCAGTAATCTGTGACTGTTAAGATGGGAGGACAGTAAATCTCATTATCTTACATCATTTGGCACAACCTCATCATTGCGGTATGACACACATCACTATGCTTTCTAATCAATAAATGAGCCGGGAATGCTGAGAGTCAAGGACACTCATAGGCCTCCCAATCTAGCGATCATAAATTACTGACCTGGAGAGCCCAAAGTCCAGCAAATCGATTCTTCTATCTCTACTATTGACCACCTTAGGACAGACTAATCAAGTATTTATTATAGAGATACCAGACTACACCTTCATTGTTCACGAGGAAGCATAACATTGTGAACAGGTGAGAACCCAAAAACAAAACTTTGATGGTTGGTAAAATGGGAAACATTGTAAAAAATGGAATTCGCAAACCTCTGTGCCAAAAACTAACAATGGCATCCAGCCTACAGTTCCATGTGCCACCACACGTTACATTCTGGGAAGGTAACTCCAACCATACTAAAGTATTTCCAATGAAGGCAGCGGTCACATAGGTCTAATAATTTCAAGTATATCTGACCTCCTACTGCACAGATAGAAAGATACGGTGGCTGTAAAATACGTGACCTCCACACCTGCTCCCAGGTACCATTAAACATATATTTGTGGAACTTGTTGACTGAGCCATGGAGTGATCCAGAGTTGCTATTCCCGTGCTGAAAGTCAGTTTTCAAATGTTTCTTTGTCATTTTATGTATTCTGTCAGGAATCAAATGCTGAACAAATAATAAATCTAACTTTATGATTTTTTTCTGAACTTCCGTCTACTGTATTCACAGCAGGGACTGTGGGGAGCACTAGATATTCGTGCGAGCAAGTCCCATTGAAGCCTACCGCAAAATGGCTTGACCTGTGGAATAAAAAATGAGCATCTTTTATTATTTTATAGCTCGGAGCTTTTTAGAAGATGCACAGCATGATAGGAGCACAACAAAAACATCTCTGCAGGGAAATACTCAAACAAAATACCAAGAAGCCCAACTTGGAGCCAGGTTCTTTATCTGTGTCGGGGCAGCGGTGTAAGTGATTTTTCAGCCAGATCAGAAATATTTCAATACTTGTATATGTTGGAATTATGGTAACATAAAAAGGGTTTCACACGATTCCAAGTTGTACAATATAAATTAGACGTTAAGGGTCAAACCAGTTGAGTTCTAGAAGGTGGTGAAGACCTACAGAGGATTCGGAGCTCCATACTGGAAAATAACATTTGATGGCCCCAAAAAAAATAAAAAAAAAAAAGAATGGGTGCAGAACTTTGTCCCCAAGTACACCATTTTGTTAAAATGTGGATTTATTAATTTCTTTTTTTTAAAGCTAGTCATATACACTATACATGTGCATCATAGGCTGCAGTCAAATGAAGGGCACCATGATGGAAACCATTAGTCTCAATAGGGTTTGTTGCACCTTGTTGTTTGGACCCAGTGCTACCAATATTTTTAGTTTTCCGTTCCTATTTCCGATGACAATTGAATAACAAATATTATGAGCGCAGGTATTAATCTAACCCAAACTGGAGCTTATTACTATAGGAGGGTCGGAGTAGATTCGTGGTGGCCCAACGGCAATTATTCACCAATACCTTTGATTTAATCTTGGGGGAGGCTGCCATTTATACTGGATACTACAGCAATCTAACGTATTTACAATGGCTGCCAAATACCTTTCCCTTTGAGCATGGATGACATTAAGGGTATCACCCATGTTCATTTTATTTTTACCTCTGATCTGACATCACAGTGCAACATAGGGAAGCATTTTTCAAAAATGAAATTTCCAACAAGGGGTTAAGGTCACTAAACACACTCTTTGGCCGACAGCCATTTCCAAATTGCCTCTATGCCTGCGTGGTCAACTTGGCCACCTGTTTGTGTGCTTTGTATGGCAAGGAGGAAAGTAAGCAGCAAACGGATACCCCACCCCTAGCAACAGCTAGTCTATAGGGAGGGCACATTTAAATTCAATATGCCCCATTCTTGTCTTGCCCTGTTGTTTGGAGGGAGGGGGGCTAATATAATTTATCATTAGCTTTCCAAAATTTTAATCATAGGTCATTGGATTTTCCATGATGACATGGAGAAAGTAGTGTTCACTATATGAGGTCCTGGCTCTTCTGAGGCGTCGACCCATTGTGTGCACAAATCATGGATGGTCTTCGTTCCCTTGTGTAGTACTTTCTACTCTCTAAACTGACTCTCTCCCACCCCAAAAATGCTTTACCACAATTGGTTCCTCACGATTCTGCTACATAAACCACACAATGCTCAATTCAAATAAGAAATGTAGCTCCAGTTACAACTCCGTCCCATAAAGTGCAATCGGGAATGCAAGGTCCACTTGGCCAAGCCAGCAAAGCTATGGGTGCCCTGCTTCAGTATGGTCAATTGATGCACCCAGAGGCATCCTCAGACAAAAGAGGGTCCCCTGTGCAAGAACAGTAAATGGGCCCCTTTCAGTCCAATAGATCATAATGAACAATTCCACCTGCGTTGGAGGTGGTAGTGTCCCTCTTACCTCTTGGGCCTAATAGTATGTCCACCCATGGATGTGCCCACAGGTTGCTCATCAAAGTCAACCATTCTTAGTATCACACAAAAGTTGAACAAAAAAAAAAAAGAAGTTTTTCCAATTTATGAATAGTAAAAAGCAAACTCAAAAAGTAATTACAAAGACGAATGGTAAGTGATGATGTGCAATCAATACGCCATTCTCCCAGGTATATATACCCTACAGTCTATGATGTAGCATATATACATGGAGTTCCTCTTTCAATTAACAATGTATAAAAGTCTGCCTTACAGTCAAATGATTTTCTCCCAGGTTGTCATATTGCAGTAGCTCTAAAAACTGCAAATTGTATGCATTAGTATAAAACAACCCTCTATCTGGCATGTGTTATTACAATTAATATTCATGGAAAAAGTAGAAGTAGGCCTCTGGGTAGTTTTGTCTGCCCATGTGTAAAATTCTCATTTTCTTAAGACTTAATTTTTAGTCTTTGAAACGCATGTGATTAAAAATTATCAGAATTTTAAGTGCAAAGGTTTGACACACTATTAAAATAATACAGATGCAAAGGGGAAAAAAACTACGAGAATAATGCAGATTCCATCGGCAAGTTAAATCACCAGAGATAATAACTGAAGTGTGGGAAAGCCAATAATTCCATATTTTATGGCCTCCACCACCGGAGCAGGTGGTTGATTCAGCTGGTTTACCCATCAAGGGTTGGCCATTAATCATTACTTTACTGCCAAGATTACATCAACTTAGAAGCAGGATCATAAAGAGCATTAAAGGGGCACGGTCATCGGATTTTCCATGATGACATGGAGAAGAGAGCAGAGAGTCTTGATCTCACTACATAAGATTGAGGCTTGTGTGTGAGACAGAACCATCTAGATTGCGGCAATGTATAGGACCTGTCGACGCAGAACCCAAGCCAATCCAAATTGTGGAGCTCCATCAGCTTCGTTGATGCCTTCATTTGGCTAGTAGTTCCAAAATGGCCCAAATGACAAGAACTTTTCCTACTGGGAGATTTGGAGAAGCAGCTGCTTTCCCAGGAAAACCGCGGCACTGTTGTCTATGTACTGTATCTGGTAGACCATGTAACACTAAGTGACGCTGCTACTGAAGGAACGCAATTCTGTTTTTCTAAACTGAAAAGACATGACCCATTTATTTTGTTTGATTCAGATGTGGATAGATGTTGCTGCATACTGGGTGGCACTGACATATCACGCAAATGTCCTATTAATTTTCGCATGATATCTGCCTTAAGAGTTGATGACCAATAACTGGTTTACAATTTCTTAATGCAGTAGCAAAATTGAGACCCTTTTATCAGGGATTTCCCAGAGCCGCTCACTTCTGCATTGGCACCACCACCATCATGTCTCTTCGATTTTCAGGTATAGTCGTGCACCTATTCTAAAGGATGCAGAGAGCGGCACCAGACATAAGTCTCCTAACGCTAGAATGCCAGGCCTGGCTTGTCACTCTCCACAACGAGAAACCCCTTAGATTCTAAACAGAGCTTAGAAAGTCTTCCTGCAGTCCCAAGCAAGTTCATAAGCAGTAATGTCACAACGAGCAGATGCTCTAGAATTCAACGAGCTCTTAAAATCAAATTGAGTTTAGCTCCAAACAACTCTTTAATAACCATACAATGAACATCCAAACATAGTAATTATCCATTCATTTCACGGACCACCCATTAACGCAGTACAACCAATATTAAAATGATGCAAATAGACATAAAAAAATATATCTAATATAATACAATACACCGGGCATCTCTTATATAATCACAAAAGATTCAATATCCAGAATTAATTCACTTCAGAAGTAAAGCAATTTGCACGCAAGCATCTATGTAAAAAAAGTGCTGGTTGTAGCAGAATTATGCCAAGGTGCCGGAAAAATGCAGCGTTGACAAATATCATATAGACCTGGCTCTCAGTCTGAATGGAACGGCTTAACACCCCAGCTAAAGATGTACAAATTTAATTAAGAATGCAAAGGAGTTGTAAATCATACAGCAATAACAGTCAAAAAAATATTGATATTAGGTGTATTTTAATGCTCATCAAAAGTGACTTTTCCAATAAATGCTCCGGACTTAAAGGGAAAGGATCACAATTTGTCTTCTGATCTTTGGGAGGGACTCAATGTAACAAATGATTCAGAGATGATAAATAAGCGACAGTCAGTCAGACGCTGTGACGACAGTGCAGCAATAAAGCCTGACAAATTGGACAACGGTGTAGGAAGACTAAAAGATGCAAACCAAACATTTAAATCAAAGTTTCAGCCTAATTTATTTTCGAGTCCTCTACAATTTCCATAGTATTTTTCTCGTAAAGAGGACTTGTCCTGGATTATGCTTATCGTTTCAAATGGGGCTAAGAACTTACAGATGGGTGGTTGCCAACTACATGTTTGTTCTGCCCTACAATGATCTCTTCCAGCCTCGGAGAAATCACCGACAGCTCCTTCTGGCAATTCTACGGCTTTCGATGACGTCACATTGACAGACGAGCTTCTTCTCCTACACTCTGCTCTGTCTACAGGACGTCACTGCCAACATCATGTTGCCTAACTTCAGAGAACCTGCGGTCAATCATCATGATGTAGGCAGTGATGTCCATCAACAGAGCAGAGTGGAAGAGGAAGAGCGGGTCTCTTGACATGTGGTCAAAGGAAGCAGGTGCATGACCACCTAAACCGGAATAGATAGTGGGGAAAATAAGTATTTGATACACTGCCGATTTTGAAAGTTTTCCCACCTACAAAAACAGAGAGGTCTGTAATTTTTATCGTAGGTACACTTCAACCATAAGATAATCTAAAAATAAAATCCTGAAAATCACATTGTATGATTTTTAATTTATTAAATTGCATTTTATAGCATGAAATAAGTATTTGATCACCTACCAACCAGCAAGAATTCTGGCTCTCACAGACCTGTCAGTTCTGCTTTTAAGAAGCCTGCTATTGTGCACTCATTAACTGTATTAACTGCACCTGTTTGACCTCATTACCTGTATAAAAGACACCTGTTCACACACTCAATCACACTCCAACCTCTCCGCCGTGGAAAAAGCCAAAGAGCGGTCCATGGACACCAGGGACAAAATTGCACAAGGACCTGCACAAGGCTGGGATGGGCTACCGGACAATAGGATTAAAATCCTTCAGGGTACGTAAGGTCCCCCTGCTCAAGCCAGTACATATCCAGGCAACTTTGAAGTTTGCCAATGATCCATCTGGTTGATCCAGAGAAGGCATGGTAGAAGGTCATGTGGCCAGATGAGACCAAAATAGAACTCCTTGATATCCACTCGCCATGCTTGGAGGAAGAAGGACGAGTACAACCCCAAGAACACCATCCTAACCATGAAGCATGGTGGGAGAAACATCTTACTTTGAGGTTGCTTTTCTGCAAAGGGGAAAGGATGACTGCAACGTATTGAAGGGAGGATGCATGGGGTGATGTATTGCGAGATTTTGGCCAACAACCTCCTTACCTCAGTAAAAGCACTAAAGATGGGTCATGGCTGGGTCTTCCAGCAGGATACGGAGCCTGAAACGCAGCCAGGGCAACTAAGGAGTGGCTCCATAAGAAGCATTTCAAGGTCCTGGAGTGGCCTAGCCAGTCTCAAGATCTGAGCCCAAAAGAAAATCTTTGGAGGGAGCTGGAACTCAATGTTGCCCAGTGACAGTCCTGAAACATGAAAAAAAAAAACATGGAGATCTGTACAGAGGAGTGGGCCAAAATTACCGCTGCAGTGTGTGCAAACTTGGTCAAAAACTACAGAAAAAGTCTGACCTCTAATTGCAAAGGTTTCGGTACCAAATATTAAGTTGAATTTTTCTATTGTATCAAATACTTATTTCATGCAATAAAATGAAAATTAAGATAAAATCCGGAAAATCACATTGTATGATTTTCACATAACTAGATTTTGTCTCTCCAAGGTGAAGTGTACCTACAATAACCATTACAGACCTCTCCATTCTTTGTAGGTAGGAAAACCTTGTAAAACTGACAATGTCTCAAATTCTTACTTTCCCCACTCTAATTTTTGGGCACAACAGCTAGCGACTACCTACTGGCAAGTCCTTACACCCACAAAAAAAAAAAAACACCAAAAAAACAAAAAACAAACACAAAAAACGCTTTAAATAATAAAAAAAAATTAATCCATAAGGTATTGAGAAAATGATTAGGTATTTCAATATAAACCTATTCTATGGGTGGGAAGATTTAGCTATTTAAAACGTGGACGAATATTTTAATCTACACATGCGTACCAGGAAACTAAAGCGCATGCACAGTGAATTTTACCAGTAGGTGTTGAAGACCAGTCATTATCAGGTCAGTGGCAGTTAGACTGTCTGGAAAAGAGGCATCTGCATTTATGGTAGCGGCACAACAAGACTTCTGGTTATCCAAGTATGATAGAACTCTAGAAGGGTTCACCATGAACCAAGTTTAGTCCAGTAGAACAGAAGACCCAGGTAAAATATGGCTGCATTATAACTATGAAGTTTATGTGATAAAACCCATCTTTCCTTATTTTCTGAAAAACCCCTGATCCAACATATTGCCCAAATACGGAAGAGCCAAAGATGCCTACAACTCTTCACATACAGAAGCTCAGTTCGAGTAAGTCCAACAATGAGAATTCACTACACACAGACTACAAAGGGGGATTGTGTGGCCCCATTTGGGATTTTTCCAGTTAAAGTAAAACATTAGATCACAATGAATTTTACCAATAAAAAATGGAATATATAAATGTAGGACAAGAGCTGAATTCCTATCCCCAGAGCATTAACTACTGAAACAATTCTACCTTTTAAAGGGAAACTGTCACTCCCCCCCCCCAGGCGTTTGTAACTAAAAGAGCCACCTTGTGCAGTACTAATGCTGCATTTGGACAAGGTGGCTCTTTTAGTTATGCTCCTTGCACACGCTGAAATAAACACTTATAAAATGTGCCCCCTCATACCTTGAAACCGTCCCGGAGGCGGGACTTTCCTTCCTAAGAAGACGCCGCACAGCCGTCATTCATACCCCCTTGGTGCCGGGCGCCGCCTCCTCAGCGTTGTTTGAATCTGTCCCGGAGCCTGCGCTGTTATGTTATCCCTTGGGCATGCGCAGTTAGCGCTGCCCGTCTTCTGACATCATTTGGTGTCAGGCTGACTGCGCCTGCGCTGCCCGAGATCACGCCCCG